>NW_028145478.1:165000-277500 GCF_977016875.1 Pavona decussata | reverse complement strand
TTGATGCCAAATAACAACATTATTTCCATGCGCATATATGCCACACATTGACATTCCAATCCTAACGGTATGCAGGATGTTTGTCCCATGAACCTAGTTTAATGGCCTTAGCTCCCACGAGTCTCCTGTAACTCAGTGGTAGAACATCCGAACTAGTAATCGGAAAGTCTTTCTAACATTGTTGGACTTCCGTTATAAATCGATAAAATCATGAAAAAACGATAATATCGATTTGACACGCCAAATTAATGTATCGATTTTCATCGATTTCCGAATCACTTGAGCGATACCGATTTTTATCGATTGATTACCCCGGGTATGCGTTACATGATAGGGTCCAGGCAGGGGTCCAGGGTAGGTGAAACCAGGAAAACAGGAGGACAGTTTATTTAGCATACATCAACAGGGTGGCCAAAAGAAGTTTGCGGCGAAGGCCTTGGTCGAGAAAATCCAATATGGCGGACAGCGTTGCTCCTAGAGTTCAAGAAGGTGAGTTTCCTCGAAAACAGCTGTAACTCAGAGATTTTGGGTATTATAAAGCCTTAAAATAATTACAGTCAATCTATATCACACATGATCAGTATTTTTGAAATTTTAACGAAGTTTTGAAATTTACATGCCAGTTTTGAACATCGCCGAGATTCCAGAGTTGATTGTATAAAGCTTTGAATTTTTCTTTACATTATAGCATTAGGTATTTAAGAAATAACGATTGTTTCCCAAGTATATGTTTTTTTTTAGTTAATGCGTCTTTTTCGGAAAGATTTCCAGAGAAATCTTCAAGATTCCATTCAAATGCCGGACATTACAAAGAGGAACAGGCCTTGTCATGGTTTTCGACGCCATTTTGACGAGTAGGCCAATACGTCTTGAAATAACAGTGTTTTTATGCAAACCAATGTCAAATAATTTTCATAAAACATCGCTTCTGAAAAACTCACGAATTGGAAACTTTTGGCACTAGGAAAAGGATTTTAAGGTTACTTATAGGGAAGGAAGGTCGAATTTTTCTCAAATAAATTTTTTTAGATAGTTGTTGAAACAAGAAAGGGATGCAAAGTTTCGTGAAAACAGCCGTTAGAAATCTTAAAAATAACGTGAGCTATCTGAAAAACAAAGTTTTGTAGGAAAAGCGGTGAGCGAGTGAAGATGTCCAATCCAATTTATGCGGGACTGTGTTGAGATATTACGCGGCAGAATTTACCCGCGATCTCGAATTACTGGCAAATTTGCATATTTTTGTCTACATTGTGTTCATCTTATGTCACGGCGTTGTATGTAAAATTTTACTGCGAAACAGCGTTCCATTTTGGATTCAAGCATTGCGTAAAAGGTTGTTATGAAGAAAGCGAAACTAGAAAAGTCGCCTTGGGTGACAGTTAAGAAAAAACCGGGCCCAAAGCAGGTCGAAAAATCATTTGACGAAGCCAAAAAACTTCAGCTGGCGGAGGGCGACAAGGGTTCTTGGAACAACCAGTCAGATTTTCTATAACTGCCTCGGCAGCAGAGAAATTCGAGGACGATAAATCGGATAGTGGAGAGTCGAACATCAGTTCGGAGTCCGAAATCGAAGATGCCGGCGAAAATCCAGCCACTTTCGTCCTTGTTGACCGGCTGAAAATAAGCAGCGAACCTCAGCGCGAAGCCTCGTGTACTGATAGCAGTGAGAAGTGCGTGCCTCGTGTTAACTCCGCTAGGGCTGCCAGTTTCATGTTCTGCGATTATCTGCCGTTTTCTTCTCTGTTTTGGTTTCGCCGGTGGCTCTCTCGCGCCAGACTTAACTTTTCCCATAAAGAAATCACTTTACAATATTACAGTAACACTAAATGCTTACAGAACTCCCCAGGGAATGCTTCTTTGTGTTTCATTGGCCGGCGGCGTGAGCGCGTTGACAAGTATTTTAATGAGGTGCGAAAACTCGGAAAAATGTTTCAAGGCCGAAAACACGGCTTTGTTTTTGCGGGAATTCCCCATCTTCAAATAAATTAATAGGATACTGTAGATTTGCCAGATTTCAACGAAATTTGGCCAAAATGGTCATCAGATATTAATGCATCAAAGCATGTCAGGCTTTCACGAAATTCAAAATATTTTTCCGGTGTCATGTTAACATCTGACGGGACTACACAAATTTTCTATTGTCCAGCTTTAGGATGGGTTTTCTCACAAACCAATAGGAATAAAGAAAAAGCCTGACGCGCTTTGTTAGCCTATTATCCCCTGATTGATATTCTGTTTGGTTGTGTGCCTTTACGTGAGAGTGGATAATTCAGTTAAGTACTCGTCGCTAGTATTCAGTTTGCAGGCCTCTGAGCGCTTATGTATCCAACAAAACAAAACATTGATATTTTCGCAAACTTCAATTTATCAGCTTTACAGTGATATATAGTTTTCCGTGGTTTTATCAAAAACAGCGAGCATTTGCTAGATTTCCCTGACGGCACTCGCGAAACATGGAAGTAACCTTAAGAAAAGAAGATGCCCCCCTAATGGCATTTACACAGAATGCTTAATGTAGCCCCATGTATTCCCCATAATTTGTATGCTTTGCAGATTTTTAAAAACTATCCTCCCTTCGCAATTGAAATAATTGAATGGTTTTATTCAGAGAGACTGCGAGATATTTTATTGTTGTGTTACTGGGAATCATAGCGGAAATTATTATGCCATAACGTCATAACCCCCACTTGAACTGGTCTGGTTTCCTTCGCGCTGAATTATTTGATCTGTTTATGAAAGCGTAGTTTCTTCGCTCTCAATTTCCTTCATTTAAACTGTTGAGTACTACTTGGAAGTTATTATTTCGATTTACCACTTGAAAAACGTTTGTTTTCTTTCTCAAAACGGCAGATCAGAGTCTCAAATTCATATGTGTGGCCGCCATTGAACGAAAACAACCTTCTAAATAATGATTTGCTTTGACGTCACACAGGTAGAGACCCTCCCATGTGATATACACACCAATAATGGATTTTGATGGGGCCGTTTTTGTTAAAGACAATCAGAACAATAGATCCCTTCTGGGAGAGGGCAGAATTTAATGTAGTTTTAATGAATAAATCAAATGATGATTTGACGTCACACAGAAAGGGATGAGTGGGTCCCCTTTCTCATGATATGTGCCTAAATAATAGATTTTGATTGGGTCGCTTCTGTTGAAGACAATCAGAACAATACATCCTTACTAGGGGAGGACATATTTTAATGCATAAATTAATGTGTCGATTTGTGACTACGAAGAAGGAAAAAAAAAGATACCCGACCCAAACCTAGACACGGCCTGCCCTGCGAGCATTCTGTGTAAAAAGATTGGAGGGATGTAGCTGTGCAAGAAAGCGTCCAGTCGTGTTCTGAACTTTCCGTACATTTCCCTGTATTTTTTTCCTGTGAACTATTTTTAGTAGCAGTTTACGGGTGGTTCGCTATACAGACAAATGTATGGAAATGTCAAAACACAACAAGAAGCTTTCTAACACAGCTACATTCCTCAGTTATTTTCTGTAAAATCCTTTGCATAGTGCCTAAAGTTTCAATTCAAGAATTTTCAGAAGCACATGAGACATGGCACATGAGAGCCTGTTTGAGATAGGCCTCAACTCAAACACAAAACAGTCATCTTTGGCAACGAAAGAAAGCCATTATTATTATTACAGGCCAGAAAATAACCTTGAAAATGAAATTGTTAAAATTACCCTTATCTTGACAGCCCATCTTTGTTGATAAACTTAATATTGAAAGGAAGTGATAGTGCTGTGAGCTGATAATCATGAGGCTGTCAAACGCCTATAGGTAGGCTATTCCCTGACCCCCAGGACAGATAATATAAGTAAAGCCCCACTAATACCGAGAGGGATGGACACTGCTAGAATTGACTGATGTATTTACCCAAACCAAGCATACCATTACAAAAGAAACCATTCTTACAGTGGCATGCAAATAAGTTGCCAAAAAACAAGCTGGGTTTTTAACACTTGGAAACTCCATGGGGCAGCAAAAATGCAACAGCCACATGAGTTTTATTGTTTAAAGCCTGTCTTGGTATTTTTTCACTTTCTCAACACGGCGGGAATACGTAAATCACCAGTTATGTAATAATTGAGTCACTGTTGACCCTGATTTGCTAACTCTTTTTTGCGATGCAAAATTATTATTGCATCACCAACAAGAGTTAGTTTCATGATTCTTACATGCTAGTTCAATTAGTTACATAATCTTTACATGGTTGTTGTTTTCTACACAGGATCACTGTATTCTGACCTTCCACAACATGTCAAACACAACTTGGGACAATATGGCCTCCAGGTACTTTGATCTGAGTCTTTCTATGCCAGGAAATATCTTCCAGTTATCCATCAGTTTTCTGTAAATTTGGCACTGTTGTTTTATGGGAGACTGGGATCAACATTCTATGTTTGGAAAATGAAGTAATTTAACAAATAAGGTAATCTCGTGAGAAGCTTGTTGATGGCTTGTCAAGAGACAGGTTAAGGTACTACTTGAATGAATCGGGCAATTATGTGAAATAGTGTGTTAACAGTAATGTAGCAATTGAGTCTGTTTGTTTAGTAAACCCTTAAAAGTGTCTTAGTTGTTGGTGTTGTGAACAAAAAGTACTTGTAATAAGTCAATTCAAAGATTATAAGATGAACCAAGTTTGTGTGTGGGAAATAATGTTTCAAAGCTTAAGGGTAAACCAAAATTGGCTTAACTTTTAAGAATAAAGTTTTTTTCCTTGAATCCAATACTCTTGAAATTGCATGATCCTTTCCTTTTTTATTTCAAAATTGGTCATTTTTAATTAACAAATTAATTATTTTAAAAATCTTTTGGATGAGTGAATTTCACCTTTGGACAACCAAAAAATTATTTGAGTTTCAAACATCCAGTGGACAAGTGGAAGGAGAAAAAAGTTTTCCATCACAACAAGTTTAACTGTTTAATACTGTTAAATTTGTACTTTTTGTATAGATTATGTTTATTGGTGCCATCTCTCCCATTTAGGACTGATTTGTAAATATTTAACAACCTATTATTCTGTGAAGTCTTACAATGAGTATACAGTATTTAACATTTATTCCACTTGGAAATGTTGGATATGAGCTGATAGATAGTCAATGACGTGTGTAGTGAAGAGTTTGCTAGAATCATTTCAAATTCATTAAGTCAGAGTGGAGAAGGAATATTACCAGATTTGATGGCTGCTATTACTCAGGCATGGTATAATTAACAATTATTTCATGAATGCATGTTTGATATGAGACGATAGATAGCCAGCAAGGTGTGTAGCACCGAGTTAGCTATAACCAGCCCACATTCAGCAAGCACAGCTGGAATAATTCTTCTTTGTTCAAAGCAACCAAGGAACATTGCTAGACCATATGGATTTTGTTTTATAAGAATGACCCAAAGACAATGTAATGGCTGCTGTTTCTTTGGCATGGTGTAATGACTGATATCCCATGGCTGCTTAGCCAATCAAACAAAACTCTCTGAAATTTCACTGCCCAGTGATGTAGACAGTAGTTCTTAATAACAAAGGATAGCCAACCAACAACTCTTGTGAAGCCCAAGTGTGTTGATATATGCTTGAGTGAGGAAATTTTTATAAGAAAGCATATGTGACAAAATACTATGAAATATAATATTACAAAAGAAGAAATGAGAGAAAGTGAAAACGAAAAGAGTGTCAATTGCATGACTAAACAAAGTGTTCAGGACTCAGTAAATTAAAGCTGACTGAGTTCAATGAAACTGCTCCTGGCAAGAGAAACTGTTCAGGTTTGTGAAAATGTCATGTATTTTAATTGTCACTTCTAAAATGTTGTACAGTGGAACCCTACTCTATGGACACCTGCTTTATTTTTACATCCGGATATTAAGGACAGTTTTGTTTTTCCTGGCAAATAGCTTGCATATTTTCTCTAAAATTAACCCTCTTAATACAGACACCAGTTAATGACTAACTCTCATATATTGTTAATTCCACTTTACGGACACTGGTTATCTGCACACTGTCTACTTTCATTGTCATAGTTATGTGCTAATTGTAGACATTGTATCCTGTTCAAATAATGGCAGATTTCTACAGATTAATACAATTTTAATACTAAAAGACAGCAGCAAAATAGAATGACATTCTGTCTTTCTTCAGATGTTTGACCCTTGTCCTCTAGTTCTTTAATAAAGTTTTCTGCCTGGCTACAATGCGTATACAAAAGTTTCACTTCCTTGGCCTTTTGCTGCAGTCATTGCTTGCAGCTTCCTGTTTGTCATTCCTTGCTTGCTTGCTGCTAAATCAGTATCAGCCACTTGGAGTAGAGAAAAAAGAACTACCTCCAACATTAATTGATGCTAATTGGCATGTTGTGGCTATTCATTTTCTAGTTCAATGTCCTACAGTGTAGGTCCCACAAATTTCCTATAGCTCAGTGGTAGAGCATCTGGACCAGTAAAGAGGAAGTTCACAGGCTCAGCTCAGATTTAATTTGTTTTTTAGTGTGCCTGTGTCACCGACTGAGAAAATACCTATTATAATAGTTTATTACATTCCTTTAATGTGAACAATTCACACAAAAGAAGAAATTATTGACACTTGGTTGATTTCTCTTGTTTACTGCTAAAACAGACAAAAGTATGATTATACTGTTGCTTGCATCAGGAACCTGGCCAGACCAGGGTAGACTGGGACCAAAGCCTGTCCTGAAAGCTAGGTGAGCCTAGCTGAGGAAAATGGTTTTTCGTGAAAAAATTGAAGCAACTGGGAGTTCAAGGCCTAAAATGCACAGACAGCTCTCTTTCACCATTCAATCATTTTCAATGTTTTCAGACTTGGCAAATGTTTGTAGATTCATTGCATAAAAACATAGTTATAGAAAATGATCAGAAAATTTAATGTTCTGGCCCCAGTTTTTCAAAGAGCAAATAATCCAGCTGATAAAATGTATTAATTGGTTAGAGTACATTAATTTTTATCCACTGGATAGCGATTTATCCACTTGATAGAGTTATGTACTCTTTGAACAACTAGGGCCTGGTGTTTTTATAACAATCTTTCATGTGTATAATTATATGAATAAAGCAAAGCAAATTTCCTGGACAAACTTGATACCTTTAAGTTATTGAAATTGTTTAACAACATTAAGAAATGTTTATACATGTTCTTTACTGACTGAGGTATGACCTCTTTTACTTGGTGGCAATTTTATTTTGAATTTTCATGAAAAATGCATTTGAATTACTTATAATCTCCAGTGCAGAGATGCATCTTATCCTTAGTAGTGGACAGGAGATTGAATCCTGTCACAACCTAATGAAAGAATTCTTCAGATTCTTCTTGCTGTATTTTATTTCATTATTTAAACCGTGCATTTTCCTGCCAGGGTTATTTGATACTAGGGGATGCAACTCTTCCTTCAGTTTCTCAGTTATTGTTATTCTGACTTGGAAATTTCAAGTTGTAGAAAATAAACTAATTTAGCTAAATGAATGTTTTATCTTTTTTAGCCCTTACAGTGCTCGGCTAAAAACTTTGTGACTTCATTCTTGGACAATGTTGTGAAAAATAACACCAAAGAGTTGGACTATAAGCTACGATACAAACCAGTCATGTTGGAAGTTTTACACACAGAAAAACCAAGCAAGAAGCCAAAGAGAAAAGAAATGTCTGCAAGGGAGAAAAAGATGCAAGGGATTTACAATATTTCATCTGCAAATCAAAGGTTGGTTGAAGAAGCATGTACAGTTTCAAAATGAATCTTTATAAATGCACAGAATTCTGTACAGGAAAAAAATAAGAGAAATAATGGCATTTCTTTCCTTTATATTGTATAGATATGCCCTTGTATTTTTTGGTTAAGTGTGTGATGACTGATTTTGCCTTTAATCATCCAATAAAGTTTATTTTAAACTAACACCTTTGGCAATTCTCTTGAGAATGTTTGCACATGACACCTTTTTTTTAATTTTTTTTTTTTTTATAATTTTATTATACAATACTTTCCTTACATTGACAATACTTACAATACAGTACAATATTAACATGCCAATAGAGGACTATGTTAGAAAGTATTTTAATAGTTAAACCAAACTAAACTAAAGTACTGTTATTCTTTGTAATTAATCTAACTTAAAAGTTAGATTAATTACAAAGAATAACAGTACTTTAGGTAACATCCGACAGTTTACATGTACCTTTTTCACCACAGTTCTACTAAACGTTACACTACTAATATAATAAAGACAAAACTAAGAGAAACAGCACTAACAGATACGCTATTACTTAATAAGAATAAGAAAAAAAAGTTACACCAAAAGTGAAACATCAACGAAAAAGAAAATAAAGGGCCAGGAAATGTAGGGTTAATTATTATTATTATTATTATTATTATTATTATTATTATTATTATTATTATAATTATTATGATTTTTTATTGAAGGAGAACCTTCAAATTATTCAAGTATAATCGTCTATTTTATGGGTTGTTTAAAGGAAAGATTAAGGAGTTATAATGACTGAGGTATTTGGTGCCACTTTTGCTGGAAAGTGTTTTGTGTTCCTGTAACAATAGAAACATGTTTTTCTATTTTTAAATTACATCTAACTTGATTAAGATATTCAATTAACGATGGTTTAACGTTCTTCTGCCAAGAAGTAAACAATCATTCAATAAAGAGGCGTTTTTATCTCCTTTAAGACCTAAACAATGGCATAACATTAAAACTTGTGAGGCTGGAATTAAATCAGCGGAGACGAAAAATAGTTCAACACTATTCCAAAAGGCCTGTGTGATCGGGCACTTCCAGAAAAGATAAAGCAATGTTTCCTGTGCTGTTTGACAGAAGCAGCAGAGATTTGTTTCCGAAAGTTTAATTTTATACAAAAATGAATTTGTAGCGATTCTCCTATGGAGAAATTTGAACTGGAAGTTCCTTAGTTTCGTACTAACTGTACATAACCTAGGCAGTAGATAAATAATATTGACTCCCAGTCCAAATTCTCCACATTTTCAATTTCACAGTCCCTTAACCATTTCTTTGGGTCCTTTCAGGGCGAGTACATTTTTTATTGATGAGGATTTTGTAGGCTGCCTGACTTGGTTTATTTGTCAAGTTTAGTATGTGAAGTACATTTTCTGGAATTTTTTTTATCTAGCGATGTCAATTTTAAAGAACTCATAGCACTCCTGATTGCCGAAGTTACTCCACAGAATTCGAGGAAGGAAACAGGAAGGCAAAAATTGTCTTTAAAAGAGCTGTAGGTTATAAGCCTTGAATTACTTGTCATCAAATCAGTGATTTTCAGCAACCCAGCATCAACCCATTGTTTATAGAAGATACTCTTGCGTGCAATTCTGATCAACGAGTTATTCCAAATATAGCCAGCACTAAATTCAGCTAGGGAGGCAAAGGAATCCTTATAGTTTAAGTCTGCCCACAACTCAACAAGTTCTTGGGTGAAAGCATCTTTTATATTGAGATTTCGGGCATCTTTTGGTGACAAGTTACCAACTTTCCGCCTACCTTAGACAAGTGAAAATCGAAAAAGCGCTTCCATTTAGATTTAGAGTCATTTGAAAGATATTTAAGTATCAATGAGATTTTTAAAGCCTTATTAAATTCCATTATGTCTAACATTCTTTGACTACCATCTTGGTAAACTGCTATCATTTCAGTCCGCTTAATTTTGTCGCCCTTGTAATCTCAAAGGAATTTGAAAAGAAGGTCATTTGTCTCTTTCAATGATTTTGAGCATGACGTAGTTGACGACATCACCTAAACAAGTTGTGACGCAGCAAGAGCCTTGATAACTGCAATTTTACCGATCAAGGTTAATCTCTTGTTTTCCCAATCATTTAAAATTTCCCCTACCTTATGAACTTTCTCTTCATAATTTAACTGCTTACTTTCTTCATAATTAATGCAGAACCAAACACCTAAAGCTCTAACCTTGCTATTCGCCCATTTCAGATTTGTTGTTTGTGGAACTTTGAAGTAGTGGATGGGGGAAATGGTAGACAAAACAGGAAAAAAATTATTGTGGAAAACTGAAAGACCACAAATAGAAGTTACCTTATAGCTGCAGATGGTCAAACCTCCCCCCCCCCCCCCAAAAAAAAAAAAAAAAAAAAAGAAGAAAGAAGAAGAAGAAGAAAGGAAAGCTCAAATGAAATTACGATTCACAACTCACAGAAAATTTAAATTTGATGTCTTAGCCGATACATGTTTGTTTATTAGGTATGACATGTATCTTCCTCTTCACAAGTTATGGCAAGACTACATGCAGAGCATGTTAAATTTACAACCCAACAGGTATGTTTACAAAATTTGTTTTATCTGTTTGTATGATTAGTGCATCAGCTGTGGTTTCACAACACTTTTTTATGTTAGTATGGAAAATTCAGGGGAAGCCCGAAAGGTTAGTTTTTTTTTTACCTGTGGAGCTACATGGACAAGGACACACTGGTGGGATGGATCATTGGATGTTGAATGCAGTATTTGAACAGCTTTGACTTTCTCATTACATGTAATTTTTTTTTTAATTATTTTGCCACACAAAGAAATTTCAAATAAGACAATAATTTAATTTAAATTAAGTTGCAAAAAAAACCAGCAAGGAGACCCAATTCAACTAATAGCTGAATCCTTGCTGACGTCATTGGTTACATTTTTCCTCATTAGCATACAACTTAACTCATAGAAGCCGTGGCCGTATATATGAACAAAATGCAAAAGTTGAAAGAGCTGATTAAGATGAGCAATTTGTGCAATTTTCAGCTCTTTGTAAGAAATATTGAAGGAAATATCGGCCATCAAAAACTGCAAAATTGCTGGGTGGCAAAAAAGTTAATGAGCCATACATTCTTTGTAAAATTTCGAACTTTTAGAAGAGAATTTTGTCGAAACCATTCGATGTAATGGGCTCAAATTTTCAGAGAAAACTGAAACTGTTATGGCCTTTCAATATTCAGAGATTGCGTCATCCGATAGTGATAGGCATATGTTAAAGAGGGAAAAAGTGTAAACAAAGATTCGCCTATAGGTGGTCACGAGAGGCAAACAGCAGAGGTATTTATTGGGAAGCTGTAAGGTGGTACAGTGAGAAAAATTGACTTATCACATTTAGTGTTAAGTAAAATAATGATTTTCAATAAAAACGTACATTTAATAATAATGACGATGATGATGTTGTATAGCATTAGTTTTTCTTTAAAATAATAAAATTATTTCAACTGAAAGCCTGGAAAGACGTTATTTATAGGTTTCCTCATGTTACCTTACTCTCTTGTGTGGGATTTTGAGCTTTATTGTGATTGGCGTATTTTCAAACATCTTACAAGGGCGTGTTAGTCACTTTTGACTTCTAAAAGCTTGAGTTGCACAACTGTCTTGCAAGCAAGGAACGTTTGTGAATTGTTAGTGGATTGCGGTTTTGTGATGTGTTTTTCTTTTCATTTAAGTTGCAGTCATTTTCAAGATGATCAGTTGAATAAAATTTTAAAAGCTATCAGGCTACCAAAATCTTCAATGCTTATATAAAATTCTCTTCTTGTTTAAGTTGCATGTTTAAAAGGAAAGTTTTATGAGCTGCATCTTGTAGCTGCTTTCCCTGGATCTTTATGATTATTTTGTTTTTCTGTGATCAGTAACCTTAAAGCTGTGTATCCCAAACTTCTGCGGGCTGACTACCATGGCTGCATTCTCAGTGGTGAGTTTACTAACGAATCATTATGCATTACTAATGGCATAAAGGAAAGCTACATTTTCTATCAGTTTTACCAAAAATGAATGTTTTTACGTGTTGCTTTGAGAAATTTGTATTTCAAGTTAAGGAATTCTTAGATCATTGGTTTTTTGCATCATTCGTTAAGCTCTCTCCACTTCTTGCATTACAATCCAATGATGAGGGGGACCGTGTAGGCAGGAGATTGGGAGAGAAACTCCTTATAGTGTAGTCAATTCATACATGAGGGTTTTTTGTCGGTTTTTGAATGCATGGAAATCTTAGATTAACGTTAATCGGGGCTTGGCTTAAACAAGTTTCCACCCAATCGTTCCTTTTATGACTGATTGACAGTGTAGTTTGTTGACTTTATTTTTGTCAATTGAATGGCTTGGGGCATAACCGACCTACAGTGCTTTCCTGAATTCCTTCAGGAAACGTTGCCCCAATGTTTTATCCCTAACTTTGCGCTTTGTTTTGTGATAAAATAGAAGTCTTGCTCATAGTCATTGATTTTATTGCTTACCGAAGCGCAAAACAACGGATTTAAAAAATTCGGGTAAGGTTTCCTCAAGGGACTCAGGGCCACATGCAAAACAATCTGGCGAATCTGAGTTAAAACAACAACAAAAACAACAACAACAACAACAACAAAGAGACCTAAAAAGCACTATAACTTGGTTATGCACCGAGCTCTGGAATTTTTGTTTTTTGTTTTGTTTTGTTTTGTTTCGTGTTAAATTATTATTGTATAGAGAAATACGGCGATGATCCCTGTGGGGAATTAAGGCCGGATAGACCCACAACAGCCAGCCTTTTTTTTTTTTTTTTTAATACAAGCTTACTTTTTGTTCATCACAGTGAGTCGATCGAAGTGTCCATCATACATAGGAGCTAGTGGCATCTTGCTCCAGGAAACAAAGAATGCCTTCAAGATCATCACGAAAGACGATAAACTCAAAAGTGAGTATCATTTCTACCATTACAAGACGCCTTAAATACTATTTCCTAAAGGCGCCGCTTGCACCATTACACAATAGAGTGTTGCTGTCGAGGTGCTATGGGCTGATGGTTCCCCCTGCGGAAATAGTATCCCGAGAAGTGAAACCTTTGATGGGTTTTTATATATGTTAGTAATGTAAATGTAAATTAGCGTTTTCGAATCCGAGCTTTCGCTTTTATCACAAAAGCTTCTTCAGCGAAATGAAGTGTAAAAACACGGCTTTTCATCACCGCTGGTAGATCATATATGCATGATATGCATTCATATCAAGGATGATGGTGGCATCAAGACGACAGTCTATCGAAAGCAGACCCACACGGATCAGTATTTAAGTTTTCAGTCGAACCACCATACTGATTACTCACAAACGATCAGTTGTACGTATTTGTTGAATCGTGCCGATTAACTGGTCTCCGAGGGGAGTGATAAAGAGAAAGAACGACAGCATGTCAAAGAGGCTCTACGCGGTTTTTATGGCTATGCAAGGTGGGCCCTTGAGATTCCCAACAAGACCCACAGGGACTCGAATAAGCACCGACCCCGATTAAGCGCTGCCCCCGAATAAGCACCGACCCCGATTAAGCGCCGCCCTCGAATAAGCACCGACCCCGATTAAGCGCTGCCCCCGAATAAGCGCCGCCCCCGATTAAGCGCTGCCCTCGAATAAACACCTTATTTGGAACAAAAACGTTAATAAGCGCTGCCCCCGAATAAGCGCCGCGGCCCCGATGCGGCGCTTATTCGAGGAATGCAGTATACTAAAAAAACCACTACAAAGCAAGTCTAACGCAGCATTAAAAAATTCTTTTTGTCAAAAGCAATGTTCTTCAGGTTAAAGTGATTATATTTCGCCACTCGCCCATTAAGTTCTCTCTCCAAAATTCTTGCAATACGTAGTTCTGTTGTGAAGACACCACTGGTAAAGCAATTGAAAAGTGCTCAAAGAGACGAATGGTGACAATAAAAAGACGCTACGGTTAGTTACTGTTTAATGTTCGTACAAATAGAAAATATACCGTTAAATTAAAAGAAAAAATTTCTTTGTCGCGTTCAATTGTCAAAAAACGCCGCCCTCGAATAAGCGCCGCATTCGAGTCACGAAAAATTTAATGAGCGCCGCGACGCTTATTCTAGTAAATACGGTAAGCCCCAACATGGCAAAAACCCTTAACACCCGCAACCTTTCGGGACACCTGGCAAGAATTTTAAAAAACTTATATTAAGGGATTAATACCTTCTACAGTCCCTATAATTATCACCTTGCGATCCCTTGTGGTCCACCCTAAGGACGCAATTAGTAGTGCCAAGGCTACTTGGGTGATATATGACATTGAATGTGACTCTTGCAAGAAACACTACATCGGAGAAACAGCCAGGCCACTAGGGAAGAGGCCTGTCTGAGCACAGTAAGGAACCACTGACTATCATCTGCACAGGACGGGACACTCAGTTCAATGGGAACGGACATCTATCCTTGACAGAGAGCCAAGAGATTTCAAGCGCAAAGTTAAAGAAGCGATCTTTATTAGAAGGAAACAACCAAAACTGAACAGCAGTCTTCAATCACCTTTTGTCACGTAATCCGAAAGGATCACGTGATAAAAAGTGACATAAAAAGCCGTGTTTTTACACTTCATTTCGCTGATGAAGCTTCTGTGATAGAAGCGAAAACTCCAAATTGAAAACCTTTTTCTCTGAAGAAAAGAATCTACACACGTTAAATAATTTGATCATCGATGCACGCAGAGAGCGGCTCTAGGTTCTGGAGTGCTTAGCAGACCTCCCATGGCATCTATAAACTCAATTCATAGTGTACCTTGAGTTCACCGTTTGCCATTTGTTGTATAAGATAAACCTGAACCACAATTTGTTTTTAGTTGAGGTACTGACATGTAATACAAATCCTTCACGTAAAAGAGTTGTCGATAAAAAAGCATTTATAGCTTAATTACATCCATTTTGAAATCACTGGTGATTCTTGGAATCTGATTGGTCCAAAATGGTGCAATTTATTCCCAAATTGCACCATTTTTTGCTCTAAATCGCATCCTTTCTTTAGCCCATCAAAATGGAAATGAACGAATGAATATATAGAATATTAATATTGACAATGATACTCTGTGATTTCAAAATGGATGTAATTAAGTGGTAATTGAACTTCGTGTCATGCAATTTTGCGCGCTCGTTTGATTTTGAAATCACGCGTATGATTTCAGACCAAATTGCACTCCATTCAGTTCAATTACCAATGTTAATCCTGTTGTTTTCCGTCACCAAGAAGATTGTAAGACCTTTCTTGTTGCTAACCTGAATGAATTTTGCATGTTTCTAGCGATTTTTGGTTCAAGATATTGAAAAATTCCGCCACAAAACTACCATCGTGTTCGTGTTTAAGTTTATGACTATCGGCGTGAGCCCGCGCACCTGTGAGCAAATAGTAACCAATCAGAGATCGCACGTTACTTTAGTTATGTTATAAAAAAAGTGTCTTTTGACCTCTTTAGAGTTATGCCAGTCACCTTTAAGTAAGACAGGTTTAAAAGCTTCTGTGCGAAGAAACAATTTTAAAGTCTTGCAAGGTATTTTGGATTTAAGAGCACGATTTCTAAATTACTTCTCCAGGCCCCAGAATTCTGAAAATTTTAGGTTGCGTGATTCGTTTTTTTTTTCCTGTGCACCTTAACTCTGTCAAAGAATATTACGTTTTACAAACCAAGCCTTCTGATCAATTGTGTTAAGTTAGGAAACTGTTTTTGGGAACAAGAAGTGTTTCGTTCTAGTCTGATATTGATCACGGAAAGCGTATCAGAGAAAACAGTTCTCGTGCTCAGGTTTACTGAAATCGAGAGAAAACTTAAACAGCAATCCACTCCAATATCAGGGGAAAACAATTTCCTGAAAGTAGCAGATGTGTACATTAAAAAGAAGGTTTTGATTTCTTTAAAAAGAGACAGGTTGCACATGAAGTTCAAGGTAAAATCACGTTCAAGGTGATACAGCTGGGTTGAGGAAACTGAAGTGGCTTAGTCTGCCATTAAAACTTTCTGATGGGACTGTTTGATTGTTTCATTAACCAGAAAAGAAATCACTAATCTGGGCTTCGATATTTAGCACAAGATTTCCATTTACAAACGAATTTCGGTTGCCCTGAAAGTTTGAATTAATAGGCTCGTGTTCAATGATTTGAGATCTTCAAGAGTCGAAACATTGGAACCTTTTAGAGGCAAGTTTGTGTAAGTTTCACTCTCTTTAGGAAGCTAGTTCTTCAAAAAAGGCAAAGAAGTATATTGTTTTCTCTATACTCAACTCAGTCGTATTTACAAATTGCGCACAAGTTGCACAGAAGCAGAAGTCGGTTCTCCTTTCTGCAGCCTGTGCAGTAGCTAGTGGGGCAACGGTGTTAGCTGTTGCAAGATATGTTACTTCTTGTAACTTGTCTGAGGAAGCCAATGCGAGAAAAATTGCACGGACTGTCGCGAAACAAGTTGCAAGTAACCGGCGCCGCCTTACGTCCGAAATTGTTGCTCGCAAGACTGAGCCGCAGTGTGGCTCAGTGGTTAGATCATTCGGCCTGTGTGTGGAGCGTCATGTGCTCCGTCGGCCAGTCTTGTTGGGAGGTTAATGCGGTTATTTGCCGGCTTTTGTCGCTAACTGATTAACGTCTTTCTAACATTTTGAAATGTGATGCTATGTTTTGCAGTGTGGACACTCGAACCGTGAACGGCTAAGCCTTTTTTCGACTTTTTTCTCTGCAATATAAACAGACAAAAGAAAATTTATCACTCGCCATGAACTTTACATCTTTTTTCTGATTCGATGTTGCTAAAAAAAGGTCGGATTCGTTGTTTTCAAGGGAGTTCTTGATTGGACAGCATTTGAAAAAAAGGCGAAAAAATGTCCTGACCGTTCACGGTTCGAGTGTCCGCACTGTAAGCCTGGTGAATAAATGTAGATGTATTTTTCAGTCAGTGACACAGGTATACTACTCAGAATATTCTCCAAATTTCGCACTAGTAATCGAAAGGTTATAGGTTCGACTCTTGTTGGGAGAACTCGGCTTTCCTTTTGTCGGGTTTGTCAATAGGTTGGTCAATTCCCAGGTTGCATTGTCTTTTCTTAATCCCATTCAGACCGGTATCCTGGCGTCTATTTTAAGAGGGATAATTACAGCTTTTACAATGTATTCATCTTATTATTTTAATCACCATCTGTTTAGCCGCAGTTCTTTTTTGAAGAGATTACAGAGTCGGTTCTTATTTTTCCACCTCAAACACTCAACGTCATTTTTGTCCAAAGATTGACGTCAAACTAGTCGTGTAATGTTGTTATTTATCGACTTGGTTGAATTGCCGAGTTAACTGGTTTAAATAACCAATCAAAATCAGTGCGGCGCGGAGCAAACTGTTAGCCTAGTGATTGTAAAGTTACAACAGGGTGTAATTTTAGAAATGGCGTCAACAGTCCGATTTTGGATAAGCATTTGAGAGTTATTTTAAATCTTGTCTAAAGCTTCTTAATTGCATAAGTGCACGGACCTTAATGCCACTTGAGAGTCAGTTTTATCCAAAAAAGTGAATGACCTAATACTCTTAGTGAAAGAAAAGTTACTCGCCGGGTAGGGGGATACTTATGTGTTAAATGTGCTTTCAAGTGTTTATGGTGAAAAACAGTGAAGTGACTCCACAACAGCTGCAATGGTCTTCCATAAGGTCTTTTTTTCCTCATGGAAAATCCTGCGAGGAACGAATCATGCGTATACACACATGAGAAATGGTGTTGACGCCCAGAACATTTATTCCGGTTTATTTCAAACTGAATTGTTTGGTTAGCCTTTAGACTGAAAAAGGTCGTTACGTACTTAAGTGCAATGTACCGCACACAAAGCCTAACGGAGTATTCTACAATGCGTGTCTTTCATTAATCCAGGGACAAAATACTCTTTTGCCTTTCTCGGAATTTAGTTTTCTAAAAGAGTATATTTTAGGAAAGTGTTCATATACAGCATGCCATTTTGCCATGCGGAGGAATCTGTATCATTTGGCAGCTGAGCTGTGGTCATGAGTTTTTTTACGCCAGCTCATCGCAAACTTAATTCAATTTGGTCACTCACTCATGTTGTGTCAGATACAATTGGTTGAGTTTCAGCGAGTATGGTAGCAAGCTGCATTCAACATTTGGGTTTTGTTTCTTTAAACCTAACACGTCTTCAAAAGAACAACATTACTTACACACAAAACCTTAAAGACCTTTCATTGAGTTTTACTTGTGTGAATTTGGCACATAGATAATAGACGAAATGTTGTCTGTGGCTGTGTGCATCAGGGTTTAACTACACCGCGCAGCAAATCACCATATAATGTGTTGGCTAAGCAGCTTGTACTGTCACAAAATTGCCAGAAAAGTTGCACGAACTGAGCCCAGCGTCTTGCTTCAGTTCCGCTTCTAAAAAAGTCACGTTTTTGTGTTTGTAGAAATGTGTATAATTTCCGGCATTCTTGACTCGAACGACATATTTTTCCCACGGCCGATTCATTGACGTCATATCGTTTTTCCGGGTGGCTTTTTAAGAAAACAGTCTTGTTTGTCATCTTATCAGGCTCTAAAAAACAAACGTTATCTAAGGGTTTGTGGTCGATGTTTTGATTGAAAATATTTAAGCCTTTATATTGTACTTACAGCAAAAGAAAATTGTCAAATTCACTGGAAACTATCCAAATGCTCTCTTATTTTTAGATCTCAGGGCAAGGTGGTGCTATTTTAGGTGATGTCGAAATCCTTCAGCTGTTTAATAAAAATGTTCCTGTTGTCACTTTGCACCGGTCGGCGTCTTGCCTTCGGAATTTTGTTCGCTTAGTTTACCGTTCTTCATTTGGTTCTTGTATGTTAATCTGTTTTCAACGAAGCACAGGCAACAACATTACGTGATGGCTCTAGCAATCAGCAGTTTGGTAGGCCTGTAACACAGTGCGCTGCCTTATAATGCCTTATTCTAACAAATTACAACATTGTAAAGGATAGTTTGAGAATTTTTCTGGCCACTGTTACAAAACCAAAAGCAGACGTTTCTGTCACGCTAAATGCGTGACCAAGTGAGCTAATCACAACTTGTGGCAAAAAAATGCAGTCGGTACCAAGCGCGGGAAAACTATCGTATCGGCCAGTGACATGGCACACGCGGGAAAACTATCGACCAGTGACATGCCTAACGCGGGAAAACACGATAACCCACGATTTTTTTTGAGCCTGACTGGTTGAGAAAAAAAAACGAAGAGATGTTCAGTCGGTTGCTTCCCACTAAAGCAATTGTAGCTAGGGTTCACCTGGCACAACATACAAGCGAACACCAAGTTTGATTTGGAATCATCGAGCCCGAGAACGAATACCATGAAAGAAGACGATTTAATGGCCGCTGTTTGTTGGGCATGGTATAAGAGCCGCTAAGCCAGTCAGAACTCTGGGATTGGATGCATGATCCACCCATTGATCCAGCTTTTAATAATGGCTCATATCCCATTACCGCTAAGCCAATCAAAACTCTAGAACTGGTTTATCCAATGACCAATTTTTTAATAATCGTTGCTATTTATATTTGTCGCAATGCACACCGCCAATCTAATGTAGTGTTGTTTTGTATTGCAGTGATACCTAAAGCCAACAGTGTGTTTACGTTTGAACTGGGAGGATTCGTGTTTACTGTTCATGGAAATCAATTTCGTTACCGTTCAAGTGAACGGTCTGCCAGAAAATTCAAGCGGAAGCCAACAACGGACTTGTGAAGAGTCAGTTGAGGCATGGATGTCTGTGTGCTCAACGCTGTGGCATGGTACACTCCACTATTAATAGCGAAATATCCTGTGTTTTAGAGCTCTTACAACGCTGAGGTATTTAAACGTGTTCTCAGCAATCAAAAGCGTCAGTCTGGAGAAGAGCCAATAGTGCTAGCATTTGTGTTAATGTTGCAACTGTTCCCGCGCTTGGCGCCCGTTGTGAACTGTTGTGAGGGTTTGAGTACGGCTGCTGAGTTCTGATTGGTTGATTTCGGTTTGGTTTATTACTTCGGTTATAAATTTCACGAGAGTCATTTGGAAAACCGCTTTTTGTCATGATGGAGAGATTTAAATGTATCATTTGCCCCTGGCGATCAACCTCGGAGGAAAATGACAAACAACAAATGATTTTTGAAACCGCAATGCTTTCAGATTATGGGGAAGGATGGGACGGTTGATGTGCGAAGGAAACCAATAGCGAAACAACAACAGCAGACTGCCTGTCTTGGCCACTTTATTCCGTACTTCCTTCGCCTGTTCCAACAGGCCACACAATACAGAAATTGTTTATTTTATTGAAGTGTGGAATGCAAGCAAGATTCCGTACATAGCAGCCAGAGGAGACATGCAAGTGTCATCATTACGGGTTGCGGTCACCGATAATCGCGCGTGCACTGGGATGAGTCTCGGGAATTAGCCAATGTTCTGTAAGTGGAGATTGTGTGGGGACATCTTTTGCACCAAAAAGATTCAATCTCAAACTGTTGCTAGAAAATTCTCTAGAGACCAGAAAACAGGCGAACGAAACGTGTTGAAAGAGCGTAAAATTAATTGCTTGCCGTCCACGGTCAGAAGAAATAAATATCGACCGTGTTTGACTTCCCGGGAGCTTCCGCAAAGGCTGTATTTGCGATGAATGAAATGATCAACATTCAATCAAAACTTATCAATCGTGCTTTAAGTGATCTATTTTTTATTTAAAAAAAGCGAGTTTGTGAAGTCTGCAAGTTCCTGTGCTAAGCTTTCAATTATCAATGGCGGAAAAACGAATCAAGTTTAACTTGAAGATCACGCAATCATTTAACGTGAAAATCGCAGGAAAGTGAGGCTATTTATTAAAACCTCTGACAAAAATACGGAAACGATATCAGATAAGTGTCTATTTATTAACTGTTGAAAGAAAGTATATACTACCCACCTTGTAGTTTAGCGGAGAAACAGTTTCTTAAAATATTTACAAGGTATGAATAAACTATAGAGTGTTTTCACGTGACGTCACAACGGCCATGTTGGTGTCCCAAACTAAACCTCTGAGAATTGAACTCTATTTTTATGCAAATACTTTCTTTTGTTTCAGTAAACTAATATGACCAGTAGTCACGTGAATGAAAACACTCTATTAAACTGAAAACATGAATAGAATTCAATGACTCATGCCAGTCATGTCAACTATCTTTGAATCGCAACAGGACTGTCTATGTCTTGTACAAGGCAGATTTTAGAAACCTCTAGTACTGATGGGCAGATAAAACATGGCCAACGCAATAAACACACAACTAGTAATCTTGGAGATCATGATTTTCCCGCCATTTTTCACCACTGGCGTCTGCCGTTTGCCCGAATGCAAGGGGGCTGTTTCGTTTTCGCCTGATCTGGAGCGTTCGAAGCGTTAAAGATATCGGTACGTGCTCTACCAGCCGAGCTATCAAGCCATTCAGTGGAAGGTGGTCATTTTCTGAGTTCGTAAAATACCCGTGGAAGGTGAATAAATGAATGTGAAATATATGAAACACTGTATATATTTGAATTGCGGATTCATGAAAGGTTAAAAAAATACGGCGGAACATCCAAGTTATGCGCGCAACTTCCGGCAGAGTTTTTTTTCTGGTTTCTTTTCTCAACTGCTTAAATGGCGATGGCCTCCCACGTTAAAGGGGACGTATCATGGGTTTTTTTTACCTCTTTTGTTAAAAATGGTGAAATAAGATCTTCACTTTGCTACAAAATAATTCTACAACAACGAGAGGAGAGAAATCAACTCAATTCTTGACAGGAACAACTCGTACTCTGTTCTAGCCCATTTTGGAAACAAAAATACGAAAACTTGAAAAACATTAGCCTAACATTTTTTAAGTTTCAATCCATTCCGACCTACTCTGTCTTTGGGTAGAGGCACTAATCGACAGTTTTATTGCACTGGGGTGATAATTTATAATTTATGACAAAACTAGACATTATGTGTTTGTTTCTGTTGTCAGACAAACATTTTGGGGTTTTGAAATGACATCAAATTTTCGTGATACTTCCCCTTTAATTATTTAATTTATCTGCAGTTCAAATATATGATATTTAGTATATTCATTCTGATCGACTGTTTGCATTTTGTCTCTTGTTTCTTGACAATCACCGATCAGTTTTACTTAGTTTTAAGGACCTTTTAAACTGGATCGTACCCTTGGGCTATGCACAAGGAAATAGATGGGTTTTTCCTTTCTTGAGGGAAATCTGATTCAGTGTAGGCGTTTTTTGGTTTCTCGTTATCTTTCCGTGGTTAGTACATACATCAAACCACCCAGCTGGAATGTAGGGGTAATAGTTTGATTTGACATCACGGTTTATAATCCAGATGAAAAGCCCATTAGTCTACGAGAAAGACCGACAACGCTAAAAAGTGGATCAACTTTACCGCTAATCGTCTTTGTACAACCTTGGATTTCCGAACCGGAATTGTGTTTGTGTCTGCGTGTCTGTGGCAAGCACCACCCGTGCCGTTTGACGTCCTTGCTGCTGCTGTGCCCGGCGCCATCGCGGCCTACTGACATTCACAATTCTGCATAAAACAATTATTAGTTTGATTCGCGAGTGATCGATGAAAAAAAATTCGAGTCCCCATCAACACTTATGCGTTCTCCATTTTAATTTGGTGGAAAACAAAGCAAATCAAGATATTTTTTACCAAGACAGGATGAGGTGTTTTCAACACAACCACACGGAGACAAGATGATATACTTAGCTACCCACAAGTAGCAAAAGGCTAATCGAGGCGGGTAAACTAATGCTTAACACAATTTCCAGAGGTCAGAACGACAACTGATGAAGAAAACTGAGCACCATCTTCACTAGCGTGTTCATATCGTTCATATCGCGAAAAAGTATCGGCAGCTCCACGCTAAAGCTATAAAGAGTAGTACAAGTGTAAGTCTGGTTTAACCCGTCCACACCATCTAGACGATAGACAAAAATGCACAAAAAGTATGCATTATCAGTCCTTTGTACTGAGCCTTGAGGGTTTCGCTGGTCTTTTTGGTCTTGTGACTTTGTTCAGCGTGGTGTTAGCGCACCAGAATGAGATGTGATGCCTTTTTTCAAAGATTGCATGCTTTCAGAGCTGCCCTTTATCCAGGCGGCTTAATTTTACATTTGTGTTCAAATGGAAAGTGATTGATTATGAAGATTTAGTCTTCGCGTCCACACAGCAGATCGCTTTAACTGTGATAGATGTACAGTGGAAACCCGATTTTACGATCGTCGACCTAACGATATTCCCGATTTAACGATCAACATTCTGTGTCCCAGTAAAAGTTATTTATAAATTAGGAATTCGTTTATTATGATTTTGCTGTCGAGGTTCCACTGTAACTATTTTGAACGCTGGGACCTGATATATTCTAGGCATAACAAAGTCGCACATGATATATACACACGGGAGCACCCAGAGCTTGGTTTGGCGTGCAACTTATAGTGTGGACGCTGAACGTGAGCCTATTAAAGTACAAGTCCAGCATGGCGCAGACATGGAAACTTCGTGTCCAGAGGACAGCGTTAATTTATTAAATTAATTCGTCAATTCATTCCAAAATGGTGTGAGTATGACGTAGATGTAAGGGGAGTGAAGCCGTGTTGGTTTTCAATTTCCACACCGGAGCTAAAATCTTGAAAGAAAATGTCCAAATGAAAATAACCAGATAATCCAATTGTTACTGTTGTGTTTCGTTGCAGTACCATTCTTTCGGAGGGTACGCAATGTAACGGTTTTTTTGTTTGTTTGAAATTTTCCACATAATTCCCTGCTAGCAGAGGTCTCGCCGTCAGAGACCTCTGCTAGCAGGGAATCCACATAATTTCGCTTTTGTATCATTTCCGGCGGAAAATATATTTTGACCATAGTTTTTGCTCATTCGCTCATAAGGGAGATCGTGTGGTAAATTTTCTTGCTCCTCCGAGATGCCACCCACCTACAAGTCTTTTTATTGTCTGTTGTAAATTCGTTTTGTCTACTCCTCCTCGTAGCATAGAACTCAATATTTGATTTGTTTTTGTAGAAAGTATATAGCGCAAGGAGAAGCGATACTACAGACATCGCTGAGGCTGTACATGTTAGAATCTGCAGCCCAGACAAAAACTATTAGCGTCATAGAGCAAATGCTTTTTCGCATGTTTTGCATGCTCCCTTTTGGAAGCGCCTGTGGAATTCCAACATCATTAGCAACGCGGACTGCAGAATTGTTTGGAACTTTCTCGAATGTCCTTAGTTGAATTACAGTCATTCTCTAATTTACTGTAAACCATTTCTTTTATGCATTTTCCGAGCAGTTTTATCTGACCCGAATGAAGAGACATAAACGGTATTTAACATACTTGTCGAATTACAATGTGTTTGAGGTTAAGTGATTCGACGAAAAAGCCTTAACTTGCAATGCAACGGCAGTCAAAATGAATTGGTTATGGTAACAATTATTTCCAACGTTTTTCACGGTTTACTAGATATCAGTGCATTGAGTAATCCTTTGTTGTCCCCAGGTTAAAACGCACTAGTCAATTTCATGGCCAAAACTTGGAGAATTCGTTAAAGAAAGCCAACTTTTATAGCTCATCGTATACAAAACTGATAAAATCAGCTGACAGATACTGCCCTATAATTAGCAGAATTGAACTATAAAAAGAGCTGTCCATGGGGTCAAATTTAGATGTCGCAAATTGATAAACTAATTTATTCGCCCTTTATATAGTCATTTAAAGTACGACTAAAAAATTTGGATACTCTTTGTTTGCTTAGATTTGTCCAGTATATTTACACATTGACATTTTCGTGCCACTGTAAAATATTGTGTGTTTTTCCTTGCCCAGGTTCCTAGGCTTTCCTAGTTTTCGATTCTTTTCGTTTGTGTGTAATGTGTGTAAACCTACGGTAACCTTAAAGACAGTGCAATTTTTCCATTGGCCTCTCTCAGTGCAAAGCCATCCTTTCTACTGAATTGATTTTAGTGAAGTTCTGCAAACAATATTTAAACCTTATGTCTATGGTATTTAGTAAATGAGCAATCATGAGTTTATCTCCATGATTTCAGGGCGAGAAAAACCACTTCCAGTCGTTTCTAATTCTCAGATACAGCTAGTCGGAAGCTACACTATAAAAGCAAGCAAAGCTTTGCTGATTTTTTTAACTGCACCCAGCACTTGAAACACTTTCTCCCAAGTAGTTTTGGTATGTTTGGCCACTAGACGCGAAGTTATTTTGTAAACTAATTTGACTCCTGTTCGATTAGCCATGCTGCCGACTGAATGTGCCCAACATTCCTCACATTCCTTGAATGATTAATCCCCATTGTGTTCGTTAGCGTGTGTTGTTTTTTGATTAGGTGAATTGTGAAGTCTTCTGGAATGGAAATATCCTGTAATTTCTACCTCCAGGACCCAATAAATGTGCTTGAATGTCAGTTTTAGAGTTTTATGTGATTTGCACACGTGTAACTACGCCAGGGTTTGATAATTACGGAATTTTTGAAGCCGACGGATACGAGAGCCAACGGAAATGTCCAAGACATCCGATTGTGACACAAGTGACGTCATCATTGGCTTGTTTTGATGTTTGCTCCGAGCCAGTTATAATGAGCTACGGAAAATGCACCAATCAAAACTAATTAGTTGGCGTAATCATGTCGACCTCAATTCGTGACAGCTGAGAACCGCCATAAAAAACGGGCTCGAATTTCGATCATTTAGCGTTATGCCTTGAGAGAGAAACTAAGTTATCGATAATGGAGAAATCTGATTGGGAAATCACGTGTTTGAACGTCAGAGAGACGTTTTCATGTGGAGGGGATCGGTTTTAGAGTCCGTGGAAGATGCCTGCTCTGGTCGTAAGGCCAACATGAAAGATTTTAGAAACAATCCTCGTTATCTCACGAAGTCAACGAACCGCCGAGATTTGTGGTCACGTGACAAGACTCCCCCGCAAGCTTCAAGAGATTCGGAGAGTACGCATGCGTCCACCAGCTCAACAGAATCTTCCGTCAAAATGGCGTTAACTTGTAAAGTTCAGTATTTAGATGATACAGATCCTTTTGCAAGTACGAATTTTCCTGAACCAACACGGCCTCCAACGTATACCTTCCACTTGAACATTCCACTTTTCCAGCAAATCGCCGGTCTCCACCGATTGTTATCTGCTCCGCACAACGTACGCCGATCGTTTGTTGTTTATATCGCTTTTCAGCTGAGCTTGGAATATTTCGTAGAGTTGTTACTTGTTTGTGTTCGATTTATTTTTATTGATTGTGGTGATTTGTTGATGTAGATCGACGATGTAGCCTTACAACTGTCGCATAATGGGTGTTATTTGGATCTCGAGAGTTCGCTTGAAGAACAAGCCGATATGTTGGAGGGATTTTTAGACAGGTTTGAAGAGATTTTAATCTGACTGTAAGCTTATTTGTTTGCGAAGCCGTAATTACCACTAAAGGAGCTGTTTTATTTTCTCCTGATGAAGTTTAACTTTATGTTATTCTGTTTGTAACTAAATCTTATTTTATTTTGTAGCCGGAAAAACACAATAATTCTGCGGACAGCCCTCTCTGTACGTGTGCACAACTGCATAGGTAAGATTAGCTTCAAAATGTTTCTGTTCGTAAATTTTGTTATGTTGCTTTGCAACCGGTGAAGAGTTACAAGCAAGCGTTTAAATAAAAAAAGCATTGTTTATTAGCTATTCATGTTCATGTTTAGGGGCAAAGAAACTACTTTTTAACTTGAACTGTGTCAAAATAAAGCTGTCTGATCCATTTGGATTTTCTCGAACACACACAAAAGCCTTGCCAACTGTTGCGAAAGCCAGATATTTGTGAAGTGTAAAGGTCTGTATTGGATGTTTTGAGCACTTCGATATAACATGTAGAGTTTGTTGTTTTGGCATATATCGTACAACAATGCACCATCTCTACAAGATGCAGTGTTGCTTTGCTAATAGTTGCTGGCCGTTTGTACAGCATGCTGGCATTTCAAGTAGTCAGGTTATGTTACTGTTTGCCAGCTTATTTGGGTCAATAAGTCAACAGACAGCTAGTAGTTAGAATTTTGCGATTTCCGTTCTTTACTTTTACCTTTCGAATAATACAAACAAAAGGCATAAAACTATATTTTTTGTTAGTGCAATCGGCCACTTGTGTCTTTCACGAAAAAAAATTTCACGTAGCGCGTTACTTAGTTGGAAGGGTAATTTGCATAAATATAGGTTTGTAATCAGCGATCATTTTACTCGCGGGATATTTACTTTGAGCGATCCGTATGGCTCCTGTGCGTGAGATGTAGTTGTTCGTGACTGAACTTCTTCCTTATTGACCGTCAACAGAAGATTTTGTCGACGCACTTTTAATAAACAGCAAGAACGGAACGATATACCGGCTGGATTTCGTGCTGTCCATTTCAGGGTCATGCTGATTTCACTCTGTAATTGATTTGCGATTGAGTTAATTTTGTAAAGTGAACTTTTAATCGCTTATCGTGGGAAAGTCAGTCATAGCACCAATTTTTGAAAAACATTCCAATTTGTAATCTTTCTTTTACGTTCTTTTGTGGCTGTAATAATAACATCGGACCGTTTTGGGAGATGCTGTGAACTTTCCTTTGGTGGTTAATCACCCGAGACTTGGCTGACCATATTTAAGCTTGACTTAAACGGGTCTTGTCATTTGTGCTTGCAAGAGACAATGAAGTTGTTTATCATGTGTAAATTGGTGGAACTTTTACCATATACATTGCCAATCTTGTACTCTCTTGGTGTGACCTTGAGTATATTTTGACAAGCCAACAGACTTGGCCTTGACTTTGAGTTTTCTAAAGAAACTGACTGAAAATCTGTAGCATAAAAACTAACAAAGGGTCATCACTTCTGTGCTATTGATTTTATCACGGTTCCTACGTTTTCCTGTTTCAGTTACGTCTCTAGAAAATGCCATTCTGTTCTTTCTGTGCACTAAAATGCTCTCAGCAAGAATGGAGTGTATTTCAACCCAGTAATTAAAATATACAAGGCAAGGTGTCATTGATAGTCATTTCAGATCAACAGCTACGCAAGTGTTCTTAGTAATGTTTGATCCTGAGAAGTTATTTTTTTTTAATTATAAATTTTATAAGTAGGAAGAGGTAGAGTTTTCAGTGAAAGTTTTAGCTGGTAACTTATTTCATGTAATTATTTTGTACTTCTTTCAATATAGAAAAACATGTCTGCCTGAACATGAACATATGCGTTAGTTGGTAGAGATGTTTTAAAGAAGTCTCACAAGTTTACCCTTTTTACTTTGGCTTTTTCAAACTTATTTTATGGTGTAAAACATTCAATAAAGAAATCAGGCCATCATGTATGGGAAAAACAGGTTATGGAATATCTTTCATCCTGCAGGTATACATGTGCAATTATTATTTGTTTTTTTTAACACTTTGATGCAGACTCAGTGAGGAAATCTTTTGGTATCTGCTTTTGTTAAGGGAAATAACTAGAACGTTTGTTTCTGAAACTCAGAAGCTACAACTGTATAAAAATGTCGTTTTTTTTCATTTCAATGAAGTGGTCCAGAAATTCATTTGGTTGTAGTGGAAAGTGCAAATT
Organism: Pavona decussata; assembly: GCF_977016875.1. Lineage (NCBI taxonomy): Eukaryota > Metazoa > Cnidaria > Anthozoa > Scleractinia > Agariciidae > Pavona > Pavona decussata. The sequence goes on along the minus strand of NW_028145478.1, from coordinate 249,127 downwards.
CCCTTCTGAATTTGAAGCAACTTTTAAGCCAGACAAAGCATGTTTATTGTTATTGTGAGACAATGAATAAGAACAATTTAAGCTTAGGCAGAAAAAGCACTCTGTCTAAAAATTAATAGATTAACCGTAATACATGTACATATAAAACGTTCTTGGAGAAAAGCAAAATACTTCTAGTCTGGAAAAAATTAGGTAAAGAAATTTGAAATTAGGAGCCAAATTTGTTGAATGCTAGCATTCAAAAACCTATTAAAATGTCACAAAGTTTCATTATAATATTTTTATAACTAGGAAAGATTTCAAAACTTGGCAACCATCTTGATCTTACATGTATATGGTTGTTCCTATTTTTGGTGTTGCGAAACGAAAAGTAATTATTTTGATTTATCCTATGACTGACCATGATACTTGCTGGTAGATCATAGTTATTGTAAATGTTATATACGTGATTACAAATCAAGGTAATGTCCCGGTCAAGTGGAAGCTTCAACATCCCCTCCCTCCCGGGCATACCCCAGACATTTGACCCCTTTGCCTTCCCTGGGGTGGGGAATTTGAACCCTAGCCTTGATGAAATGTGACGTGTCTCAGTGCTTGCACAAGGCATGATAAGTCTTGGCGGAGGTTGACATGTCAATTTTGTTTGATTTTAAAGGGAAGGATTGTGGCTTCACACTGCGCTGCTGCGCACAAGATACAATTTACATTCAAAGCTTACATACTGTAACGTCTTATTTTCAAAAACCTTAAATACTCACCTGAAATGACAATTTCAATAATAAGTTTACTGACAGAGTAAAATGATATAGGAGTTCTGGGCCTTTCTGAAGTTATTTGACATACTTTGTTTTGTTAAATTAATAATTAGGTAAAGAATGAAGGGAATAAATAATGTATTACATACATACATTGTGTTAAAAATAATGACTACCTGTTAATTTAATTGTAAACAGATTTTACCCCAATTTACATAAACCTTTTACTTTCTTTGATTTTTGTCATAATTTTTGTAAGTTGTATTGTGAAATCTCTGAACGGCATGGCTATTGTCACTTGAAATTTTAATTCATAAGCTACATAGAGAATTGGTATCTGTATTAATATTTTTTGCTACAAATCTAAACTTACTTACTGTTGTAAAATATCAAACAATGTTGTCTTTGATTCTACATATTATGTCCTTCAAAGAAGTTCTTGCTAAAGTACTTCCTGAAAGTTGTTTCCTTAGTGCATTTGACATGATGACACATGCTGATGGCATATTATTATCTTAGTCATGTAAATTCATGTACTTGTTCAATGTACCACGGTCTGATCTGATTAACAGTACAATTTAAGCAATAAGTAGCAATTCTTATATCAGTTGTAACAACTCGAAATAAGTAGATTTAGTATTATTTGTGGTGTCTTCAAGTTAGTAAGTACATGTGTTTGTCTTTCTCTTGCAGCAAAACTTCTTGCTTCATCAGGAAGAGAGCTTAGGAGAGCATTGTTCTCTCTAAAGCAAATTTTTCAGGTAGGAGTTTTGTTCATTTAAATTTTTTATGTAATGTGCTGCCCAGTCAAGATATGCCAGCAGTCAGTGATGTTGCTAGCTACAGCCAATTACATGTACCTTTAGTTATTTACTCAAAAAAGTGCTACCTATGCGTAAGTGCAATGTATCAATAAGTACCTTCCTGGAATAAGCTCTACACCCTTGAAAAACAATGCAGTGCTTATTCCAAGCACTTGAATTTTAGTGTGGTGCTTAATCGAAGAGTGGTTTTACAATAATTATTAATAATATAAAAATGGGTTCCTTTTATCCCTAAGAATTCCAATTGGCACATAATGCCATTGACAACTCTCTCAATATTTGATGGATTTCTATGAATTTTTTACTCCAATATCACCTTGTGAAGAACATAACCCCCTCCAATATGTCATACATGTATGGTTCACCACCCCCATAACTTTTCAACTTTTTTTTCTGAGCACTTGTTGGTCTTAAGGCAAATGTCATATTAATCAACATGTTGAGAACTACAAAATAAGCTACATAACTGTATACTTTAGGGGTATATCTAATGTACACAAGGATCAAAATTGGTAAAATTGGTATGACAAAGGCTAACATGGTATAGAAATGGACTAATAAAACATTAACATCAGTATTGAAGATCGTTAAAAATTAACTTACGTGGCAGCCTATTTATTACTGTATTTGAGTGGTTTCCTTTTACAAAGTGACTGTTTAAAACAGGTCAAGACATGGCAAAAGCTGGTTGGAGCTTAGTACAATGTAAAAGGTGACCATGACCATTTGATAGACATCAAAATTACAATAATTTAGGGAAGTAATTTTCGGGACTTTGACAACTGACCACTTAATAAAGAGTGACCGCTTGATTTGAAAAATCACCAGTTCATGTATGTATATAACTTAACTTAACTTAACAGGAAGTTAGTTTGGTTTGAGTAAAAAATAGAGTTCACTAAATAACATTTGTAGAATATTCCAAGTGCAGTGGCCATATGCCTACAGATCTTAATAATTATACTAACAGAAATTTCCACAGAATTTGAAGTTAAACCTCTCTACACTGTAGGTTACAGTGTATTGATGTACTCAGTAAATGTCATACAGGCAGTTAGGGTGTTAAATCAAACTGGGTATGCTTAGTTAATTTAGTTGCTTACAGGGATGCAATCCTCTGCTTGTCAATTGACAGGATGGGCAAACCTTACACATCAGGCCAGAAAATATGTAATCTTGACTAACATAGCCTGCTCCGCAGATGGAATCAACCGCCAATAAATACCGTTTGCAAATTAGAACCCAAATCCTTGTACTAGACATTTTGTTTCCTTCATTGGGGGTCTGTAACAAGGATTTGGGGGTTAATTCCTAGATGGCATTTACCGGCGGTTGATTCCATATATGCGACACAGGCTAGACTCACAGCAAGAAAATAACGTTTAATGGTTGTTTTTCTTTTTGTATTCTGCAGGATGATAAAGACCTTGTGCATGAATTTGTTAACTCTGATGGCCTGAGTGCATTGATATCAGTTGGACAAGATGCTGATCAAAATTACCAGAATTACATTCTAAGAGGTAAGCAGATAACATGCTTGTTTATTGCATTATTATTGTCATATATGTTTTGTATAAATTTGTTGTATTACTTATGAATTATTCACACTGTAGTCATGGATGTCCTTGCTTTGTGAGCATATCAAAAGTGACAGTGTACATGTAATTGCTTTGATTCATCTGTTCTTTGACTTTCCTACCATAATTTGTGATTCTACAAGACAATATTTATCAGATATTAAATATTTTCCTTGGCATACATCTATAAAGATATTGAAAAAAATGATCAATATTTTGGAAAACATAACATTAAGTTAACATGACTTCGTAGTGGTTGAAAACCATGAGTTATTTTCTGCTAAGGGAAACAGAAAGCATTTTGTAAGAGTTTCCACAGAGTTCTCAGATTAATTTAGAAGAAACCGTTGAAGTTATGGCGATCTCAAAACACTTGCTTAAATGGTTCATGCTTTGACAAACATGAAAAAGTCATGAACACTGCAGAAATACTTGAAGTCCCAATGGAGATCGATGTCTGATTTCTCTTCACAATATCATTCAGGTCATGAGAATAAAGGAGGTGATCACCAATTAAACAAAAAATGTGCTAACTAGTACCATTAGTAATATATAAGGAACAGTGCAGAGGATATGTATATGGACAATGGGATGTAAAGGAAGCAGTTGTTTACAGCTTTAAACTCCATGTGACATACACATTAATGATTAAAGGTGCTGTTACACTAAGCAATTTTTCTTGCAATTTTGTTTTGACACAAGTTGCATGAATCATTGCTTAGTGTAACATGCCCTGAAACGAACATGTCTCGCAATCATTGCGAGAAGTAGATTAAAGTCGTCTCTACTTCGTGCAATGGTGACTGCAACAAAAACTTTGTGAGGCATGTTTGTTTCAGGGCATGTCACTAGTCAACAATTTGGGCAACTTGTGTCACAATGGTGCAACAAAATTGTGAGACAAGTTGCAAGAAAAATTGCCTAGTGTAACAGTGGCTTAAGGCATTTACATGTTCAAACTCAGATTATTCATGTTGTGAAATTTTTGTACAACGAGATACAGGATAAACCAACCCAAGTTGGTGTACATGTATTTATGCCAGCCAAGCCCAATACCAAGTGTATTTACTGGTTGAGTGATTTGCAGTTTACCTTCAACACTGACAACCAAATTTTTGTATTTTTTTTTTCAATAAAATTTAAATTACAGTCTGTAGGTAGCTGCTTGAGAGTGCTCCTTTCCTGCGGCAGTAGAGTTTTAAAGATTGAGAATCTTAGAGTTACTGCTTTCAGCATTTTGAGCAAAACCATGTATAATTGGAAACCATTGGGTATTCTTCATTTCATTGTTATGATTTCCTCTTTTGAAATTGACTAAATATAAATGTAATTTCGTTTGAGGTAGTAAGAACGCACTCCTTATTGCATTTGGAGTCGAGATTGTATAGGACAATCAACAAATCGGTGGATCTTGGGATGCGTATCTGACATTCCCAGCAGATTTTGCAGGGGCAGATGACATAATCACTAACTTGGCAAAGTAGAAAGAGCCTGGGATCGAGATCATCGAACGCACTCCCTAATCTTTAATTATTACTACCGGTAGTACCTGTATAATATTGTGGTGAATGCAAGAATTCTAGCCTGGCTGTTCTCTTGCCAGGTGTTATTGAAAGCACCCCCTTTGATGCTTGTACTTACGTGCTCTTAACTCCTGAATTGACTAGTAAAATGTTTTACTGACAGCTATTGGTCAGATCATGCTGTACGTTGATGGAATGAATGGTGTCATTAACCATAGTGACACCATCCAGTGGCTCTATTCACTCACAGCATCCAGAGTAAGTGTTATTTATTTCAGCTACAAGGAATTTCATGAACCTTGAGAGTGCTTGAAAATCCTTGAATTTGTATTTATTTAATGAAAATTTAAGGCTTTTAACATCCCTGAAGTTGAAAGGCCTGAACAGTCTTTACAAGTTCATATCTGGTTATTGTGATTAATGTGGCTACCGACATCCATTTGGAAATCTTGAAATCTCACAGAAGTCTGTAGCTTTTAGAATGTTCACAATCATAACAGTTCACTTTCCTTTCAAAACCACACTTCTTCCTGAGTCCCAGTCTGACCATATGTAAATGCAGTGCACTCTGCTGCAATGTGACCAACCATCTCAACTTTTCCCCCACACATTCTGCAAGCCAGAAATTTGTTTTGATGGTTATATTACCTTCTTGATGACCCTGTTACATGTAGTTGTAATTCTTAAGGGCTGATTTGGATTCTCTCTTTCATCACTGTCATTATTATTAACTTGAACTGTGGTTTAACAACTAGGCAGTGGCCTAGAGTGTTTGAAACGTTCTTTGCCTCAAAAAGTAGACAATTCCGCTTAATCCTTTCAGAACAAGAATTTTTTTATTTCTCTTTTTAAACAATTTTATATATGCACAAAGTTATACTCCCGGGGGTAAATTTACATTTTAGGCACAGGCTGCCCATACTCTTTGGTCTGTATAATTATCAAGCATTGGCCAATTATTTGCTAAATAAAGGATAAGATTCTTTACTTAATTAGGTCATTTTCAAGTGGGTATTTTTAAACCATTTGAAGCAAAGCGTGTATAGCATTAATATTTTGTTCAGTTTCAATGGGGAGAAAAAACGTTCCAAATTATAAGACAAGATAGGTCCATAGCAGGCTTTGGCAACTGTCCTGTTACGTACTTTTTGAATGGAAAAAGAGCTATCCTGTACAGGGGGATGTATACATAGGGATAGTACTAGAGGACTTGTAGTAGCACACATAACTTTATTATCAATATGATAATTAAACAAGGGGAAAGAGAAGAGTTGCTGTACCATACTGGAGATATTGAGTACATGTTCTTTTTGTACTGGATGTTAATAGTATTTTTCCTGCCTTGTCCTCAGTTTCGTCTAGTGGGGAAGACTGCACTTAAGCTTCTTCTGGTATTTGTGGAGTACACAGAATCCAACTCAAGAGTGTTGTATGAAGGTGTTCAAACAGTGGATAGTAATCAAGGTGTGAAAACAAAATAATTCAAAATAATACTTTAAATAATGCATCAAATTCATTTTGGTTAAATTCTTTTTTGAGCAGTTATCAGATTTTTGTGTATTTTTTCTGCTTAAATCATTTTTGAAGAGTGAAAATGTTTCAATTTGTTTGGTAGGCATTAACACCCACTTTAAGTCCCCATGCTTTGGGCCAGAGACAACAGGATGGTTGTTAGTAGATCTATGCGTATACTATACTTAAATACAAATTGTTAAACAGACTGCTGATTGATGGCGACTAAGGGTGTGTTCTTTTGGGGATATTCAATAATATTAATGATGGCCATAGGTGGTATTGTATTCTCAATGAATACTTTGCATTCTGGTAAGTCTTGGTTTTTAATGTCTTTTTTGTTGCTGAAATCCTCTCAAAAGAACATCATTACCAAGTATTTGACATCAGCATATAAAACGTTGTCAGTGAGGATATTTTATTAATACACTGAATTTGGAAATGGCCATGTTCTTCTTTAGTGTAATTAAAATTATTTTGTAATTAGTCACAGCAAGTGAGGGATTGTCTTACAGTCTCACTGTGAGTAGAAAAATCTGGAAACTGTTAAACAGTTAGTTGGCCAACATTCTAGTGATTCAAAATGTTTTGAAAGTCTCTCTCTTTGAGTCAAGCAGCTATTTGTAAAACCTGGATTCAAGTTTTCCGGCTTTGTTCATGTGAAATGTGCGTGTGCTATTGATGCTGGAAAAACAATGCAGAGTACAAAATGAAAAAAAAAATTTTGGATCACAACAATGTGATCCACCACTACATAAATGCTTTAAATGGAATTCAGGTGAAAATCATCAAGGCAAACATTAACTAAGAACTATGGCTATTATTTGTTTTTCAAACAGTTGTTTGCCAATTCCCAGGCATATTGAATGAATATACTTGTATCCAGTTTATGTTAATTTGGAAAATCCTCTGATTTACAGATTTTAGAGGGTTGTTGGGCAGGGCTAGACTACAGATGTGAAAATGTTTTTTGTTTTTGTTGTTTGTTTAAGTGAGAGGATTTCTCTCTGCAGGTGTCAAAGATTGGGCTGAAATTATAGGAATTATGACAGATAAAGATTCCCAGGGAGATGAAGAGATTCTCATTTATGCTATGACACTTATCAATAAGGTAAATAAAACATTTTCTGCGGTCCAAACATATAGTAAGCGGCGACATGGTCTGAAAGCTGACCATTTAAAATTGTGCCTAAATACAAAATACTAACCTCTTACCAGCTAAATCAGTACTAATTATTTTCTCATGCCTTGAAACCCAGCTCAGGGAAATGTGCACTTACATGTAAATCAAGCTAATGCTCATAAATTCCATGGTTCCTGGCTCTTTAACAATGCAAAAGAAGTTATTAATTTTCATACAACGTATGATTGTTTGTGAAGTTTGGGAAAACCTAGCAAAAGAGTAAAGATAACCCTGCTATAGCTTAGAGTAGCATCCCATCTTGGTGGGGGTTTAGTAATAAATGTACATGTATTCCTGGTTGCTTCATGTCTTGGAAGGCAGTGGCCATGGGGCCTCTTCTACCTGCTATGATAGTTGTTTGGATATTCCCACAAATATAGAATTTTGTTGTTAGGTCCTGTATGCCACACCAAGCCAGGATGAGTTTTATAACATTACTGATGCACTTGAAGAACAAGGGATGGAAAAGATAATCAAGGTATTGTCATGACAATTACCACCATAATTTTAAAGTCTGGTTTCTATAATGATTGTTACTGAATGGAACGCATGGCCTTGGAAATCTGCCTTAGAACCACCACATTAATCTGAGCAAGTTCTAATGGCCCATTGTTGGTTGTGCTAACAGTGTTTTAATTAGAGGTTTCAAATGCATGATATCTAATATTTCAAAATTTCCGCTTCCGTGATTCTCGCGAGACGAGATTCTCATATCGAGAGACGAGAGTCGGGTCTCTCAATACGATAATCTCGTCTCGCGAGAAACCAGGCAAGACTGGTAACTTACTTTTGAGCGGTACTGTAAGGCTTCTTTCTGGTTACTAACACATTAGGCAACCAGCTGCCCATTATTGTATGTCTTGGTTGTTCATGGTTAGTGCTACTCTGCCAGGTGCTTTTGGTATTCAGTTTGTGGTGTTGTAGTATGACATTCTACAAGTGTAGGTGTTCCATAATGGTGCTCCGAGGTTCCTAGTCAGTGCAAATTACATCACAGATTGACAATCCTCTCCAAGGCCTGTTTAGTGGGCTCTTGGGAATCAGTGATGGCACCAGGCATTCTTCTCACATGACACTGAAACCTGTGGATTTTCCCTTCACTGACATACCCAGTGTGACTGGTAAATGTACTTTGTGTGTTTGGGGGTGGGGCTTATGATTGGGTTACAGTCAGTTCCCTTGTATTTTTTTTTTTTTCAGGCTGGTTCCCAACCTCCAAGTTGCAATGCTTTTTCCTTTTTGTTAACCAGGGCCCAGTTGTTCGAAGCCTGATTAAGCTAATCCTAGATTAACGTGAACTTTGACTCGAGTTTAATTACTAATCAATGAAGATTCTTCCAAAAGAGTTTTGTCCTTCAGTATTGACTTAGACTTTTCTTTACCTTTTGCTTGAAATTAGCCTTTAAAACCATTTTAAATGAGCAAGATGAAAACCTCAATTAACTTTTAATCGTGGATTAGTGTTAATCGGCTTTCGAACAGCCCGGCCCAGGTCTTACTGCAGTTCATGTTGTCCAAATCATTGACAGTGTTTTTAATTGCCATTCTAGAAAAAGTTGAGTTGTAATTTATTGTTCAATTATATCTTAGATGCACCAGAAAAAAGCTGGAACAAATATTGATTTGGTGGAGCAATTTAATATTTATGAGGTAAGCATATAATTTACATGTATCTATTTTTGGTGACACCTGTTGCATAAGCAGTCAATGTCAGAAGTAAAATTATTCATTGGCATAAAATGGATTGTTCAAATTCTGTGTTGTGTTGGGTTATTTTGTCTGCTTGTTTACTGGCGAGTAGGTTAGCCTAGAATTTATTGGTGCAAGGTAAAAGTTGCTCTGGTGGATAAGAGTCTTGTTAAAACAGAGGGTACAAGCAGGTTACAGCCTCACTATAGACATGTCATTTCAGGTTCTCTCTAAATCCCACCTTCTCTCCATACCTGTCTTAGCTGTTTGAAGTCACACAAAGGTGGTACCAATGCTTGACTTATTTATTTTGTTTGTGACCATGAATGCTTTGTTTGAACTGATTCAGTTTTATAAACAAAAGGAATATGTCAAGCGTTGATTCCTCTTTTGTGTACTCACCTGCATTTATAGAAAAGTAAGAAGTAAATTTCTTGTTTATCTAGCCTTTTGCTAAAAAGCTAAATATGCAACATAAGTTTCTGTCATGGTAACCAATCTCTGTACCAAAACAGAAGCTTATCTAGAGTAATTTCGATTTCAAGGCAAAAAAAGGCACAAACCAGACTGTGAAATAATAAATGATAGATGTATTTTTTTAGTTAGTGACACAGGCATAAATGGAAAGAAAATTGAAGTTCTCCCAATAGAAGATGGACCTCTGACCTTCTGATTTCTAGTTGAGATGTACATACTAGGTTGGAGTCTCCTGTAGCTCTGTGGTAGAGCATCTGAACTAGTCATTGAAAAGTCATAGGTTCAACTCCTGTTGGGAGAACTCGGATTTTCTTTTTCTGAGTATGCCTATGTCACTGACTGAAAGAATACATCTATCAACCCTTGAATCGTTTTACTCCACATCACATTGCTTCCATACACAGTCTTTTTTTGTTTCAAACCCTCCTGGACACTGCTCATATAGTTAATCCCTTACATATTGCTTTATAGTTACATTTGAATCGTGTTTTCTTACAGTGGTTTCTATAAATTAAGGTAATGCTGAAAATATTGTGTTGTTTAGACGGCACTTCGGATTGAAGATGGGGATGAAGAATTTCCTGCCTTTGGAAGCTCTCCATCAATAAGGTATTGTACTGCTGGAAATAGAACAGGATGACGAGTGCATTGATTTGAATATCATATATAGTCACTAACATGAAATAGACGTAAAATTATTGTAATACATCTACTATCACCATCCCGTTTGTCAATGGCGATTGGATTATTATATTTATTTCAAGTTCAATTCTGTAGTTTATTTTGTAACTCATAATGTCCACAATGGCTGTTGTAATGGCTGAAACATGTCTTTAAAATTAAAAAAGTGTTTTGTTTGTCTTCCAAATTATGACTCCGTCATTATTGTATTTCTCCCTCAGTTGAATGGTTAACGTCAACTCCTTGTCACCTCTTCCCTGTAGTTAGCAAATTGCCAGTAATTTTGCCATCGTAGTGTAAACAGCATTAATTTTCTCCTCTTAGACAAAGAAAAAGAACAGCCGCCTTTGCCACAGGTATGATGCAGTACACTGTCTTTTAGTAGCATCCAGGGTTGCCCTAATGCATGGGCACTTTCCATTCTGGCAAAGAAGTTCCTACAGTATTTTATTCTAATTCCTAAAAAATGTGGGTATTATCTTTATAACATATTTTGATTGTGATTATTTTTTTCCCTGCTTTTTTTTGTATAGCTGTAATTCTTGTAACAACCTTTTAGCTTTATATTTGTAATATAATTTTGTTGATAGTTTTTATTACACTGTTCAGTGGTCAACATCAGCAAATCTACTGATTTGCTGATCAGTTAGCCTGAATGGAGACATCTGCATGCAAGCTGCTTACGATTCTTATAAGTTTAAAGTTGTTATGAAATGTGACATATTTTGCATGTGTTTAAAAGTAATGTCCATAACATTTTTTCTGTTGTTGAACTTTGAAGGTGATAGGAGGCGTAGTCGGCGGCACAACTCTATCAGCCAGATTGATGTATCATGTATCACCAAGGACAGCCACTTGGTACCTCCAGGAGCTAAAAGTCGTGATGGCATACACAAGGTTGCTAGTGCACCTAATGTAGGAACAGCTGTCAAAGTGGAGCCCCCTGCATCACCGGTTAAAACAACAGCTAGTACTACACCATCCTCATCAACAGAAAGCGAACTGGACGAGAAAACCAAAAGTCGACTGGCGAGAAAGTATGTAGCAGATAGATTTATGCTGATAAGTCACTTTTGGAGCTTCCGCTGCTGCACAGTGCTCTCAGAGTATTATTGTTTCATTATGTTTCTGATTAGAAGAGTGAAAATGATGTTTTTTTTTTTATTTTTATTTAGCAAGGATTTACCAAATGAGTTCTTGTTTCTCCTCTCTGGGCTTCTTTTTAATTTCTAGCGGGAGGAATAGTGAACGCATTAGAACTTCCTTTCAACGAAAATACGGTAGATGTTGACCTCCTACATGTATAAGTAAATGGACTGGATAATACATCAATGACATGAATGGTACGCTTGAAACAGTGATTATCAGCTTAAACAATACACTTGTATTTTCACAGAGAGCGGCGTGCTGCCAGACGAGCTGCTCTTGGAATAACAGAGTCTGAAGCAGAAGAGCCTGTTAGAAATGACAGGAGTAGGCAGAGAGCGGACAGTAAAAGTAGTGACAATGACAGGGCCCACTTGGAAGTGTCTTCACCAGTCAACGACAGACCACGCTCACCTCGGGGATCACCACGCCCCTCACCCAAGAGTTCCCCAAGGTCTTCACCAACTACACGAAGAAAGTTCAAGTTTGACGAACCTAAGGCAGAGGGTGAGCTGAAAGAGTTTCACGTCTAAGTTCTTTTAAGTTTCAGACCTGTTGGGTTCCATTTCAATTCTCGTTAATGACCTTTCTTAAGTGTTAGGAGTAGTTCCTGAAGACATGATGGCTGGACGTGTTGTTTGTGAAGGGGTTATTGGTCATCGTGGTAGAATATGATAATGAACAAAATATTCGTTTGTCTCACGATCTATTCACTTTAGTTGTGGATCGTGGCGGTCCACAGTTGCTACTGTCTATTGTAGTGTTTCTTGATCGTTGGTATCCAGAAATCCGGAATTTCTGTTCTGTTATCCCTGTTGACGTTGCTAGGGGTGTAGCCTGCCTGATGTGGATGGCTTCCTTGACCCTGCGACTGTATAGCAATATGAGTCTCGATCAAATAACTTTACCTTGTGTTAAAGTGGATGGTGGCTAGTCTTGTTGGCGTGCTCTGAAACGGCGGAGGGCACAGTTAGGCCGTACCAAGTGTGATGTAAGTGTGGTGGTGTATTTTGGAGACTATGCGTATGCCTTCTTGTGGTAGGCAGCGGTGAAGTGGTCTGGAAAGTCCCTTTACGTAAGGAAGACTTGCCCGCACCTAGACCTCCGTTGCGAGGATCAAACTCCACCAATCTCAATAGCAGTAGTAGGTCGCTTGTGTTGGAGGACAAGAGCTAATTCAATTTCCTGAATTTTCTAGAACAAACAAGCCAAAGGTCGAGAGGAAATCGAGAGGAACAATTTCGAGGACCTGACTACTCTGGCAGACGTCCAAAAGCTGAAGAGTCTGCTCATAAAAATGAAGAGGAAAAACCTTTACCTCGAAGGAAAGAAATGACTGTAACAACGACCAGTAGGAAAAAGACACCTGAAATAAAAATGGAAGGAGAAAGAGAACCTTTAATCAATAATAATATAGATCTAAATGGGTCTTCAGGCCATAGGACTAGTGATGAAAGTACAGACACTGACGAGAAACTAGGTTCAAGCACCGATGATTTATTAAACGGTGACAGTACGTCAAATAGACGAGTTTCAGAAGAAAACTCTAAACATTCGCCAGACAATAGAGCGACTTCAACTGGCTCGGCTCATGAAGCCCGACGCCATAGTTCTGTAGACTCTGAAAAGCGGTCCAGTATTTGCGAAGGTTTTCCTGGGTTTCCGAACAAGAAAATGATGTTATCAATGTTATACGGACAACAAAAATCGACAGACGATATGGATCGTAAAGTTAGTGATCCAAGTTTGTCAGGAGGTGAGTCAGTTCATGAGAGAAAGCAACAGTTGTTGTCATCTGGAGACAGTGATGAAGCACCTCAGAGACACAAGGATATGCTAGACGTTGAAAATTTAGTTTCTGAAGCTGTGAAAAGATTAAGTGGGTGTCCTGAGGTTGACGAAGAGAATGAAGAATCGTCGAGTGCTCCTGAGGGTGACTTTGAGGGGTTGCTAAATAAGGCAAAATTGGGTCTAATGAAGCAGCCATCGGATGATAAACCGGATCCTGCAGCAGAGGAGGAAGCCAGAAAGCAAGAAGAACTTCGGAAAAAACAGGAAGAAGAACGCAAAAAACAAGAGGAGGAAGCGGCAAGGAAAGCTGCAGAAGAGGCTGCACTCCAAAAGGAGCTTGAGTGGGAAAGAATGATTGTAATGAAACGAAAACTCATCGTAAATGACTTTAATTTCACTGAGCTGGAAAATGACGAAGATGAACTCCTGGATTGTGCTTTGGCAGCTGCAGATGAAACAGATGCACATCCTCACGGAGGAGTCCCTGTGTTTGGAATCCCACCTCCCCCTCCCCCAATGCCTGGTGGACCACCCCCACCCCCTCCGCCCCCTGGTGGTCCGATCCCACCTCCCCCTCCCCCTGGACCATCAAAGGCGCCTTCAATGAATAACGCCAATCCAAAGAAAAAGTTAGTACGTTTGTTTTGGCAAGAAGTTAGGAACTCTCCTCTTATAAATGGTGTAAACAAGACAATCTGGGGGAGCATTGATACTGTGGATATTGACACCAAGAAACTAGAACATTTGTTTGAGAACAAGACGGTTGCGAAAATAAAGGTACGAATGTGGCATTTGTTTTTAAAGTTATATTTGTGATTGCATGTTTTGGCTTGTGATTAATACAAGGGACTTTGTACCTTGTCTTTTAAAACAACGAAAGCAAAGCGTTCATTTAATTTCCCGGCTGAACAAGAGTAAAATAAAGCTGGCCTTCGTTTAATTTACATTTCCTGCAACGGGTTTATCAAATTAGCACTAAAAAGCCTTTGCCCAATGTCGTCGCTACATGCTGTGGCCATCGTTGTGAAGAATGGTTGTTAATTTTGTATTAAGAAAGCACCTTTGTCTGTGTAGATTTGTGTATTGTAAACCAGCTTATTCTCAGGTAATCATCGGTTCTCATGTCAGGTCACGCCCACATTTATAGTGTTTGGTCCGATATCTAGTGCGCATTTATAATGACTTGAGTGTCATCACGCAACAGAATGCTATTTTTCGTCAACTTTTTCTTTCCTTTGCTTCTCGTTTTCAGAAGGGTGAAGGAGATGACAAAGATAAGAAAAAGGAAATTGTTGTACTTGAAATGAAGCGCTCTCAAGCAATTAACATCGGTTTGACCAAATTACCACCTATCAGAGCTTTGAAGCAGGCCATACTCAACATGGACAGTGCAGTGATCGACAGAGAGGGAATTGATGTGAGTATGACACAGTCTATGATATCCTACAAAAAGCGTTTCTTCCCTTTGCATCGTGTGACTGCTGGTAAGTATCTCCCTAAAGTAGCGACAAAATACAGTCACCCACTGGAGAGGTGTTCATCCAAGGGAGGTTACGGTAAGTAGAGGTTTGACCTGTCTGATAGTTGTAAGCAAATCCCGCAGGTAGACACCACCTCCCCCACTGTAACCAGCGTCCAAAGTACCAGTCACAAAATACGGATTTCCTGTACAAAAGGCAATGGGTAACAACAGCTACTACCTACTGTGAACCTTAACACAGGCTCTTATGAGTATTGACTAAGACCTCCAAGGACGAAATTCTTACACAAAAACTTTAAAGTTACCTTTAAAGTGAAATTGCATTTTCTCGTTTGTAAGTTGTAAGTTTCTTTACACAGATGAATTGTTCAGTGTGGTACATACTTTTGCGGCAACTGTGTCAATTGAGTGTAGGTGAAGAATGTGAATGAATTACAAACTCTGTTTTCTTTTCATGCAACTTTGCAAGTTGTTGTTGACAATGTGTTAACCAAATCCTTCGATTTGCTGCTTGTTTAGAAACTGCTCCAGCTTCAGCCCACTGCAGAAGAAAAAACCAAGATTCAGGAAGCGCACATGTCAAACCCTGATGTAGCTCTTGGAAATGCGGAGCAGTTTTTATTAACAATGTCATCTATTAACGAGCTGGCTCCGCGTCTTCATTTATGGTCCTTTAAACTGGATTATGACCAGTTGGAAAGGGTAAGAGCGCACAACAATTGGATAAATTTAGGCTGAGTTCACATTGTAGTAGGATGCATTTGCATCAATGTATAAAGTTTTGTGACGGTCTTGCTTAGAACTTTCAGACTAATACGAAGCGTTTCCCGTTTCCCTGTGTGCATTGTTTTCATATGTGCTGGCTTTTCCTCATTTGAAAATAAATTTTTTAAACATTTTTTGTGCATGCTACTACCTGAACTCGCGGATATACGTCCGACCCTGATATTATTATAAAAACATTATTCTGATCTGTTTTGAGGGAGCCTAATGTTATAAGCCTTATGGTTTCCTTTTAGGCTTCCTCGCCACTTTCTTTTATATAACCATGTACTTGTTGTTCTGTTTGTGGTAAAATAAGTAAAATAAGTAAGTAGGTATAATAACTTCGCTTTATTTGCAGGAAGTAGCAGAACCTCTTATGGACTTAAAGGAATCTGTCCGAGAATTACACAACAACGAAACATTTAAACACATCTTGGCCACACTTCTAGCCATAGGAAACTTTTTAAATGGGAAAAAGGTACGTGAAGCAAAGGCTATTTTAAGGCGTCAATTTTAGTGAAGACTGGCCAAGATTAACTGATAGAATATCAAACAGATAAATGAAAAAGTTGCACCATCACTGTATGGTAATTTGCTGAAGGTCCTACTTTTATCGCGCAGCACTGCCTCTGTATCGGACGGTAGTCTAGCGCAGCCCCCTTCCCCCCCCCCCCCCCCCTCCGCAATTATATCGTTAGGTTTGTTCCGAACGGTAGTTACGGTTTCTTGTCAAAGGGAACAACGCGGATCGGCCTTGAAGGCTGACCTCTTGATCTTCCAATCAAACTTTTGACCGAAAATGGAATTCCCAATGGACCTACCACTGTGCAGCTAATTAATATGTGAACTTTGTGTTTCAGGTGAAGGGTTTTCAGCTGGATTATCTGGCTAAAGTACCTGAAGTCAAAGACACGGTGCATAAGCAGTCATTACTGTATCACTTGTGTTGCATGGTGATGGAGAAGTTTCCAAACTCTTCGGATCTATACAGCGATCTGGGAGCATTGCATCGTTCCTCTAGGGTAATCTGGATTTTGTTTGCTTTTACTTTATTTCCAACGTGTCTTTGGTAATTGGAGATTCGTGAACAGTTGCGCATAAATTAGGAACTGTTTCATTCCCAACAGCACCTACCTTTTAAACGACAGAAATAGAGTTTAAAGGATTAGACAACTTTGTAACTTCTCTCGAAAAATTTACGATCTCCGTGAAATCGTAACGGTTGGCGCTTTTTTCAAGTTTTTCTTCCCAACAGGAACATTACTACTTCCTTAAACCTTTTTAGCTACGCTACCAGAGGTTTTGCTGACCTTGCAATCTACTCTGTGTAATTTAGGTTTTGCTGTTGTACTTTCAGGTTGATTTTGACGTTGTGCTTGATAACCTGAAGAAGTTACGGGAAAATTGTAAAAGGTCGTGGGAGTATTTAAGCATTGTTGCCAAACACGATAGCACCAAACAACTCAAAAGCAAGTGAGTAACAGCGCCTGTGTATTCTGATTAGGTGCCGTCTGGATATATATTAGGAGAATTATGAGCCTTGTATTGTTGAATAATTTATGATGGGAGTCGAGCAAAGGTCAGTTCTCAAGTTAATGAACCCAACACATAGTTATCAGTTGGACTCCCATCCCAGTCCGCTGGAGGTGGCCGTTTATATGAAGGCTCGATGGGCTGACCCGCTTTAGGTCATGCTTATTTTTGTTGTTTAAATGTCGTTGTGTTTATATGGGTAGGCGGGCTGGGCCGCTCGGCGAGATCCTGATACTCTGTTGAAAAAAATCTCCAATAAACGAGCCATCCCGCCTTCCGGAATGAAAGTGTTTCTTTGCTCATGAGGATTTTGCTGAACAAAGGCGCAAAGTGATCACATACCAACTAAACAAATGACAAGTTTCATCTCCCTTCCACATAAAGAGGTCCTGTGAAGTCGTAGCTAAATACATTAATAGAACACCGTGTTTGCTGTTCTTTTGTCAGAATGAGTGAGTTTTTAGCAGATGCCCAGGAACGAAGCACCATTCTGAAAGTGGTCCACAGACGAGTTATCAACAGGTTAGTGATCCTGTAAATGGTTTGAAGCCAGGAATCATATCATAAGTAGGTAAATTATGATCATCTGGGTGCATGTAGTCCTGAGAAAGACTGTTTGAGGTGACATTGACTGCACGGCTATTCCGAAGGCTTCCGAAAAATGCTCGGAAGGACTCGGAAGGATCCGTTACATCATGACTAATGGAAAGTGCTGTATTCCTAGACTCTCGTACGGTCCTAGTTCGAGTTATTCTCGTTGTGGTTTCATCTGATCTTTTATGTTTCAGGAGTTCTGATTGTTAATATAAGAACAATAATTAAAAGACTCGCTTTCCCTTGGATAAGCAGAGTTTAAAGTACCCTACTAAAGTCTTACCGAAATGTTTTGAATTTTTATAGGTTCCACAAGATGTTACTGTACTTAGGACTGCAATCAAGCGCAGCGAACAAAACAAAGGTAAAAACTAACAGATTAAAGGAATTGGTACACTTGATAAAACCATAGTTAATATAAAAGACAATGGTTATGAAGCCTGACAAATTCCTTTGTTATATGTTTTTGTTAGCATTTTTGGCCTTGACAGTTCACAGACGACAATAGATTTTGAAATGTGTTGGAGCAACTGACCAGTAGAAACGTTCGTGTTAAGATATTCAACTGTAGTGTGGACATTCAAACAAAGGATTGTGCATTGTCGTGGCCCTTCCAACATAAATTGCAGCACCATTGTTTTCATGGCAAAGTTTCATAACCAGTCCCTCAATTAACTATGATAAAACCTAACGGAGGAAAGTCTTTTTGATATAACTGTTTTCTTCTTTAGGTTAACGAGTTTTGTAAGATTATCAGCGAGTTTTCATTGGAGTACCGAACGACGAGAGAACGAGTGATTCAGATGAAGAAAAAGAGAGAAAACCTGAGGGAACGAAGCAAAACAAGAGGAAAACTGATCACGGAAACAGACGTAAGCAGTGAAATACAAGTTTTTTATTTGTTTTTTAACTCTTTTTCATTCATTTCATTAATTGTTTCTCCAATCCTAATAATTAGTGCTCAAGTATAAGAAATAGTTACTAAAATGCAATATTAAATAAATTACAATTAACTTGAAAACAATTCAAAATGGGGAGGAGAGGAGAGAGGCACCTCTAGTAAAACTAATCCTGTGCTCCCTATGCTCTGTCTCAAGAGTATTCGGTTAACACGCTCAGGGAGTGGTAAGAGCACTCGCCTCACACTAATGTGGCCGGGTTCGATTCTCGAAATCGCGTCATGATGTTGTAGGCTGAGTTTGTGTTTGGCCCTTTTCCTTGCTTTGAGAAGTTTTTTTTCCGGGTAATTAGGTTTTCCTCTTTTCTTAACAAAAAAGCAACATTTCAAAATTTGAGTTCGATCCGGAGAGTCTTCCAGGTGGTAGTCCTCTGTGCTAATACGTTGATATTTAAACGAAGAACTCACCTGTGTAAATGGTCTGGAAGATTTCCGGTTTAATCTCAAGCATCGTTTAAGTTATAATGTAATATTTGACATTCTTTTTCCCGTTTTCTTCAGTCCTATTCGGCAGCAGCTAAAGCCTCCGCCGAGGAGAATATTGAAGCGTTCCGCCGTGCGCTCATCTCAAATGGCGACGAAGCTGAGAATGCGAAAGAAAAGTTGAAGAGTGCTACACTTCCCGGAACGCGAAACAGAGTCAAGAGTGCAGGACCATCACGCTCCAACTCAACAGCCATTCAAACACAAGACGAATTCCCGGATGACAACACGGATGAGGTTATTAACACACTGGCCAAGTCTGCCACTGTACCGGACTCAAGAACACGAGTGCGCAAGCGTAACAGGGCCACTAATAGGAAGTCAGGTGAGTTGGAAGGAGGTCTAGATTTAGATCGGAAAAAGTTCCGTAGGCGCTTTTCATTTTGCGAACTAATTGAAACGCAAATGGTACGTGCCTATCAACTGCAAATTTTTCGGAACAAGCGGACGACCATCGGAGGTACTGCCAATTTTTTTCCATTACAATCAGATGGTTCGGTTGTACACCGTGCCATTTGCACAAAATTTCCATTTCTGCTGCTCGCACCGACAGAAAACTGGACTGTGAACTGTAAGGGGAGCAAGGATATGGTGCAGTGGTGAGACCACTCGCTACCCACCAATGCGGTCTAGGTTTGATTCCTGAAGTTGACGCCATATGTTGGTTTTCGTCTTTGGTTCGAGGGTTTTTTCCCGGGTTCTCCGGTTTTTGACCCTCCACAAAAACCGACACTTCCAAATCCCACTTCGACGATTTGGAACGCACGGACAACTTTAAACGAGATCCTGAGCTCTAGTTACAGTAGACTCAAAATAATTTGCACTCGGCTTAATTACTTCTGGCAAAACAGCAACAAGTCGCTACTATTGAAACAATGGTATTGCAAACGGAACGTTTTAGCGAAATCGTTCGCGCCCTTTATTAATTCTTGAAAAACGCCGAGAAATATACTTAATGAACCTGGGAGGAGAGGCATGGGTGTCAGCTGACCAAGGAAGATGACGCCTAAGATGAACCGCCAGACTCAAAAATCGTGCTACTTCCTCGCCGAAATTGATGGTACGATACGATACGATACGATACGATACGATACGTTATTTAACGTGGAATTTACGCTTAGCTTAATCTGCTAGTTTACAGGTAATCCACGGCCAAGTATATACTAAAAAATCAGAAACTAAAAATGAACAACAATTCATGGTATAAAAACTGTAAAAGCTAAGAACTAAGAATCGGATGGAAAAAAAAAAAGAAAAAGATAAACACATTTTAATTACAGATCATTGGGGCGTGTCTGTTTTTTTTTTTACTACCGCAAAAACAAAAAAGGAAAAAAGAAAAATAAAAACGATTATTCGACGCATCATTTTGTTAGGTTTTCCTGTTGTTTTGTTCGTCTTAACCCTGCTAAACAATGGTACCATGGCTGGCTCGATAAATTCATCAAAATGGCACACTCTGAAAATAGTATGCGCCATGTTGTAAGAATTTGAAGGGCTATTATGTGAACATTTGACAACAAGAACGTGGTTTAAACTCTTATCCTTCGCTTCACGCCTTAAATATGCCGTTTGCTGTTCTTGTTGCAGTTCGGAGGACCTTGAAGAGCGGTATCAGCCCGGAAGATATGGAAAAACTCACTAAACAGGTCAATATTCTGGACAGCAAATGACGTTGGGTCAACTTAACTTAATATACAGAATTTATCCTTAATTATATTTTATTCAAAGAGATAGTTCTATGTGATATTTTATTGCAAGACACTCTGTTTCAAACAGAAAAGAAGCTGGGTATGTGGCGGAAAGCCAAATTTCTTATTTGTAAATAAATGGTAATTCTGTAGGATCTTTGTAAAATTTATTTTCCACGTCTCTTTTGATAACAAAAAAAGGTAATCGATTGCCTGTGCTATTGTATATTTTGGAGTTCTGAAATTACTCCGACGAAGTAGAGTTTCTGTGTAATATATTTTTGTCACGTCTGAAAATTTTCATTAGCAATAGATTCTTTTATTCCGAATTCCAAACAGCCGAGGTGTTAATGCAGTATTTTTCTACCAAGTTAATGGGAGGGTTTTAAGATGGACAATCTTTTAATGCCTATGCGCAATATAGCTTATGAATCAACTGTACCCATTATTTCTTTCTTTTATGTTTGGTTGGCTATAAATATATTCGCTAAATGACAGTTATTAGAGGTGAAAGTTGTGCCACTGGATTGGTTTATTTAAACACTAGTACCTGGTCGTTCGAAAGCAGATTAGCGCGTAAGGGTTAAAATCATTCAAATTTTTGTTTTCCTTATTTAAAAGTATTTCCCATTGCTTTAGATCCTGGATCAGCTTAATTGCATTTTCAACAACCGTGCTAATACTTCCCTGGCATTGGTGCCCTTGTTTTTTCCATTGAGAGAAATATTTTGACGTATGATGTAATCTGTCTCATTGCCGCCATGATAGGTTATACCAAGCGTCATATAGCGTGTTTACACGTGACACGCGTATTTAGAGTTACTTTTTTGTTACCAAAATGTGCCTATTGGACTCCCCAAGCTGATTACGTAAAGTGAGTCACTCATCTTAGCTTTTCTTTCTGTTATGATTGCATGACGAGGTAGGATTCGGGCTTCAGGTTGAGGGAGAAACTATTCATAGTTATGAGTTCACAAACGTGTTTAGTTGGTCTTGATATCTAATTAAGCGATTTCAGTTATCTTGTATTCATAGACCCTGTTTACACCAAACTTGACATGTTTAAATCTGCGACGTAAGTACGGGAGTAAAGCATATTGGAAGATTGTTTTGTTCAAGACAGTTGCTTTTGTTAAATTTACTCCCTCGAAGAAACATTTAGAAGCTTATTTAATTTTGTGTACAAAAGATCCAGATTTTTTCCTGGTTTTTAATATACTGTAACCGTCGTTCAAAGGTAAACATGTTTTAAGTTGGTGTAAATGGGAGATCAGATAACAACATTTGTCTATGAGCGAATATTTAAAAGAAACTTTTTGAGCTGTACTTTTATTGTTACTTTCCTCTGGTGCTCTACTTTTTCACATTTTCCTTATTTTGCACTGTGGCGCTTTTACTTTTTAAAGAAGTCGTGAAGAGAACATTGTGTTGAGTTACTAGCGAATACTCGTAACTAGCATCAATGGTAATACATGGTAGCCGCTAAGACTCTACGACTGAAAGATTTGACACTGGCTAAAATACGTTTAAAATTGCTTGACGTCTCGATCGAAAATCTTCTATGACTCATCACACACTGATGATTTCCGATCGAAAATCTTCTTTCGTCACACATCACATATCGATGAAGATTTTCGTTCGAAACACCAAACCTTCGTTTTTAAACCTCTTTTTATCCAGTGTCAAATCTTTCAGTCTTATAGTTCTATCGTGAATATTCTTGGCCGCAATTTCAATTTTTTTTAAGGTAGTCACTGGAAAGAGTGAATACTTCAAGGTGTCCGAAAATCATACGAAGATGTCTAGTTATAAATTGGTTTCAGTTAACAAGCCGGTCTTGTGCTGAACTCTCTGTAAATCCTGGTATAGGTTTATGGTGTGATGTTTATTTGAGATTCTTATACAGCTTAATTTTAAAAACTCCAAGATGCGTGGCCTCAAAGATGGAGAAGATAACGGAAAACTAATTGTGAAACTCTTGTTCGCATTGAATCATTGTAGTAAATTTTAACTGGGGGTAGATGTACGGGGAACTGGATTTTTAATAACTATAGATTCTTATCCCTTTTTATAGATAACGATATCAGTTAGTTACTCTCCAAAAGCCACATGATTGGCTGAGTAGAGTCTTATTCTCTCTTACCATTCCCTTTGGGTGTTCTTTAATAAAGAGCCTGATGTTTGAAGCAATTTGCATTTGTTACAGTCGTTGACTTTATCTTTTTTTTTTTTCTTGGCCAATAATCTTTGTGGAAAGATGGCTGGCTATAGATCTTTTGTATGAATTTCAATCAGCCTGCGCCCCAGTAAGTTTAGGCTAATTTAATGTAAACAAAAGAATAGGAGATTTCCATTAGAGCGAACCTTCCACGTGGCTGAGTTCACAAAGCGAATAAGGGCTTGTTTACATGGAGGGAGGGTAACCCTCTAACCCTTCTAGGAGGGTTACCCTCTTTTGTTTTTCCCTTTTTCCTATCTGCTTGCTAAATCCTCAAATCATAATGTCAACCCGCTACTAAAAATCCTAGAAGCTGAAGGAAGTCCAAGACGAAAGTGGCAAACATGTGAGTACTAGTTGTACGGGCCTTCCAACCCCATTTTACCTGTGAAAACCATACCCGATTCTAGACCAGTCTCACGCTATTCTAGACCAAAATGGTCAAACCCTTAACCCAATTTCTGACCAAAAAGGTTAAAAAAAAATCCATACCCTTTGGCGACGCACATACCTTTATGGCTTATAAAGGAAAGTGTCCCCCCCCCCCCCCTCCCCCACTGTTATCCTGGATACTTAGGTGCAAGCCGGGAACGAGGGTTGTGATCCGTTAAAATAAAGTGTAACGCGTTTTCTTGACACAATAATAGTAAGCACTGGTGCGAGGAGAAATAAACGAGAAGAGACTGACTCTCCCCAAGCCCCCCCTCCGCTCGTTCGCTCCAGTTTTTTCGCGCTCGGCTATTCCGCGCGACCTCGACTATCCAGAAAGGGACTGCCTGCAGTCTAACACAATAACATCATCAGTGTTCCATTGTTTCAAGTCAGAGTGTGCGGGTTTGAGTTTCTTCGTTAAGGATTTTGGGCTCAGCAAAGCAAAAATATTTTTGCGCAAAGGTAAGGATAAATGAAAGGGTAACGCGTTTCTGTGCCTCCATCTAACTCGAACATTCCTTACTCCCGAGCTACTCTCGTCTTTTAGAGTCGTACATCAGGGCCACCCAACGGTTCGCTACGGTGGAACATCTATTCGGAAGGCCTTAGAAGCCTCGCAAATTCAGATTAAACTGTTATACCTCAAACTTTTTTAGTACTTCAAAATAATTCCCGGCCTTTTGCTTTCGGAGAACAAAAATGACGTATACAGTGTAAAATAAGGCCAGCTAACATTTTCCGAAAGCCTACAATGCTGTCAGCTCTGAAGTTTGGGTAATTTATCCCATTCCCTAACACTTTCTGCGACTTACATTTTCGGCTAAAACATCTGAACAGATCAAACTGTGTTAACTTTGCGGCCATAAAACGATCTCGGAATATAGGAACATTTTAAACGCAAAAACACGAATTAAAAGGCAACAGTAACTGAAATGTTTTGAGGCAGTCTAAATATTGTTTTTAATACAAAATTCACACCCTAAATTAACTCAAACTATTGTTGTTTTCTAATTTGCTGACGCATTTCCGTGACTATTCAATTTCACTAAAGCCCGTGACTATAAAAAATTTCACCGTAAGGAAACTATTGCGGATTTGCGTCATACATTTAGCCGTTTATCAATGGGTTTTCGGATTCAACTAAAGAGAGTCTAATTACTCCACCAAATCTAATATTGTTCTACGTGACAAACATAAGATTAGTGTTAGATTACGCGGTACAAGTATTCCCAGCACTATTCCTTGCCACACTAACTCAACAAAGGGTTGAAAAGAATTGAGAGGCGCGTCTTCTGCATTATCTTTCAGGGCATAGAGTATCAAGAATCTTTAAAACGCTTCATATTTGAAGCCTATCAGACCATTAGTACAGTATTTGGATCACAAACTTCAATAACTTCTTGCCCAAAGTCCATAAACCAAGTTCTCAATCCCCACTTCGAAACTGATGATTTTGTTAATTTTTTTTAGCACGTTGTAAGATGGAACTTTGTGCTAAATTACATTATAATCTAAATCTTGTCCATGTCATCTTAAACAGTCCCTCTGAGGATTAAACTCACCCGGATGATCATAATTTACTACTTCATACTGTTAACACTAAAGGTAAAGAAAATTTGTAATTCAACATTACAGCCCGAAGATATTTACCCCAAAAAACTATCTGTGTCTATGTACAGTTCTGTCTCTCCAAGAACAGGGAGAGGGCAGGCATGCGAACACTCTCAGCTTAGGGTGCTTTCCATTTGTCAGAACTAACCGGCCAGTCTCAGTCTGTAAATCGGATGCGTCATTTTAAAGGGAACGTGCTGCGGAGAAATCTTGAAAAATGATCACTCCGAAAATGGTACACGCTTTATTGAAGAAATTCGAAGGACGAGGATAAAACTTATCCTAGCCGGCGACAAATGGAAAGCAGTTTTATTCTCCAATTCAGGGAATTTTAGCGCTTCAAAGGTAACGTCCATTCTTGAAACGTGTGGTCACATTTTACAGTATAAAAAAAAAAAAAAACGGATAAGAAGAGAAACTTGTTTGACAAGCACCTGTAACACCATACAGAACTTATGAATATACGCCGATTATAATCATTTAAGAAGAGTTAATAAATGGACCTAAGCCTTACAATTTGTGTTGGCATTCTAGTACAGGTATGACCTTCAGCACTTCCAAAGGTTTCCTTTTTCCCTATTTCATTTTTTCTACTCTTTCAAAGCATAATCTACTGAGTCGGAAACAATCAAAAGTGCATAACCTAGCTACGTTATAAATGATCTGGCTTAATTCAAAAATGAATACAAGCTAATGCCTCCAGACGAAACCCCGGATGTAGGGTATTCCTGGTATCAGTCATTTAAGATTATACTAAATGTATGTTTTTTCATATACGACATTTGAGTATAGGCTTACTGATTGAGTCTTCTTTTTAGGGAAACGAAACGACACTCCACATCTGTCGTGTGTCTAGACACATGACTCAGCAGGTCCGGTCAAGTCCAAAGTCTTGTCGCATTGCTCACACACCTTTGCGCCTCTTTTGTTGTGAAACGTGCAGATTCCGCAGACTCTACTCCCAACCTCTGTTTGATCCACAAGATTAACCCCACGAGATGACGCACACATTGCACATATTCCATGCTCTGGGGAATTCAGAAAGGTGCACCTGGAACAGCTCCATGTTTTGTCATCACTTTCTGTTTCCCTACTCGCATTTGCACCAGGTTGGTTTGAAAGCGCTTCTAAATCAGCAGACATCGGCTGCGATTTCTTCTTTAACTCGACAAAATTATGCCGCCCTTTCGTTTTACTGCAAAGATCGGTGTCAAAGATTCTCACGCACTTTTCACACACAGGCCGAAAACAGTTCCTACAAATACTATTGCTGTCCGCCGTACAGAAGTCACAGCTGGCAGTGTGATCACCTTTCTGTTGCTTCATTGCCAGTGATGACCCTCGGCCATTCAAAACATCTTCAGAGTTTGGACCAATCCGTGAGCTATGGACAGAATGTTGGGCCTCGGCAGCTTGATGATGAGATGCGGATGTCAGATCTTTGCTTGACTTTTTATCTGTAGTTCTACCTGATGGAACAGGTTGTGCTCCTTTCGTTTCGATTTTTTCTACTGTGTAACTCTTAACTTCTGCTGTACTGGGCCCGGGATAGTTTGCAGCCTCTGCACTATAAATGCTCTTCTGCTCGCTCAGATGCGTTTCACCTGCGCTCTTGTATTGAGATCTTGTGCCATCCTTTTCACCAGCAAGCCTTTGGCTATCATATCGCCTCCATTCCTTAGATGCGTCACTGAACCGTTGCAATGCTTTGTCCCGCGAGCCAACACCAGTATTTGAAAGAGTTAACTGATGTTTCAAATCGGAGTTTAAATTTGTAATACCAGCTGGGCCAGTAGGCCTTCCACGTTCTGCCATCCCATTGGAAAGAGTGTCCAAGACATTCTGTTCTTCTTGACTTCGTCCTTTCCGTGTGAAGTTTACTGGGTCAGCAATCGAAAATCGAGTTGGGGTAACCTTTGCATTTTCATTGGTCACAGGCTGATCAGCGGCACTACTGATATATCGCAGGTTGACATACTTTTCATCACACCCAGAAGTCTCTTTCCTCTGTGGCAAAACTCTGACAGAAACCTTCGACTTAGTCGCAGTTGTGATATCCGCAACTCTGGTTATTGGCGGCATTGTTCCGCTCTGGCAAACTACATTTCCGCTCTGCAGAGCACCTTGAATTCGATGTTGATGGCTGGAGCGCACTGGTGCATATGTACCAATATGAGGGACGGAATGGAAACCTTCTATAGTAGTATCTGCCGTAATGTGGACAGAATAAGATGTAGGAGGAATACGGGGTAATTCATCATTATGAGCGTCAAGCCCACGACGTCTTTCACCACGAAGCTGGGTTCCTGTAGGCTCTACACCATATAAATCCTGATCAGCAAGGTCCATGTTGGAGAATAAACGTTTGCCAATCGTTCCTCTAGGATCAGTTGATGCAGCAGCAGACGGATCTTCATTAGTAGCTAGAAAACCAGCGGACGAGTCATCACCATTCATAGCATTAGCATCACACGTATTGGGCAATGGAGGATGCCTGGAGTCTGTGCTTGGAGTATAGTCACTAAAGGCTGTTTGTTTTACGTCTGGGAATCTTGCATCGATTCCTTCACCATGAACTTCCTTTATTCGTTCACTCTGTGCAGCATCGCCTCCTTCTGCTGCATCAAGTTTCTGCCGTTTAGCAATTTTACACTCTAGAAATTTTCGCGCACTTCTTACGTCCGCATTCTTTCCTCGCGCCCTGACTATTTCCTTCAGGGTCAATTTGCTCTCGGGAAAATATTCCATGATTTCCTTGATCACTTCTAAATCTAGCTGAACGAGAAAGAGTTCTAAAGACACCCAGAGGGCACGATCAGTGTCTGGATCTTTCACTGAAACTTCGTCTTGTCCTGTTTCATTGTAGCCGAGAGATTTTAAAACTGAAAAGATAGCATCCATATCTTGAAGTTGCTGCTGAACTTCCCCTTTGAAAAATGCAGTGTAAAGCTGTAAAGAGATTGAAATATTCACGAGTCAAGACTGAAGGAATAGTACAAATGAAACCCTTACTGTCCCCTTACTGTCAGGAACTAAACTAAAACAACAACAACAGCAATCCCAAAAACAAGCTCCCAGCGATTTACCTGGACATTTGTTACATGACACTAACCTCCTATATATAGCCACAAGACAAACATCACTTTAAACAGATCCAGTGGTATGCTACTAAAAGGTGGTACATGTATCTTTCAATCAAGCACAAATATTGAAAAAGTAACTAAACTTGCCTGTGGTGGGTCTAGGGGTGAGCCCTATCAGGCCCAACTTCCTAATCTTTGCACAGAAAGGGGGCACTCACTGTTTTTGTACTCCACATCCCCAAACTTATGAAAAGTTCAGGATCCATGACTGCTTGTTTGCACTATTTTCATTCTACAGTCAATTCTTATTGCGGACACCTTCAGGACCGCAAATTAGTGTCCTTAATAGCGAGAGTGGGTCTATACTCTATTTTTGCTGTCCGTATTATTGAGGTGTCTGTAATAGTGAGGTGTCCGCAAGGTGAGAGTTGACTATATTTATCATGGACTCTTTAGTCGTGTTAATCTTAGACATACCTTGATGCTGTGGTATTCTTTACGCCATGGGAACTTCCACAAATTAATAGCATATTTCTCCAAGCAAAGAAATCCATCCTTCATCTTCTGTATGCTATCTTTATTTCGTTCGAACTTTTGAGCAATCTTTTCAAGTACATTTTTATAAAAATCCACACCAAGGCAGAGATATCTGTTTGCGGGCTTTACAGAGGATAACAGTGCTCTGCCATCTGTTTTTATTGACTGGGGCACTGGAGTTGATTCCTTGTTGTTTTTTAAGTGATGTTCCTGGTACTTTTCGAGAAGGTTGATTTGTTTCTCATCCATTATACTGCTATTTATAAATAGATTTTTTCTGCAGTCTGTCAAAATAATAAAGAAATATTATTATAGTCAACTTGGCCATTAGCAAACCACCAGAAAACAATGTTTAAGTGTTAGGAGGACAGGGTTGTATGAAATGCAAAGCATTTCATAAAGTAGTATAATTAAGACATATCAAGCAGGAAATGGTGCAGGTAAAAGCACACTGTACATGTACATGGTCTGTAATTAACTTTGATTCCCTGTATGAAATATGCTATCAAGTTCCTTTCCCCTTCCCCAAATGGAATGCATTTTCAACCCACATTTTCAACCCTGCTTTCTCTTGGTAAAAAAAGGAACATGGATTGTGGGATGTGATGTCACACAGTCGCCCATATAAATCCATTTACTCACTGACAGTTGTCCTTATTTGTGTAAACTTTTCATGGGCTTTTCTGTCTGGGCTGCCTAAGCCAGGGAGAGTGTATATCCCTGTACTATTTTCAGATAATTCCTCAGTGGATCTAAAGCCCTGTTCACACTAGACCTCAATAATAATCAAATTATAATCAAATTATAATTGGAGGGCATTCACGTCAACTAATTACAGTACTTTATTATAATTGGGTTATGATTCTAGTTCAAACAACATTAAGGGGATTCTTTGAAGTAATTACAGTGCATAATAGACCAAAATGGTGGACACAGAGGTATGAAGAGACTAAACTCCTCATTGCCATGTGGAGTGAAGAGAAACTAGTGTGGGATCAAGTTAGCCAAGGAATGGCGGAAGGAGGATTCACAGGAAGTGTGCATTTACAGCATTGTATTAAAATTAACAATCTGAAGCAGAAATATTGCAAAATTTGCAACAGCAGCCTTCTGAGCCATTTTTACTCGCCTAGGAATTGCTTTATGATGGTAGTAAAAATCATGGTCGCTAAGCCACAATTGGGTGCCTTTTTATTTTTTTAACTTCAGATTACGAGGATACCCTGCAATGTTTTTAGATGGGAACCGAATCATAATTAAACAAAATTAAATGGAGTACGATAGCCTCGATTATACTTCAGTTGAATATGACTAAATTTAATGTGAACACAGTTTAAGTGTTTTTCTGTAACTATGCTTTTCAAGAAACCTTTCACAAGGAACCCTGCAAACAATTTCAAAGAGCTGGAAATCCTAACAGAAAGTACCAAGACCTGTATTATTGGAGCACAAATTCAAGTTGCCTCATCGTCTTTCACTTGTCGTCTTTCACCACATCTTTCACTTGTCGTCTTTCATCGTCTTTCACCACAAACTTGTCTTAAAAGGAAAGCTTAGCAAAGACTGGAAGACATGGAGGAACGTTTGTGGTGTGTAATTTATTGAAACCATCACAAACCTAAACAAAAGGGAAAATAAATTTTCTGCAATGGCTAATGCCATTTTTTCATAATGGGGACAGATCTAGATCTATTGAACTCCAATAAATTGTATTCATCAGTAAGTTTGATAATTGAATTCTCAAACTCATTATTAATTCAAAAGCCAAGACAAAGGAAATCATGCACTGTGACTTATTTGGATATCTGACAAAAAACTCCTTGCTTTTGCATCCTTAATTTCCCTGTTCAAAATCAATTTGTTTGAGAAGTTATATCAAAGACTCGTCACAGTGTTTTATCACAATATCAAAAACCTTGAAGTTCGTCAAAAATACTGCGGTATGCATCTTACTTTCAACTCTCTTCTTGGTGTTTAATATTTGATAAAACGTGTCTCATGTTTGATATAATACATCAAGGTGAATAGGTTAAAAAGATACCCATACCACTACAACGTTACTTTGTGTTCTCACTTCTAATCTATTTGCAAATTTGGTTCACTGAATGTTGTACGGTATTACTAAAATTAGTATTCAACAAAAACTGTTGCATGATCAGATTTGAATTCAAGCCTGAATTATTTTCCTGCCTTCTTTTAGCAACTGTTTAAGTTGCCAGTATACGTATAACTATGGTGGTCTCTCAGGAGTTGACCATGAGGCAATTTGAACAATGTTGACAGCAGTTTCTTGAATAAAAATGGAAAGGCGCACACAATGGCCCTTTTATCACCGGATTTGAAGAACCAACAAGAATTGTACATTTGTTTCCAAGGGTGTCAGTATATAATGCTAGTTTTAAACATATTTTCTTTGGTAGGTGAGGACAACCCCTGAAATGCAAAAACTTACTCTGTGTGCTTTGACTGAATTACCAGCCCTCACATTAATGCAGACAGCCCAACGAACTGGACTATGTCACTCAGGAGGTAACAAGCTAACATAGGGTGTCAGGCTTTCCTGATTTTTCCATTGGTTTCTGACAAAATCTATTGTACAGTTTGACAACGGAACATTTTTACGCGGGATGCCCTGAAGGGGCATACCGTGTCGAAAAACGGGTCGATTTCTTTTTTTTTTTCTTCCTCGTAGTCACAAATCGGTACATTAATTTATTCATTAAACTCACTCCTCTCCTACTCGGGGTGTATTGTTCTGATTGTCTTCAACAGAAGCAGGCCAATCAAAATCCATTCTTGTCGCTTGCAGCGCGAGGGAGGGGACCCACTCACCCCTACCTGTGTGACATCAACGCATCATTTGATCTATTTATTAAAAACAGATTAAATTTGGCGCCATATTGTTAACATGTTCTGGACTCACTTGTGCCGTTTTCAAACGGAAATTTCACCATTTTGAAGTAGCAAATCGAAAGAATAACTTCTAAGAAGCACCCGACATTTAAAACGGTGGAAATTGGTAAATTCCTGGCGAAGGAATCGTGCTTTGTTTGACAGTCTTAGACCACGACGCGAGACTGAAAAGAGGTCATTGAGAAGCTTACGTTATCGCAATGGAATTCCCGCAATTTCCCTCGAAACCCTGAGTAGCGTAACACAAGGGAAACAACGTAACGCGATCGTCGTGACTCAAACTATTCCATTAGCAAGGATAGTTTTATCAATCAGCGAAGCATACAGTTGGAATAAATGAATCAGCCCCAGCATCACGCGTAATGCCAGTATAGCAGGCATCTTGTTTCAATGAATTTTATATGCTGGGATGCAAGATAGCTATTTTGAATTTCGCCTGACACCCTTTGGTTTATAAATGTGTGAGAAACATTCTGGCCAAATTTCAATAAAATCTCATAAAGCTAGACATCCTATTACAGTCGAACCTGTATATAACGGGCACCCTCGGGACTTGAGGAACTGGCCGCTTAATACAGGATCACTAAAAATACTCACTGGGCATTGTCTAATATGTCAATTTTAATGGTGTATCATACAAAAACATTTCATGCAGGGAAACAATAGGACAATCAACACACTTTCAAGAGATCAATACTTTAAACAAAGTTCAGTGCCAACTTGTAACTTAATGGTATAATATACGTAACATTGTGTAAAAGCACTGTGCAATAAATTGTCCTCTACTCTTGTACGGTGTACAGTACTGTATTTCTAACTCACTTACTTACGTGACTTGCAGTTCACAACAAAATATTTCATTCCGTCATTTCATAGTTGTTACGATCGAAGTGGAGTTATAACGGTAATGTTGCTAATTAAAAGTAACACAATAGATAATAAAATTCTTCAAGTTAAAATAGGAATAGGATAAGAATTGTAGTGACTTAAACAAGTGGGACACATGCGTTTGGTGCCTCGGAATTTGAAACTTTTGTTTGTAGAGCAAGTCGTTGACTGTCGGTAATGCCAGCGACAATTCCTGTTATCCATGGTACTGTGCATATGGCTTAGTTTCCATTCAAGGGTGGCCGCTTAATACAGGTAAAAATAACAAAGAAAGACAAACATGGGACTGCTCCAGGGTGGCGGCGGCCGCTTAATAGAGGTGGCCGCCTAATACAGGTAACAAATACAGCGTTTGTATGCCCGAAAAATCGGGACTTTAAAAACTGGCCGCTTAATAGAGGGTAGCCGCTTAACACAGGACCGTTATATACAGGTTCGACTGTAATTCAAATGTGAGAAATACTCGCTAAACAAACACTGAACTTTTGGCGTCCAGAGATATGCACAGTTTTTGCACCACATTACAGCAATAATTTTTATTGTCAACAAGACCAATGGAAAGTAATGTGGGGAATCCCTACCACAACTCATGACAAAACAATCTATAGATTTGAAATTTGCAGGAAAGGCGTAACAGTTGCATTTTCCCTGTTTCTCTTTGTGAGTGTATTTATAGTTATCAATAGACAAAACTAAAGGAAAGTGGTGTGCTACATTGTGCCTCTCTTGATTCGTCTCTGATCTGTGAAGTTGACCGTTTTTGGAACCAGGAGCCCTTGTCAGTCCAAGAGAGGTTTCTTTTTCTCACTGCAAGATTTGTTTCTTCTTTGCTTTGCTCTGCTTTGCATCCAAACCTTTCCTTTCTTATACAATGTTTCATGAGGACAAAACTCCTCCTATCTCAACAAGAATTTTTGGCAAGCATGACAATCAAATATAAACAAAATTGCTAATGAGATGTAAAAAAAGCTTCTAGATGAACCCATTTTCCAGAAAAAAGTTGGAGGGGAGTTCTTGCCTTTTGGAGATTATAACACTTTAATAGTGTAAAAAGAGTTATTTTCCTCAATAACTCATAAAAAGAGTTATTTTGCTCAATAACTCAAGACATGCAGATTTTAAGATTTCATTTTTCTGTTTTTGGAAAGTGCTGCATTAAGAAAAGAACTTCAATTTGGCTGAAAACAAAAAGTATTTTTTTATAAAAGTAACCCTCTGATCCTTTGGAATAACCTTAACATTCTGACCAGCATTAGTAAAGGCTGTTTTTGGCAAATTACTTCAGTAGACTAAATTTGGTGTGCATCATGGAAATTTGATGTATAACACAAAATGTGTAAACAATAATGGCATGTGCACATGCAATACTCTGCAGATTGGTCTGAAAACAGATGTGAAAGAGCATGGCATCCAATGGGATCAAATGGAAAGATGTAACCAGGAAGTAGAGTACAGAGCTTGGATTGAGATCCATATTTGTACCATCCATGTAGATACTATCACAGTATTTTGTAAGAAAATAACAAAGATCATTCACTCTTAGCAAAGGAGGGTGGGGGCTGCAAAGATTTGCATATATTTATCATATGTTGAAGAATACGTAGTCAGCCCAAGGAACATAAGTGCAGTAGGCTCAAAAGTATGGGAGTAAAAATCAAACAACATGACCATATTTAAAAACCAATCAGCCAACTGTAAAACACTGTCTTGCGATTCAACTTTGTAGTCATTTTTTCTATTCCTTGCAAATCTGATTGCAGATGATAAACAATCCAGATGCTTTTCGGGAATTGTACGAAAGCGAAACCGGAAGTAAGGTTAACATCCAGTGAAAGTTTGATCAAACACCACAGGAAACGGGGTTTATACCTTACAAGGTATTCAATTTGAAATAATTTATCAACTGCAGTAAAAAATGAACATCAGTCAGGTGTATTTAAGGAAAAATAAACACCAAAGAAGCTTCTAAACGTAACTCAGTGTTAGGTCGGGCACAGGCATTTGATCATGAAGCTTTATTTCCTCGCTTAAGTAAAACCCAGGGTGTTATCCACCACCTTCACTATATTTGGTTATTCCATTGATCGAAGGATAATATTGGTACTTCAAAGAAACTCAAAACAAGCTTAAACATTTAGTAAAATTTAAACATGCGATAATTTTAACACGCAACCTAAGCTTATGTCATATGAAGATGACCTAGCTAGTGAGGCAATTCTTACGCAGTAAGTCAACGTCTTCGCATACCTTCGCTTAAACAGCCGTCACGATAATCCTTGAACACCTTCAACCATAATAAGTATCAAACAATGAACCAAAGCATCGCTCTGTGGAGACTTAAACGCGAAAACAGCTCAATACTCCTGGCATGTTTACAACGACCTTCAGCAGACACTCCAAAGAGTATGACTCTGAGAGCATCATGGGACACTACAGTTCGTGAGAGGACTGGGTTTAAGGGAACAAACTCTCAGAGTGCTCTCTCTTCCTCTCGTCGCTTCACTCAAACATCTCTGGTCTTCATGCACGGCTCAGCCGATCGTTGCAGCTAAATGTAAGTTATTTCAACCTTTTTTCACTTACTTGATGCACATTTCACATGTCCTGCCTAATTTTATTGATAGACAAGAATGTATACGAAGATTTTTTCTTGAAGTATAACAATAGCTTATAAACTTAACAAGTGAACTCAGTGGAAATTGTTCAAAGGTCAGAAATGAAAAGATAAGCTTTACCCTACTGTTCAGCCGTGCTAAACTCATATGCTAGGGTGCTGAAAAGGACATTTTTCACGACCCGTTGGATCACAGGGTCGTTCGTCCATTTAGCGCCCGCTGTATTTTGTTTATTGTATCACAGGGAGGTATGAGGAAAAAGTGCGGGAACTGACAAAATCCCGTTAAAACCGGTGACTATGGGCGCTTTCCATTTAGTCAAAATTTCCGAGATTTCCGGTCAGAAATCCAATGGAACGGGAAAAGTTGCGGAAAGAATTTCCGAAAATTTAGGACTACCTTTTGAGGTTACCCTTCTTTCCGGAATTTCCGGAATTACCGAATTTTCTGTGTTCCATTCGCGATGAGTGTCGGATTAAGTCTCTCCGGCCGAGCGCGGACGTAACGTGAGTCGCAAACAAAATGGCTACGGAAGTGTATCAATGTTCTGCTTGTGGGTTTTTGTCTGAGATTTTCGACGTTTTCTTAAACCCTGAATGTCACGACAGGGCTCTTCATTTGCTACACTCCGTAGGAACAGCAGTATTTGCTTCTCCAGCAGAATCGTAGGCCGCCCAGATGTGTTCCCAGTTGGAATGCGTCCGGTGTGCATGATCTCCTGAGCCAACCGACTCGCATGTTTGTCGAGTCATGCGGAAATGGTTTTTAAATTCCCCTTGACAAATAAGCAGGGATCGTTGCTTCAAAATATCTGTTTACACGATTTAAACTTCTCCGCATAAAAGAAGAAACTGCTGCCAGAAGGATTATTAAAATCGTCTTTGCTGTCGATAACAGAATAGTTTAACTCGGCATCATCTTCCTCTGAAGCCACGAAAACATTCAAAAAGTCCACCATTTTCAAAGAGCCCAGCATGCCCCGTGTGCCTCCTCACGTGATTCACAAGTTCAGGGACCCGTTCCATTTGACCAGCAAAAATTCCAAAATCTTGAACCGGTTTTTTGTGTTGAATGGAAAGCGCCCCATGTGCAGGTATGGTGCCAAGATTCTTGCGCAGGTACCCGAAAAAAAAGCTATGTTCCGATTAGTGCCTGTGCCTAATTTTTTGTCGTTTCGCCTACAAGTTGTGTCCTTAATGCACATCATCGGCTTCCTTATGGGGTCAACCCCCAGGGCAAACAAGGGAATATGTTGGGGAATACAAGGGGATGGATTGTATACCTGTGAGATTTTCATTGTTGAACTTACCATTTCTTTGAAGGGTTCTATCACAACAAGTAGGTGTGTATAGACACATAAACAAGAACAAATAATTAATTCATATTACCATGACAACAATCTACATTTGCATAATTTATGTAAATTTGCAAATGAGGAACTGAATTTTCTACTTTTTACCTCTTTTTCTCAAAACTTTTACCACTTTTCTTAATAAAACATTTGATAAAAGAGAGCATTTAATCCACTACTTTTCTCAATAAAAATTTCAGGACTGTTGATTTTTCTCCTGAACTAACAGATGCATCCCTAAACTACCAATATTCATAATTTGGCTGCAGCAAATATGTGGATGGCAGCAACCACAACAAAGTTTTATGGAATGAGTTTTTTTTAATAAGAAATAAAAAGCAGGGTTCTGTTTGGGCTAAATAAAGTAATTTCAATGCTTCTGGCAAGATGAAGGTGGGTTTGAGGCCTGTTTCAACTTTTAGCGGGTGTGCCATTCCTCAAAATATGGCTGATCACAGAGGTGAGCATCACACTTGGAACAATAAAAGTTTGTCTTTGTTTGTCTCAAATTTCCCTGATCATTTCTGGTATAGGCACAAACTCTGCAGCACCTCCTTTTATTGGCCCTTGTGCCAAAATGCTTGCCTAACAGACAAGCATTAGGAAGTGGAGGATGGCTAGTACCTGGTTCTCTCATCTCTCACAGCTTGTGCTCCAGGATTTGCCCTCAATGTTAGAAGAGGCTGGACAAGGGAATGGCAAAGTGAAAGTCTGAATTCTTTTTGAGTTACTGGTGCATTACTAGGCCTTAGTTTATAAAGAAGATAGCAATTGACCAGAGCAATATCAATAACCCTCCAAATCGCTTGTTTCCACCATTTTATTGTTTTACGCCCAACAGCAAAGTAAACCAATAGCTGATCATTGTGATCTACTCCACCCATGAACTTATTGAAGTCAGAAATGAGCTCAGGTTTGTGGGGCAAATCATCAGCAACAACATTGCCGTGTATGGTAGACAATGCATACACATCCCTTTTGTCCGTCCAGTGTACCCCTGTCATAAAACCCTGCTGCATTCTAATTTGTGAAATGATGCTTCACTTGGCTTGATGTTAGTTTTAAGTTTGGGAGGAAAACCCCTGTGGTTAGATCGCACTGTACCACATGCAAATGTTCCAGTTCTAAAAGATCCTTTAAAAGTTTGGGAGAAGTGTAAAAATTGTCAACACATAGATGGTGGCCAAGTCCCTGGTAACCATCTAAGAGATCTTTCACCACTCTGTTTGTCAATCCTTTTTCTCCATCATTTCCTTCTGCCAGTGTAAATTTGTAAGTTGCAACAGTATCCAGACACTGAATCTGCCGTAACCGAGACTTTGATACCCCACGTCGTTGGTTTCAAAGGCATATACTGACGAAAACCAACCCTGCACTTGTTGCCAATAATTTGCTCATCAATTGAGACTTCTCGTTGGGGTTTGCATTGCTTCTTACATTGGCTCACTAGGTGATCCAAAAAGGGTCTTACTTTGAACAGTTTGTCATTTCTTGCATTATTATTGTTATCGTTCACATGGAGGTTACTGAGAATCTGCAAAAAATTATCCCTACTTAGAGTAGAGGGAAACCAAGGATGAGATAGGATAGTATCAGTTGACCAAAAATCTCTGACATCTGAGCAATTTATGATGCCCATTGCAATATTTAGGCCTATGAAGGCCTTCATCTCTTCAACAGCAATATTCTGAAATCCTGGGGCATCATTTTGCTGTGCATATCTGTTTGTCTCTGCACAGAATCTTCCAACTGTTGTTTGGTCAACTAATAGTTTGAAAAATTCTAGGGGACTTTCTGCAGTCACAGCCTCTCTTGATGGTCTGGGATCACCAACAAAAGCCTTGTCTGCATTTGGATTTCATTATAATATAACAATGACAGAGACAATTTTACTTAAAGGAATTAATTTATTGCTCATCATCATGAAGATATGCAGTCATAGTACAATGTTCATGTAATCGACCTCAATGCCATGAAAATCATCCCAGTCAAAATTGTTGTTAGGAGGGCCAGGTCGAGCAGCTGGCCTTCCACGTCAAGCAGCTGGCCTCACTCGAACAGCTAGATTTGCTCTTGAGGGTAGTGCTGCTGGCCATACACGAACAACAGTCTGTGTGCTGCTTTCACTAACAAAGGTCAGCTCTACATCACCCACTGTTGGATCAGATTCACCCTAGCAGTAAAATACACATTATAAGATTTTCCTGCGAAACCATCAACTGAACGTTGTCCTA
The DNA here is from genome assembly GCF_977016875.1 of Pavona decussata. Taxonomy (NCBI): domain Eukaryota; kingdom Metazoa; phylum Cnidaria; class Anthozoa; order Scleractinia; family Agariciidae; genus Pavona; species Pavona decussata. The sequence goes on along the minus strand of NW_028145478.1, from coordinate 210,583 downwards.
TTTTTGAGCGGAAACTATACAGATACACATTTAGTTGTACATCCACAGACATTTATAGTTTGTACTGCTCATGATTATTTTGTAGGACAGGAGGAAAACGCAAGTTTCGTGCACTTAAAAATGCAAACAAGAATAAAAATTTACCTCATCCTTGTCTACTAGTCGTGAAGACAAGTCGCATGGCGGTGGAGATCAAAATGCTCCTTCTAAAACAGGGTTTGTCATGGAAAACCTGAAAAGTCATGGAATTTTAGAATTTCATTTTCCAGGCCTGGAAAGTCATGGAATTTAGGTGTGGGTCATGGAAAGTCATGGGAAATGATGTTTATTAAAAGGTACAAAATAAATTGGGGTTTTTTGCGAAGAAAATAGTAAAAACATACCCAAAATGAGAGATGATTTCCAAGAAAATGGTCAAATTTAGGTAATGGAAAACTTGGAGAAGTCATGGAAAAGGTCATGGAAAGTCATGGAAATTCAAAAGCTCAAAAGAGTACAAACCCTGTAAAAAGCTGCTCTCCCCTGAAGGAAGCGACTCAAGTGAGTCACTTTCATCGCTGAGGTCTTCTTCAAGGCCAGAATTGCTAAAAGCATCCTCTAAATCACTACCATTTGTTAAAATAAGGTCCGCTAGTTGATTATTTTGTCCCAAATTCATTGCCATAATTACAATGTCTAACACGCCCCGTGAAGGAAAAAAAGCAGGAATAATTTTGGCAAAATACACACAAAAAAATGGCTGATCACTGCTGAATTGCTATGTGAGAACCGCTGAACAATATAAAATCGTTTGTGGCTTCATTGGAACAGTGATCATATGTAAATAATAATAATAATAATAGTAATAATAGCTTTAATGCTATAGTGCTCATATCCTGCGCTCATGGTGCTTTACAATGTAATAAATAAATAAATAAATAAATAAAATGATTTACATATCTCGATCATGAAATAAAATATATCAAAATCTATTTACAATTCACAAAGAAAAGGAAAAGAAAACAAAAATTCACATGTTAATAATCATTTTGCTATTAAAATTAAAATATATAGATAATAATTTATGCAAAAAGCTAAATACAGCATACATTCTATAAGTATCGATATATGATACATGCACAGATATTAAAATCGATTTACAAAATCATTGACCTACTCTCTAAAAATTGTACAAAAAGATATGTTTTCAGTCCTTTCTTAAAACTAGTTCCTTCAGTGTGTCTGATAACTAAGTCTGTCCACTAGATAGCTACATGTAGGTCAAAAAAGTTTATAAGTGATTTGAAAACTAACAAAAGAAGTTTAAAAACAATAGGGTAACTAACAGGAAGCCAGTGAAGATCAAATAAAACAGGCAGCAGTGTTCTTAACATATTGCTGCAGTTTCCTACAACTGTAGAGCAAGGAATTGCAATAGTATAATTTACAGTACCGCTCGAATATATGGGACCATTTGCACGCGGTAAAACCTCGTCTTTGCCGAACGTGATTGCCGCGAATTCACCGCGGTGGGACGAAAACCGCAACCGCGGCAAAGACGAAAGCAACCGAAAGCCGCGGGGAATAAGACGCGGCAATGCCTCGGTAAAAATACAATAATGACTAATTACTATTGTCAGGGTATTGTCAAACATTATCTCACCTTTCATCCTAAAGAAGCCCTCAAACAAAAGAATTTGTAAAGACTCACCGAGTCGGAAACCGAACGACCGATAACAATTTGTTTGGCAGTCACTGACGAAAGTTTCTTTTCTGCATGTGGGGCATGTTCAGTTTTTGTCACGCTACAGGCAATAATAACAGAGCAAAAGACATAGTTTCAGTTTAATTCTTGCTGTTTATGCCACACAGTCAAGAAAGATATTCTATTCGTTTGATAAACCTCCTGATAACCCTTCCTACTGATGAAAAGTGCGCAACAAAGTTCAATCGAAATAGCGACGCTGAATTCAATATATGCAATCGGATCTCAATACGGACTCGGAGAAAAGCAAAGTGAAAATCCCTCCAAATGTATTGCCAATGTAATCCGGATTCGAAAAACTAAAACTTCGTAATAGATTTGATTCGGTATCGAGTGTGAGCGATAAGATCGATTCACTTGGAGCAAACACAAACGCGGAAAATTACCGCAACGCTTAACGTATTTCTATTAATATTTACTTTGGATAAAACGAAAACAGCAACTTTAGCAAAAGTGAAAAGCCCCTTCCGATGTTTTAAAACGTTGAGAGAAGCCGTCGTTTGGACGTAGAAGAAAGGACCGAGCCATGATGAAAACACCGGGAAGATTTCAGTCACGTGCTAGGCAACCAAATTCCTTCACGTGTATCAAGTTTCATTCCGCAACAACACAACGCGGAAAAAAATGATAGTAAGTCGTTAATTTACGGCGATTCTTGGTAGGAAACCTGGACTCTTGCAGTTTGTTATTCAGCCACAACGGGAGTAGTAGTGCCTTTCACTTATGCCCAACTAGTTCCATTGTAATTCCTTCAAAAAGACCTGGAAGCGCTCTCTTCTTTCGTCGACTAGTGTTCGAGCTTTCACTGACCTTTGCAGTTTGCGTTGCTTCGGGTATCGAAAGGAATTGTGCGAGTGAAGTTTAATGAATTGTTTTGCACGTTAAGCAAATAATTTTTGGCATAATCCGAAATATTATTACATTTACCAGTTCAATTCACGAGTTCGCTCACAGAGCGCTTTGATTATTTCCCTTGAGAGCGAGTGCGCTTCCGTGAAATTTATCACACCTAAAACCCGACAATTCGCTTATTGTCCTCGAAGAACATGAAAACAAAGCGAACAATAGCCTATTCAAACCCAACCGCGTCCTGCCTTTCACCGCGGCTTAAGTCAACCGAAAAAAACCTAGGTGAAACCGAGGTTTTTATTGCGGTTAGACGAGGTTTTGCCTAGGTGATACCGCAGATCAAAACCGCGAATCGACCGAGGCAAATTCACGGCAAATGGTCCCATAGTTTCGAGCGGTACTGTAGATGTAATAAAAGCATGCGCATTAATTTCGCTAGACTCCTGTGTAAGATACATTCTGTTCTTTAATAAGTTCCTGAACTTGTAAGACATGCACATCAAATAGCATCTCTTCATCAAATACTACTCCCAGACTCCTGGCTTTGTTGGTGGTTTTCAGCCTCTCATTACTCATACTGAAGTAGCTCAAGAGTGGACGAGTACGGTACTTTGAGTAGGTAAAAATGATTTCAGTCTTATCATGATTGAGTTTCAGCTCGTTTACATCCATCAAATCGCATATATGAACATAATTTACATGGATACTTCTTATATGTCACTCAATGTGATTTTCATTTAAACAGTTCTGCACTTGGTTTCAATTTCAAAATGTATTCAGATATGGCTACTGGAGCTGCTTTAGCTTCTGACAAATGACACAGACCTGTTCTTTTCAAGTAAACAACACACATATTTGCCTTTCATTTAATAGCTCTTTTATTACTATTCAGAGGGAAACATACAATCCATTTCCCAGCTAGTAGAGGCCTCTTTTCCATTGTATGTGCTGAACTGACAGGCACGAGGAGTCCATCAGTTCAGCGAATACAACGGAGAAGAGGCCTCTGCTTGCAGGGAAGCAATCTTTTGAAAAGTACCTTTACCCAGGGTCCGAAATTAACTTTTTTAGGCAGGCGCCAAGTGGCAACTGAAATTTTTTTTCAGTGGCCATATGGAAAAATGTGGTCGCCAAAAAGCAGAAAGAAAAAGTGTCATTAAAAGTTTTCCTTCGCAGCTAAACACAAACCAAAATTTTTGGTTGCCAGGTGGAAAATTCTGGTAGCCAATTTTTCTTTTAAGAATCAGAACGAAGAGAACGCATTTGCGTTTGGGGCCCCAATGGCGATTTATACACCTACCATTGAAAAACCACGACGAATGAATCGAATGCTGGCTATATACGCAGTTTCATAAGACCGCTAAATGTTTTAAGTCAACTTTATACCTTCTCTTGTCTCTACCTTTTGGAGAAGAAATGTACCTGATTGAAAAACTGCTGGTTGGTTCTTTGCTCTATGTTCAAAGCGTAAATGATCTCTCCTTTCGCATTCTGTCTCGATCTGTCAAGACGATCGACAGATCGCCGTGTGGTTCGCACCAGGCCACAACTGTGCAGTATTTCTCGTTCACAAAACATGGCGGCGAAGCTTCACACTGCTCGAGCTGTGAAGCATTGTGATAGATTTATAATAACAGGAAAATCGGTTTTATACTTCAAAAGCAGTGGAAAGGTAAAAAGTAAGTGACCAATTGGCGGGCGGCTTTGAATTTTATTTTTATCGATTTGGCTGAAAATCAAAGTTATTGTTTGTATAATGATCGTGGCATGAAATAGTTAATCGCCCGCTGGCGACTAGTTGTGAAATTCTGGTCGCCAGTGCAAAATTTTTAGTCGCATTGGCGACCAGGAAAGCGCAATTTCCGACCCTGTTACCAGTCAACATATTTTCAACACTAGCTTATCAAGAAATATAAATGGTACCTTTTAACTAACAATAAATAGAAATTTGGACATCATCTCAACTATTCCCTTTTAATCTAATTTTATCAATCTTGTGAAATAGCTGAATGAGTCAAAATGACAATATTTCGTAAACTCCTCACCCTCCACCCTCAGTGCTCAGTGTTCACAGCCAAAAGCACCAATACTATTGTTCTCTGAATTCTGGAATAAATGACGGTTACTAAACACAGCTTAGAAGACCGTATCAGTCACTCAAATTCAAGGTGATTTGAAGGTTTGCCTCTTGACTTTTGGTTTTAAACCTGGACTTCTTCGCCAGATAGGGCTCCTTTGAGGGAGGTTCTGGTTTATCTGCAATAGTTGGAGCCAACAAAGCAGGATCACTTTCATTTAGAGAAACATTTCTAGTGACCACATCAGCATCTTCTTTTTGTAATCGCATGACCTTGGCCATCAAGACAGGGATGTACTGATATTTTTTCTAATAACCACAGAATTCCACTCTTTAGTTTGCTGATTGTACTTTCAAGTGAGCACAAGATCACCTCTCTTTGTAGCTGCAGCTTCTTGCTTTGAGTGAAAGTTCCAGTCAATTGCTGCTAACTGCTTTCTTGCTTTGTATGCTCTGCAGCTATAACACAAGAAAAATTGTCAAATCATTTGAATTTAAATTTGTTTCTGTGCCAGCAAAGTCAAACTTAATTTTACAACATAAATATATTTATAAAGAATTCAAAGTTCTATCTCAAAGGACTGTAATTTTGTCAGAATCGTTCAGAATATCTCCGCACATGTTTTTTGTCAGAATCAAAGTCTTAACGCATGCTCGTGTGCCAGAATACGCTTATTGTAAATCTCAGTGATTAGTCACAATTTCCTACACTCCCCCGCGATGGCCCGGAGTGTAACACAACAAGAAATAAGTTCAACTCTGGCCATTGAAAACTAAACAGTTCCCCTAACGACTAGGATCTACTTCTTAAATGTTCTGTCCTGCCCTTGCCGCTTCCCTTTGGCTTGGCAAATGATGGGCAATGCTCAGTTCCTCTTGATTGCATGGTGTAGGCTCATGTGTCTCCAGTGGGTAGAGCTTCTGTACAGGCCTCTCAATGGCCGTGCTCGGTTTTTTTCGTTCTCCGACCTTCACTGCAGCTCCACACGCTACTCCAACACTCCCTGTGATCAGCCTTTCGACTCTGCCCAATCTCCAGAAGTTTCTCTGCACATTGTTTTCATGCACAATATTACAACATCTCCCACCTTGATGGTACTGGCTAGCTGCTGCTTCCTTGCCTCTAATTGGTGCTGCTCCCGAAGACTCAGCAGGTACTCTTTGTGCCATCTTGTCCAGAAATGATCAGCCAGTGTTCGCTGATACCTTGCTCTTTTTGTGATGGTCTCCTGGGTACTGCTCAGACCTTCTCCACGCCTCTTGGTATCAGGGAGAGTGAGCAATCTTCTTCCAATCAGGAGATGAGAGGGCGTCAGGGGTTCTTCAACATCCTCTGCATAAATGTACATAAACGGCCACGAGTTAAGAACTGCTTCCACCTCGATCAGAACAGTCATCAACTCCTCGAAAGTAAGCCACGCGTTTCCAATTTGCTTCTTGAGACATCTCTTAGTAGACTTCACCATTCTCTCAAAGAAGCCTCCCCACCAGGGGGCCTTTGCCAAGTTGAATCGCCACTCGATTCGTTTCTCATTAGGAAGGTTGTTACTTCTGAGGCTTCCAACAAGGCTTGCACTTAAGTAGATGCGGCCTTGAATGACTCGAAATTGTCAGACACTAACAAACTTGGCACACCCCACCGTCCAACAAATCTTCTCAAACCCTGCAACACTGCCTGTGTAGTCATAGCTGGTCAGTTCCAAATGCACTGCTCAAGTCGCCGTGCAAGTATTCAATGCAGTGTATACCTTAGTCATAGTTTTAGAGTTTGCAGACTCCGTGACATAAAGCAGGCCCAAGGAGTCAACACCAACACTCGCAAAAGTATGCTTGTCTTCAAGTCTGAATTGTGGCAGCTGAGCAGTGGGTGGTGGTGAGTAGGCTATTCCCTCTATTCTGTGACACGTGTTGCAACTTGAAACCACTGCCTTGACTCTCTGTCTCCCTTTCGCAAGCTAGAAGTGAGTGCAAAGTTCTGCTAGGGTCTCCTTGAGGCCGTCACGCATAACTCTTTCATGACAGTCTCTGATTATTAAGGTTGTAAGGTGACTGGGAAGGATAAGAACAGGGCATATAGCATCATATGGTAAATCAGAATTCATCACTGTCCACTGTCATAAACCACTCTGAGTTTTGTTGTTTCCTTGTCACGTCAAAGAACTGCATGTTTGGGCAGGTAGTGGACTTTTCCCAGAGAGGCCTGATTCATTACTGCTACCATTAGGAATGCCTTCTCAATATCTGCTATCAGTGCTATCTTGTGCAGGCGAAATCGCACAAGAATGTCTAGTAGATTAGGAATAAGAGATGGTCCAGTATGCAGGCAGCTGTTCAATGAAACACCATCAGTTGATGCTGAGGCGTCATAAACCACTCTGAGCTTTGTTGTTTCCTTGTCATGTCAAAGAAACGCATGATGAGGCAGGTAATGGACTTTTCCCAGAGAGGCCTGATTTATTTGTGGGATGTACTCAACAATTCCCCTCTGCATTTGGTCCTTAATCACATTGTTGTACTCACAGAGAATCTTAGGCTGATGTCTAAGTCGTCTCAAGGTGCCTCCAAGCCTGCTCAAACTCAGCTTATAGTTGTCTGGCAAGATAGTGTGTGAACTCTTCCAAGGTAGCCGCACTTCATATCTCTCATTGAAGGTCAAGCCCTCCAAAAACTTGTCATTAACATTTCTGCGGGGGTAAACATGAAAAAAGACACTTTTTTCAAACCTTTGTAACTTCATAACTATAATTCAGAACCATATAAACCTATATATCAGAAGAAAGCTAAGGAATCACAGATACCAAATATATGGCCTAAACTAATTTGTCGTTTGACACCAGATCAATATGTTGACCACATACTGTGAAAAACCTGGGCATACTTGAGAAAAGATAACTGCTCATAGATTGCATGGAGTGAAGTGATTTTGGTGTCAAAACAAAGCACTGGGCTCACTCTCTTGGATGAGCAGAGGAAATTTGGGAGCCACAAAAATTATGACCACAATGCTAGTTCAGAGTTCACCAAGAATTTCTAGGTGAAAATGTTTTCAATAACTTACTTATAATTCAACTTATGGAGAAACCGTCTGCTCATGCAACTCAACTTGATGAGAGGATTCAGCCTTGAAAATTTCAGATCAATTGAACAAATACATCCTGAGATATCCTTTCTCAAAGGTTTAAAATACATGTTTTCGGAAATTCGCATGTAAAGTTTTTAAAGAGTTTTTTTAGTTGGTCACTAAGAGTCAAACAGCTAAAAGTTCATAATTTGATACAAAATTAAACTATGTGTTGCACAGAGGGAGCTTAGAAGGCTCCAGCTTCATATGTTGTGTCCTCTGCATCCCGTAGGGCATCCTCCCTTCGAGTTTTCCTCAGTCGCTCTGCTTGACGACATTTTTTATCTTTCTTGCTGGCCTGAAGGTCTGACTTCTGAAGTCGCTTCTTATCTCTGATGAGCGAGGCTCTTCTAGTAAATGCACCAGCTGGTATAGAAAGCCTCTGCATGACTTTCTCCCTGCTAGCAGCTCCACCATGAAAATGTAGGACAGCAGATGCCACTCCACAGCGGATGACCTTTACCCCATGGTGCTTGTGTTTGGGGCACCGCACCCAAACCAATGAATTAATACATTCATTCTGGTTCTGCGTTGCTCCACGAACACATCTTTCCAGGAGCTTTGTCTCACTTAGTGTCATAAAAGTGGGGTGCAGCACTTCAAGAAATAATTCAGGCAAGCAATCATCATCTTTGTAAGTGGAGGTTCCACTAGCTTGATCTTGTGTCCACTTGCACCAAGAATTTTCTCCAGGAGGACAAAATCGATGCTGTTTTGATAATTCTTGGGCTGTAACAGAGTGGTTTAATATGGCAATGATGTTCTTTTTCATGGAGTACACTGCCACGTTAACCTCCCTGTCAGAAGGATTTGCAGCAGTCAAAGTGTTCTGTCTTATGGCTAGACCATAATATTGCTGAATTTGTTTTATTTTCCCCTCCGAGAGACGACCACGTCCTCCAATCGGCTTTCCATCTGCCAGTTTTCCTTTTGTTCTGGCCTTCAAGTTGAGGAGATGTTTCCCCATACGCTTTTGAACGTGACCAACACAGTCTAATTTTACAACTTTGCAGTCGTCACCATAAGTATCTTCCACTGCATTGAAGGCTTTGCTGTCTCCATCGCTAACCATCCATTTATACCGGATATTGTGTTTTTCAATTGACCGGTTCCATAAAACTTTGGCTCCTTCTGTCTCCATGGCAGGTGAACTGCCATGAAAGTTAATGTCACATTCACCTGATGCAATGTGTTCTATTTGCCACTCTTCAAATTCATCATCAGAATTGTAGCGACCCCTATTAATGGTGCATGTTTGGCAGGATTTGGACAAGACATGGTAATCGAGAACTTCACCAGTGTCCACTGACAGCACAAAGACAACTCCAGTCAGAGAAGTGAAGCCCCTCTTTGCCCATGTACCATCAAAACGTATGGCAGCATCAACAACATCATCATTAGTTTGCACTCCATTCTCCTTCAAAATTTGTTCGCGAACCCTTCGTCCAGCTGCTTTCATGTCTTCTTGAGCTTCAAGCTCAAGGGCATTTAGAATTGTATCAACATGCTGATAGTATGCTGGCTTTGATAAGCAGGGCATGTTCATAATGCTGCAAAAGGATGCCAGACCTTCATACCCACCGCCTGTTTCCAAGGAGTGGTACACTGCCCGCCTGTTGACATCCAAGGATTTCCCCCTCTTAGTAATGACGAAGGATGTCTCTAAAGGTGACTCCTCCAGGCAAGAGCTGCACTGAGCAGACAGTTCAGTCATAAGGCCTCTTCTGCCATTCTCATTTTCTTGAAGGATCAAAGTCCCTAAATTATAAATACAGAAAACAATGTAAGGAATTTTTTTTATTTAGTTAATAAAAAGTGTATAAAATTCCCCCTCAAGCTTATAAATACATAAATATAATATATAAATGACAGAAGGCCTAAAATAATTATCCTGAAAAACATAATTTTATATATATTACAAGACAGAATAAGTTATATTGAACTAAAAGAAAACACAAATTACAGATACTCTTGCGTGAAACTTTACAAGCGCAAGAAAAATGAACATACATTGTAAGAAATTTTCACACCTTCTTCACAAACATATGCTTCAGAGAGCGTCGAGGAGAATCTCTCCAGGTCTACAAGCCTGTATCCTTGTCCCTGAAACACATCTCTTTGATCCTTAGGGGGCTCAGAGCGAGATTCTTTGGGCGAGGATTCCAGCTTCATTTTCTTTCTGGAAGCACCGATGGATCCTTCTACTTCAGACTCGGAGTCAGAGCAATCGTGAGATGTGCTGGTTTCTGTATCTCTTTTCGCTTGTTTCTGAACTCCAGAAAACCCCTTTCCTTTTCTTTTCTTTCTATATACACTTTCTTTCTTCCTTCCAACCATTATTTCGACAATATTTGCAATAAGAACGAGCTTCCTATGTTTGTGCGATCGATGAAAATCTCAGCGCGTGTAAATTATATCCCATAATGCTCAATTCGATTTCTTGTTTATGTAAGTGGTCACAAAGATTCCCTGTAGCTTTGCCTTGTGTTTTTTGGGAACTGGAAGAACACAGGGGAATGAAAAGACGCCAAAACTTCAAAACTAACAGATGCGTTGCCATGGAAACGAAGTTGTTTATTTTAACCACACCGCTCTAAAGGACTCGTAACGGCACAAAAATTGCAAACTAGACCTTAAAACACCTATTTATAGAAACATAAATAATGGGGCTATTGATGACTCCAATAAAAAAAAATGTTCAGTTTGACCAAATTTCATGTTTACCCCCGCCAATAGGCTCAAGCTCCCAGAAATTTGACAACTGGTTATCAAGGTTCACATACTGTGTGTCTGTCCTCAGGGTGTGGGTGCTTACATAGTTGACTGCAATGGACAGAGAGCTACTTGGCCGATCCACAGGACCTGACAGCAGCCATCCCAATCTTGTATTTAAGGCTACGGGTCCGGAACTTCCTCATCTCACCTCCCTAGTGACTAGGTTCCAATAAGTGTCTGATCCCACCAAGATATCCATGTCAAAGTCAAGGATGTCTACAGAATTATCAGCAAGCTTCAGTTCCTGCAGGATAAGACTGATAGGCAACTTCAATAGCTTGATTCCGCAAGGGTGCACATATCACAGGTACTGCGTGATTCAATTAAATTTTATTCACACTTATTCAAATGAAATACAATATATTTTATAGTAAGAAAAAATTAAACATGCAGAGCAATTTATTGAATGATTTTACCTTCTACGGGAGAAGTGCATAGTGGCTAAAGGAGCAAGGCTTTCGTGTTGGCCACTACCTCTGTGCAGTTAAATAAAACAGGGGGAAGTAGAATTTATATCACTGGTTGAAGAGCTATGCTAGTTAAATTAGGCTTGGGAGAGGAAAATACATCAGTAAGGAAGAAAAAAAATGTTTACAGCAAATGCATAAGTATATAGTATACGATAAATTAGATAGACTGTCAGAGAGACATTAAGATCACTGCTAATGCCCTTCCGGCAAAGCTGCACTACTTCACATTTTTGTATCTGGCCCTCTTCATTACCAAAGGTCTTGATCATCAACTTCTCAGAGCGAATAGCTGGCAGATTAAGGGATTCCTTCAGTCTACATGACACGTATGACCTCTGGCTGCAGCTGTCTAGAATTACCCTTACCTTTACAGATTTGTCAAGACCTGTTCCTGAGACGTCAGCTTGAGCAGTCGGCAACAATACTGACGTTTTCGCATCAATGTACAGGGTTGATGTCTGATGACTAGCCCCTTGATCATGACTTAGAGAATAGTAGGTGTCAGAGAATGTGGTCTGTGGCATTCCTGGCTGACAGGCCGCAGTAAGTGTTTCTCTGCCACAAATGTTAACATGGTGTCGACCTCCACACTCCTTGCATCTCAACTTTGACTGACAGTTTCTGCTTAAATGATGTGCCCACAGGCATACACAGCACTTTCCTTTCTTTCTCAAAATGGTCAACCGTGTAGGCACATCTACTACTACTGGACAGTCAACTGAGGGATGTTGATTTCCACAGAATGAGCATGTTGGGGGCTCCTGGTTAGGCCCATCAGTTGAAGACACTAGTGTGGTAGCAGTCCGAAGACCCTGACCTCAAGCTTTCTTAGACTCACTCCCCCTATTGGTTGGTCTGCTCATGAAACTACACCTTTCCCTGGCCTCAACCTCTTCCTTGAATGATTTTAGCAATTTGTCCAGATGCCAGATTCCACCGTCAAAGTGCCGAGTTATAATGAGTCTCAGTTCCTCAGGCAACTTGTTCACCAATACAGGCACCAATAAACTGCCACAGATGTCAGAGGCTATACCAAGAGCCTCCAGTCTTCAAACATTAGCTTCAACCTTATCATAAATCATTCTTATTCGCTTAATGTCAGTGATCACTGTTACAGCTGGCAGCTGTAGAAGGGTTTCCATGTGTGAGCTAATAATTAGGTGCTTGTTTCCAAATTGTTCAGTCAGAATTTCCATGGCACTTTTATAATTTGACTCAGTCAGTGATAGACCAGATACCGAAGCTAGAGCTGCACCTTCCAATAAACTTCGCAGATAATTGAACTACAATATGTATAGAAAAAGAGGTAACATTTACTCAGAATAACTAAAAAGCTAATCGAGCTGAGCTACACTCAAAGATCGTTTTAACCTTTTGAGAGCAATTTGAAGGGCGTGTCTCACCATATTCGATTATGCTAGTCCAACATGTCTCTTGTCACGAACCACAACCTCTAAAATATAACCACTAGCAAGTTCCATTAAAAAGTAACAAAGATTCCTGGCAGTATGCCCTGGGGAGTCACACAGACCATCACCACAAACTACAATATCCCTCTCTAGGAATTCTGTATCAGTTGATCCCTTTGCCAACTCCACTACTAGCTCATTTATGCGTGGGATCAGATAAAGCCTTTGCATTCTGTAGAAGGTGGAATCCGAAATGAAAGATAAACCAAGAAAATTGGCCATTTTCTCGATTTTGGCAGAATTGTTTCCAGAAAGGAGAACACTTGCTGCCACTTGCAGATTGTTAGCATTCATTTCCTCCAAGTCCTTTAATGAAGCAAATTTCCCCTTATGCCCATTGGGACAAGTCTGATTCACAACAAGTGTGGGACCAACAAGATGGTGCTTTGTTGAAGCAACATTTGGACAATCAGGGTGTTGGCATTTCTTAAAAAGGTTAAGAAATAAATTCAAGGAGCAGATAAATTTTGTTTCCTTAACCATTGCCAGTTTTTCTGGAAAGAGATGCTGATCCTCTAGCCTACTGAACTTGGGGTAGCTTGTAGTGGGCACATTGCTTGCTGATTGTAGATGGGTACCTTGACTGCCAGTAGTTGTCGCATTGCTTGCTGATTGTACACTGGTACCTTGACTGCTAGTAGGGGTCACATTGCTTGCTGATTGTACACTGGTATGTTGACTGCCAGCGGTAGGCACATTCCTCGCTGATTGTACACTGGTACCTTGGCTACCAGTAGCCGCATTGTCTTCTTCACTGATCTCTGTATCAGACTCCTGCTCAATGTATGCATGGAAATCCTACATGAAAACACAACAGTCATCAAAAACACAACAAAAGTTGTATGTTCCATGATTATAGCATAACCCTTCAAAACACTTACAGCTATATCTTCGTGTGGAATGTTTATGGTCCAAAACAATGGTCAAACAATACATTACAATCAAAATTTAAAAAAAATATATAATTATTTCAAAATTTATGGAAAAAAGAAATTATTAGTATGTGCCTTGTTTACTTAATTTATTATGCCATTCCTTTGCAACAAGTAACAATGTAAGGCTACATTGCAGAAGGTCAGTTGAGAGTTGAAAAATGTTTGTTGTTTACTTCTCCAAGTCCAATAGTCAAATAAGACCAAAAATTTGTTTGTTTCAGCAATCTTGGATTTATCTAGAACTGATGCTCAAACAAATGCAGTTGTACTGAACTGATAAAGAATTAACTTTGCTCTTTTTACCTGTCATCTTGTTCCAATGCATCAGCAATTGGTGAGTCATACTCAGATAGGGACTTGTCAGAATCCTGATTATACTTTTCTACATCTCTGTGTAGTATGATGGAGTCATCAACCACATGATAGGTTCTCTCATTAACAGAAAACTCTGAAATTCCAGTTACATCAACCTCTGACCCACTGCATGAATTGAAAGCACACCAAAAATCAGACACCTAAAGAAGGAAATAAAAATAGTGAAATCACAGAAGAAAAGAATAATATTATTATTCATAAATACATAAAAAAACAATGCCAACATCCATTATATTTTTTTACCAATCATTAAAATTTATATGGAGGTGATATCAGGAATACCCATGTCGTAGGTGAAAAATACAATGTATGCTACTCGGGTTCTGGTTATAGTTTCCCATGCTTTTAAAACAGTCCTGCCACTACAACAGAATTATGTCTGAATTATTTCCCCCAGGTATAATTATAATGAAAGGATATAAATTGTCAAGCCAACAAACTTGCCAACAGGACCATGTAATAAATTATCCAAAACAGGCAGCTAAAATCATTTGGCAATAAACTACAAATGACATTTTAAAGTGATCAATAACCTGGCATTCTCAATGCTCTCCACAGACAAATTTGGTAAATCCAATGAGACATTTCCTGGTTTCACTGGAGTTGATGTTGACTCCGGCTCTCCTAAAAAGAACAACAACAAATTATATTATTGCGTATAAAACCAGAAGCAGGTATTTGGAACTATTTAAAAATTAACCCCAAAGAAATGAGGTAACAGAATATCTAGCACTTGGTCTAGAAACACAAACCTGTGCCACAAGCTACAGAGAGTCACATATCCCTATATCAAGCAAAATGTAAGCTTAATTCTCACCTTCCAAAAGGCGCTGACATTTGGCACCTGCAATGACGACTGTGAACGTCACAGCACATGTGGACAGGATCATTATGTTGGGGACATCATGGTTAAAATAGCTGAGAATCATTTTCCGTTTACACTGTTTTGATTGCACAAAGTTCCTCATTACATCAGACATGTTTTTGTTCTGGATTTGGAGAATTGTAGGAGTTGTAAAAGATATCTGCCCTGGCTGTCAGACCATCTCTTCCAGCCCGGCCTACTTCCTGGCAGTAATCCTCCATTGTGTGGGGGACTCCAATGTGGATTTCTTGTCTGATGTTGCTGCTGATATTGCAATGGTCACAAAAAGTATGTAGTGGATACATGTTCCCTTCACTAATTCTTCAACAATGAGATTTTGTTCATGCTCGGGGTACTGTGCATGGAGCTGGCTGAAAAGCCTGTTTTTTGCTAAAGGCAGTGCAGTAGAAGGGTAGTACTGATCTTTACCCGTACTGTTGCTGAGGTAAAGGAAACATTTGGGACTGGTTACTAGATTCCCATAAATTAAGGTTAGTGGCATTTGACTATTTTTAGCTTTCAGTTCAACAACAATGGGTTGTAAAATTGATTCAAGTTTCCCATCTCCTCTATTGGGGCGAATATGACACACATAGTATAGGTTTGCCCTGTTTGGGTTTGATTCAACAATAACTGGATCAGAGAGCCCCAGGGAATCTATTATACCACTCTTGGTGGCTCTTGTAGCAGTTCCTGTGAGGACCAGAACTGGTACTGCAGGGATCAAGTTGGACAGAACCCCAATCTCCCCATCAGCTGGCCTAAATGAGCCCCTTACAACAGAAAACAAAGGTATCTGTTAATTCACCTAGTTCATTCACAGGCATGCACCTCACCCACTATCGGTTACTCAAGGGTGATTTGTTAGATTGTTTAAGTGTAACCAACAGACTGATCTACTACAAAAAAAGGCAGTAACAGTGGGTGTCTCGAAAACGAAGACCTCTAAAACGAAGACCCTAAGACCCTAAGACCCTAAGACCCTGAAAACTCGAAAACGAAGACCCCCAAAATTTCCAAGTATAAAAAAATAAAATAACATAAAAATACATTATTTCATACCTCAAGTGAAATTTAATTCCTTCCTGTGGTCCTACCATGGTTATCCGCCATCTTGAGCTGAGCAGCCGCGTTCTTGGAATACTGACCGGAAGTGTGTTTCCTGTTCCACTGGACCGGAAGCGCGTTTCCGAACGTCTCAGTTGCGCTGCTGGGTTTTTATTTAAAAACCAACTAGCAAAAGAAACGAGTGTTAAATCCCTCCTTCTCGGATCTACAACCACGCGATCGTGAGAGAAAAAGAAATGAAGCCAAGGCTTTCTACTATGAAAGTTGCTGTAATGATTTTGAAGTTCAATCCCGAAAGTCGATTCCTATTTTTAACAAAATTCATCAGCCTCCCTGTAAAATAGGCCTTATCACGGTTTTCGATGCCATTTTGGCGAGTAGGCAAACAGGCTTGAAATAACAATGTTTGTATGGAAATCCGATGTCAAATAATTTTTATAAAACATCGCTTCTGAAATATTCATGAATTGGAAACTTTTGGTACTAGGAAAAGGATTTTAGGAAAAAGATTGGAGGGATGTAAGCTGTGCCAGAAAGCGTCCAGTCGTGTTTTGAACTTTCTATACATTTCCCTGTATTTTTTCCCTGCGAACTATGGCTTAGTAGCTATTCACGGCTGGTTTGCTACAGAGATAAATGTATGGATGTACGGCGGGATTGAAGAACCTCAAAATCATTAGAGAAACTTTCACAATAGAAACATGTAGAAAGCCTAGGCTTCATTTCTTTTGCTCTCAAGATCGCGTGGTTGTAATTCCCAGAAGGAGGAATTTAACACTCGTTTCTTTGTAGTTGGTAATTAAATAAAAACCCAGCAGCACAACTGAGATGTTCAGAAACGCGCTTCCGGACCAGTGGAGCGGGAAACGCACTTCCGGTCAGTATTCCAAGAAACGTGGTTGCTCAGCTCAAGATAGCGGATAACCATGGTAGGACCACAGTAACGAATTAAATTTCACTTGAGGTATAAATTAATGTATTTTTATGTTATTTTGTTTTTTTTGTACTTACACTTGGAAATTTTGGGGGTCTTCGTTTTCGAGTTTTCGGGGTCTTAGGGTCTTAGGGTCTTAGTTTTAGAGGTCTTCGTTTTCGAGACACCCAGTAACAGTGGTGATTTCAGCAGGTGTTCCATGCAAGGGCTAAGGCCGTCTATTGAAGCAGATCAAAAATTACAACCCTTGTGAAATGTTAAATTATGGGCTTTTTATTTTCTAATATCTGCGTCGTCATACTAATATTGTACAGGGAACCCCTGAATGTCAGATTCTATTTGCTATCCAAGACAAACACAAAACAAAATGTATTTTGTCAGTAGGACTAGAGTCTGAGTTAATAGCAAATATCTAGATCCTGGAAGGAATAAGTGGCTAAGCCTGATTGCTCCTCAAGGGACTGTCTATCTAAAGTTCACCATTGATTGTTTATAGAATGTATCGAATACAAAATAATCAAGAAATATGTAATTAAATGATAACTTTATTCTGAGGCCTTGATTAATAAAATGAAAGATGAAAATCGTCAACAACATTCTAAAACAGCTTTTAAAATAAAACATATAAATACCATTGCGGAACCAAATGAGCCTCATCTATGACTATTGACTACTCTCCTCTGAAATTCCCCTCCTTTTAACATCTTCGCTACGGTTTTGTTGTCCGCAAAAACCTTGGGATGACCAAACGTACAGCAAACCTACATTTGTTAACATCTTATGGGACTGTAACCTTCTGCTCTCCTTCATCTTCCATGATAGTTCGTAAAGCACAGATATCCACCCAGCCTTTTAACTTCTGCAACTGATCCCAGATTAGTGCATTTAACGGCGACACAACGATGACTATTGAGTCTTTTTCCTTACACTCACATTGCATGAAATCAAAAATTCCAGGCGACGCGTGATAGCAGAGTGATTTGCCAAAACCTGTTGGCTACACAGTCATTGCATCTCTTTTCTCCAGACAAATGACCCCTATCGCATTGTACCGCTCCTTTTTCAATTTTAGGTTAGGATTTCCTAATTTTGTCACAGAAATTTCAATACCATCACAGAATACTTTCTCTGCATTCGTCGCCATTTTGTCAAAAGACTACCATATTGCTCTGATGTTATGTTTAGCAAAGCCAACCTGTGAGTATGGACCCATTTGATTGTATGTGTATCTTAGGCTTGAATATATTCAACGTGACACCTTAAGAAGCTGTTAAACTCATCATAAGTAGAAGAGCTTGGAGGTTGGTGAAGTGAGCCAAGGAAGGTGCAAAACCATGGCAACCCTGTGAGCAACAACCACCTGACCCAGTCACATTGAAAGATCAGTGGAATTATGATAGAATGATGATGCTGGGTTATCTCACCTTATCCCGGTCACCACCTGCCAAACATGATTGAAACACTAGAGATCATAGAGTTTTTTCCTTGGAATGGTCAGAGCAAGTGAACCACACGTATTGAAGGTCTGTACTTTTTAACTGATTTATTTCACAATATACACACATCGTAAATTTATTCAAAATTAAACACTTCTCTGCCTAAAAAAAGTTAATGAGTGGCATATTTTTGTTTTGTTTTCTCTCACCAAGGTTTGCAAGCAAAGAAATCTTTCAAAAAAAGTCTAATCACTTCAGGGTTCTTCTTTCCTGTTACATAAATAAGAATCTATGGCCTTGTGACAATCCTGCCACAAATTTTCTTGCTGGCTCAAGGATGTTGAAAAGTAACAAAAAATAAGTTCTCTTATCTTGTCAATTTTATTTTGGTTCAGGGCCTCTTTATTGCTGACTCCCCTGACATTCCAGTTTTTCAGTTCATCTGGTTGAAAAAGCTACTGCAACAGTTGCACTGCAAACTTCTTTTCAGTGGTTGCTTTTGCTTGGAGATGAAAGATAACAGAGTTGTCCTCTTGGCAGCTGAGGGAACTTCCAGGACGTATGTGTCTGTTAACCAGCGGGCTGTGGTGTTGTACTGTTGGGTGAAGCTGTCATGGGTGGATGGACAGGACTGATATATTCCGAGGGGCCACTCAGCGCCGCAATTAAATTATTGAGTATCTCTAGAACTTGGGCCTGCTGCCGGGAAAGCTGGTGTAAGTGTCCTAGGATTTCTGGATGGACATCACAGCACTGGCCACTGAACAAACTTCGCGGCACTGTTCTCCTAAAGGCAAAGTTCCTTGTGAATGTGATGGAGCCATAATCAACAAAACTGACCCTTATAAATTAGGCTTTCATAGTATATTCAACACACGAGCAAAGCGTGACACACCACATTAAATATACAAGCAAAATTGTCCTTAAGATTGAATGCGTAAGCCTAACATTCTCACAGTCCTGTCGTCCTGTAGTTGTAGGCGAGACAAGTATGAAAATATGATATCTTTGGTTCTATTTGAGCTACAGTGACGCTTTACAGTGCGTTTCACAATACTTTTGACAAACGGTTTCCGAAGTTCGTTTCAAATTCCTGAAGTTCGCCACGAACTTGCAATTTCATTACGCAGTTATCAATCAAGTCGGGAAATTTGAACCAAAGTTGTAAATTTCGCGCCGAACTTCGTTGGGAAGTTGCCAAGTTCGTTGAGAAGGAAGTTCACGCTATTCGGTTAACCAGCCGTTGGTTTGGTAATTATTATTAAGATGAATCCATTCACAGTGCAAGGAAAAGCAATCCCAAGTTCTGTTAGGAAGAAAATTATTGAAAGCTGGTTAGAAGGGAAAGGGCCAACGCAAATAGGGAAAGAGCTGCGTTTACAGAAACAAACCATTGCCAACATCGTGGACAACTTCGTTCGTAGAGGGAATTCAGAAGCCGAAACAGGGGGAAATAATACTCGGTTAGCGCGCACTGACGATGTAAATGTTTATATTGAGTATTGTAAAAAATTAAAGCCCAGCATTTATAGCAGTGAGATCCAAAACAAATTGGTGGAAGACAACGTGTGTTTGCCTCAAAATGTCCCGTCGCGTTCATCGATAAGCCGTAGCTTAAAGCACGATTTGGGCTATTCTTACAAGAAAATTAGCGTTATTCCTCAAGAATCATTGACACCTGAAAATGAAAACAGATTGTTTGAATACTTAACAGTTTGCGCGACTATTGATCCAAGGACAATGCACTTTTTTGATGAGTCTTCAGTAGTTAAGACGACTGGAAACAGACATTACGGACATTCAAGAATAGGCCATCCAGCTTTGGAAGTTCAGCGATACGCAAGCAACGCTACCTTTACCGTAAATCTTCTGCATAATATGTATGGCGTTGGACACGTCAATTTGTTACCTGGACCTTCTAATGGACTTGAACTTCTTAATTTCTTTGCAGAAGCATTAGAAGAAGATGATTTTTTTGGGAACCCACTTCTTAAAGTTGGTGATACCGTAATTATGGATAATTGCAGTTTTCACCATGCCAGACATGTGGAACCAGTTTTAAGAAATATGTTGGCGGCCCGCGGCATTGCCCTGATTTATCAACCACCTTACCATCCCCAGTATAATACCTGCGAACATTGTTTCAGGCAATTGAAGGGATGGCTTCGAAGGCACTCTAAGTTTGCCGAAGTTCACACAGATATTGCTATTTTCCAAGGTCTGAGCACAATCACTCCTGGGATGTCTCGGAATTTCTTCAAACATTGTGGTTACGCCGATTAGTAATTACTAGTTTCCGTTAATTTGTAATCGTAAAAATGTCTTAAAAATTTACCACTGAACAAATGCTACCAGACGACCGGACAAAAAAAGTATCCGGTAAAAGTTTGGAACGGGTATTTTCGTGTGTGGGGTTTCAATTTCGTGTTTTTGAACTTTCTATTTACATAGCTACACTGTAAACAATCTAAAACTAGCAGGTCGTCTGTGTAGATGGACTTCTCTGTCGTTTCTAAGTACCTCAAGTACTTTATATTTCAGGATCAAACATCATAGAATAAACCTCGCTTGCTTTGTTGGTTAAAATATATTGATCAATGGAAATGTTTCTAAATTTTTACAGTAATTAAAGTATTTAGCACAGTCTAAATGACACACTGAATCTATTGGATTTTCCCGGAAAATTATTAAATCTCTTTTATTTCCCAGAACAAAACTCATACAAGCGATAAAAACCAAACTGAAAGTGTTCTGTCGTTCACAGTGAACTATTTTACCAAAAGTCT
Organism: Pavona decussata; assembly: GCF_977016875.1. Taxonomy (NCBI): domain Eukaryota; kingdom Metazoa; phylum Cnidaria; class Anthozoa; order Scleractinia; family Agariciidae; genus Pavona; species Pavona decussata. Next base: position 189,679 of record NW_028145478.1, on the reverse strand, counting down.
ATTACAAATTCAAAACGTTTTTGAACACAACTGTTTTATACACAAGCCAAGGAGTCAGAGTACATGATAGATGATGAAACGTTTACATTAGCTCTGTTTCGGATCAGTGTCTGCAAAGTGCGTGGCAACATTTACTAGTGTATTTAAACCACCCCATCTTCCAGGACTTTGGGGATTCTGGCTATAGGATCCACGCAATTCTTCAGTAACGGTACTAGAAGTAGAATTCGCCAGAATATTCGAGTTAGCCGCTTGAAAACTGTGAACAGGAAGTTGAAATGGAATAGGAAATGGCGTTTGTGGATAAAACACTGTATTCGCAAAATTCGGATGTTGTGTATTTTCCAAGTGCATACCGTGTACTTGTGATGTGTTCAGGGCAACATTCTGTATATTTCCACTGTGACCGGTATTGAAAGGAATTGGATATCCATGGTAATAGTGTGGCAGTGTGAACGAATGTCTGCTTAGGCGGGCCGCGCGAACTTTATCCTCACTCTCAGAAGTTGAACGCGAACTTGAATGGTGCCGCCTCTTCTTTTTAATCTTCTTTCTCTTTCGTTTGCGTTTTTTACGTCGGCAATCATCGCTTTCGCTTGACAAAGTGGAGTCATCTTTAGTGTCGTCCTTCGAATGTAATTTAAATGTATCTTGTTTACTAGCGCTTTCTTTACCTACATCTGCAGAATAACTAGACTTAACCGGCGACATGTCTTTACAATATTCTACACTCGCATAAGTTTCTCCTTCTTCGAACAAATCAGGTGAATTGGCCACTTGCCGAAGATTTTTTTTGCATTTTGCAAGGAGAATTCGTAACTGCTCGGGATCATCCGCACATACTTTCGGAATTTTTCCATCAAGGAAATTTCGCAGCATACGTACATCTCGCATAAGTTTGGGTTTGTTTTTTTTATACGAGGGATCCACAGCATACAAACGAGGGGTTAAATTTTTTATGAAATGAAATTCATTGTTTGATGAAAAATCTTCCATAGCTTTGGCTTGGTTTTCAAGCTCGTGAATTTCTTTTTGTTTTCTCTTCAGATTCCCCTTCAAGGAATTCAGCTTGTTGAAATATTCGGGATGTTTCTCCTTAATTCCGCAAAACGTATAGTCCACACACTTCTTCGGCTGACATGGTTTCGTCATCTGATTGCGGTGACCCCTATGGTGACAATAACTACAGACTATTTTACCACTTCCAATCGCTGGAGGCTCTTGCACTTGGATCATCATAGATTCCAAGTTCATTTCAATTTCTCAATATTCTTGTTTTCCCCTTTCGAGCTGTTCTTTAAATTTTTTCCCCTGCTCTTGCAAAGCTGGAAGAACACACTAGAACGGAAATGATTTAAATGTTAGACGAAGACTCAACTGAATGCTGAATTCAACAACGAACCAAAAGGTTCCCGCTTAAACACGTGCAAACTTACCCGGCGCGTTTCCACCTCAGACTTCGAGTGCTTTTCTCGGGGTTGGGACGTTTCATCGATATTCATTCGCTCTGCTTTATGCCCCCGGGCTCGAACTGGAAGCGGCGATTCTTCCTTAAGGAAATCTAATTGATACATCAGCAAGCTTTTTGCACCTAAAGGTAAGGTTTGTTCTTTTGAAAACATCATGTCGACTTGATCCGAGGTAAGAAGTTTTAGTTGAAGCCTACTTGTAAATTGGTTAGCAGCGAGTGTTTCAAAAATGATCTGATAACTTTTATCATCCATTTTGTCCTTGAAGGTTTCCATCCAATTTGATAAATCTGCCATTATTTATCCAGTTCAATTTTCCACGCGCATCAAAAGCAATTCGTAACTTGTGAACCTTCGAACTGGCACGTGAAATTCAACACTTCGTTCTCAAGCTCGCGATTTGATTGACAACTGCGTAATGAAATTGCGAAGTTCGTGGTGAACTTCGGGAATTCGAAATGAACTTCGGAAACCGTTCGTCAAAAGTTTTGTGAAACGCACTGTAAAAAACGGCAATATACTCCTTCTTTGATAGCAAAAGTTATGATCCAAATTATGACAATGTGCCGAGTGTGGCAAGGATATTTATTTGCAAGTGAAAACTGCCTAAGTTGAAAGAAGAGCTGGCAAGTGTTATGACACATTTTTTTGTTTTGTTTAGCGTCATGACTGGCCGTTGGGACAAGTATGAAAATATGATATATCAGGTTCTATTTCGGCTACAAAGACTCTTAAAGTGGAAAAATACTCTACCTTTGTTGGCAAAATTTATGATCTAGCCCTTTGTATTTGCGATAAACAAGATGTAGTTCAACAGAAAATGTCACGCAAAAGATGTATAAACAAATTGCCGCTAATACATTACTAAACATGTCGTGCTTTGTAGCCATGATTGCATCTAACATAATGACAAAGGACTGTTTGTGTGAATACCTTTCCACCCAAATCCTTATTTTCTGGAATTTCTATGACAGATGTTTCAGCTTTTTCACTGGTATTCTACTAGGCGCACAATTGCCTTGAAACACACACCCATGATTATTTTTGCTAAAAATAACTTTGCTTGACAAGATCTCAATTCAATTATGCTTATTTTCACTGGAACACCATTTTCATTTGGTAGACTAGGTACAGTTACCTTCATAGCTTTCTCTGACACATCACTGTGATCATCAAACACAATTACAACAGATTTTCCTGACAATGCACAATCATGAACATCTCAGATGTGGAACGTGCCAAAATACATGATTATATATAGAAAAAAAACGAGTATTTGGACACTTACTTTTCCGCACAAAATCAAGAAAACAATCAGGAAAATCACTCCATTTACCACAAGAGGTACGAAAGTGGAGGAACTGCTTTCCATTTTATTTTTTTGACAATCTGTCCATTAGTCCACTTGGTATCATTGAATGTCTCTTGCTTTTTCTTTGAATTCGCGCACCGACCCGTTCCAAAATCACTCAACATTTTTTAGTGTGGGTCTACCACGAACAGCGTGTGTATTTGTGTGGAATGAGCGTACTAGACAAAATTTCTTGACACGTTAACTCAGTCCTGCTTTCTAAGCAAAACAGCAACAAAATATCCTGAATATCAACTTGCTTGCGTGTCAAAACACCATCATTAAGCCACCAATTAGACACTGCTTAAACCGCAAGGTAAACAAACAAACAATGTCTTGATCGCTATCACTCCAGAAATCACTCTTCAATCGCATTTTGTAACACAAATTCATTTGTTTTTTCAACTTACTTCAACGCTTGTGTTATAGAGTGTTTTCTCATGATGTCACGGCGGGCATGATGGTGTCCCAAAACAAAGAAATGATGGCCATGTTGGTGTCCCAAACTAAACCTCTGGGAATTGAACTCTATTTTTCATGCAAATACTTTCCTTTGTTTCAGTAAACCAATATGGGAGGTAGTCACGTAAATGAAAATGCTCTATAGTCCTCACTACGATATAACTAACTTCAATTCACCAAAACAAGCAAAAGCGTCCCGCTCATTGCATATTCGACTGCTTCGTGCTTGCTCACTTTTAGCGGCAAACCTGAGATTCCTGTTTTGTTTTCTTGAAAAAAATTAGTACATAGACGAGAATAGTGCGAAATAATTATCACCTTTGATGCTAACAGAAAACTACTATTTTTTCTGATAAACTAAGAACAAGCCTGCTAGCGGCAAATGAAATATGAACATGGTCACATGGTCATCTCAAAACAAATGGATTAAATTATTTCCCTTACGGTTTCAAGTCATAAAACATTGCTTACTACTGTTTTATAGACACATTGCCACATTTAACATGTCGTCCAACTAGACAACACCATGGATGTTTAACTTCTTCCTCTGATAACTTGGTTGAATGACACACCCAGCACCCAGCAGGAGTTCCTGACGCACCACATTTTGCAACGACTGAAATCATCCTTTACTCCCCATAAAATTAACACTGCCACTTGTAAACTTTGTCATGTTCCCGATCCATCAACAGACTAGCCCAGTCAAACCTAGTATTGCTCCGCACTCATGGCACGTGCAGTAGACCCCTATTGGCCATTTGAGATTTACGAAGCAATCCTATTTTATACCTTGGGCCCCGCCCAAGTAACCAGGATCATTTCATGCTTTTAAAAACACACAACATCATGAATATAACCTGTTCAGTATATTAGCTGTCTCGATCCTTTGAAATCCAGTTATCCTCAGTTGACCCTTGTGCTTATGGTTAAGCCTGGTAATAATATCAAACCCCTTTAAACAAAGTACAATAAACTCGTCTGATCGACGTTGGGCAAGTAGAGGTGCCAGATTGAAACAGCTTAGTATCACATTCACTAGAACCTTATCACAGATTCACAGAAGGTCTTATTACGATTGGAATGCCTGCAGTCTCCCTGCAGAGAAGGCATTCCAAACAAGCAAGAAATTCCCGCAAAATGGAATTCTGAACAGCATGGATAATACAAGTATTGCTGTTTAGGTTCTCTTCAAACAATTTCAGTACCTCTGGGATTTCTTTCTTCATTGCATCGCCTACTGCTACAACAACTTTCTCTTTGAATGTTTCTTTTACGTCATCCATGTTGATATCTAGAAAAACATAGGTACTAGAGCTGCTGTAGTGTAGCCATTCCTAACAGTGATTGGTTTTATCGTAAACGTGTTACTTAGGAAAAGCCATTAAAGCATAAAGTCCCAATCTGTCAATTCTTCAATGGCCTGAAAGGAATAACCCTCAGGCGTGTAAGTGGGTGATGGCCTGTGGCCTGCCTTCCACCCCCCCCCCCCCCCCAAAAAAAAAAAAAAGTGGAGTGGAGTAAAATCCAACATGGTATCCATGTTGAATGATGTATCCAGGCTCCCCAGCAGTGCTACATCCCATAATAATGTATTGTAGGCTATCCCAGGCTATCTTAAAAGGGGTTTAAAAGTTTTTGAAATATTTTAAAACAAAAAACACTCAAGGGTATTTCCATCAACCTCCCCATACACACACACCCTTGTACCAAGGGGTATGAATTAACCTCTTGTTCCCACTGAGCCTTCTAGAGGAAGGGCATTGCCAGTGACAAGTTTGACAGGGACATTCATTTGTTCTTGACACTTCTCAAGTATAAAGAGAACATTGGCTGTCTCATCATTTATAAGTATGTATAACTGCCGTGTTGGGTTTTTTATTTTCCCATTCTGCAAGGATGCCACAGTAACTTTAAGTGAATATCCAATTTTAGCTTTTTTTGTTGTGTGGCCAGCATGGGTGACGTTTGGAGCAACAAAGCTGCAACAAACATTTAGAAAAAGAAAATTCTCAGCAACTACAAACAACTCATTGTCACTGCTACCTTTCAATTTACCTTGAAATACCCTAGACGTGAAAACAGAAACGCTAGAAATTACTTATTAGCAAATGAATTTATTGCCAAGTAAACTTGAGAAAATATGCACTTGATCTAACACATAAAGCTTACTGAGGTGGATTATACTTTCAAGTATTTGTAATTGGCGTACCGGAGCATTGTTGAAAAAGTATGATTTGTACTTTGGCTGGAAGGACTACTCAGATCAGGACTGCTGGACCTGCCAAATCCTAGGACACCACTTGGAAACAGCTTCCGTGTGAAAATCCTGAAAGGTCGAAAAGGCCTTCTCTGTTTGGCCACTCTGTGTCACCACTGAACTCCTCCACCAAATGAATAGAGCTTTTTTCAAGCTGTAACATAAAATTTATTATGAAGACAGGAAAGCGTATTTCGCCATTGCATGTACTTGACCAAACGAAAGCAAAGACTGCAAAAACTACGATCTCTGAATTCACCACAAACATAATAGTAAGTCGTTCTGTATTTAACTGAGATTTTCTAATTTTTCTTCCATTCTTCCTTCTCCCTCTCCTCTTGAGTGATCTGAGGTCATACAGCGTGGGATAAGGCTGCCCTTTGCCTAGTGCTATGTCAGAAGGGATGGCTGGTGAGCACTTCCTTGTCCTCCATGGAGATTTTTTCTTATTTCCCATTTATTTCCGATTCAAAGGATTGGCTGTGTGGCGCTTGACAATCTATAGAAAAATACACAATTTTTGAAACAAAATTTCAATGGATATGCTCCAATTTTTGAAAGATTTACCCATGAAAACAAAAGATAAATACCTTTTCTTGGAGACTATGGTTTTATTTTGTGAGAAGTCACCACAAGAAAACAAATAAATTGTTTTCAAAGGCCATCTAGCGAATTTTCTCTCAGCCATCTTGTCAGGAGTACCTTCTATGCTGTGGTTAATTAAGTTTCAAAATCTTCTCTTCTTAGTCAAACAGGGTACCAAATGAAAGCTTGTTCTTCAAGTTCGGAGTTGGCGGCAACGTACTGTTTACTAGTACCTGTATACCCTCGAAAGGGGCAAAGGCTGACCGATTTTTGCTCCTCACGGGAACATGAAATGGCCGTGCAAAATTTTCAACAAGAGGACTGGTAAGAGTTGGACTTTTGCTTTGGCCCAATTTCGAGCAATAATTTATGATGGGGAATTTCGTCACATTTAGTACCATACCTCCTGGCTACCCCTATTCTGTCCTTGTGCACAGCATCATTTTTCAGTCATTCATGTCAAAGTCCTTATTAAAAAATAAAACAACCTTTTATTTGGCTGGTGCTTGTAGCTGACACAATGTGCACTCTGATTTGCTAAGTGCTAGGGCATTATTGTCCTGTAATGTCCATAGGCTGTTCACGAATTATGCAAATTAAAAACAAATCAACTTTTAGCTTTTTTACATATATAAACAACTTAACATCAAGTCAAAAATTCGGTCTTTATGGAAAAAACTCAAACCTGGGCCTTGTCTTAGTTTGAGATTTTCCTGTCAAGACCTCACTCTCAGTTGCTAGATAGATAGATAGTTTATTAAATAAATACATTGCAGCCCAAAGGCTAAACTGCATATTTACAACTCATATTATTTTCATAATACAAAAACTAAAAAAAAATTATTATAACAATCTATTCTGTAAACTTGTCGTAGATGAAGCTAAATGGATAAAAGAGAAAATACATACAACATCTTTAAAACCTAATCACAATATTATTCATCTTGATAATAGTTATTATTATAACAAATAATCAACAATCTTTCTATTGAATTTTCCAAACTAAAAAAATCATTTGTTTCTGTAAAGATATGGACCAAATTTTGGAGGTTGAACTGTAGCCAACTTACTAAACATTGCTGCAAACCAACAATAAAAAGAACATAGGAATTGACTGACGCCTTTCAGGTCCACAACGTTTGAATTTAATCTTGACAGATGAGGCCTGCCTTCCAATGGGTGCCTACAATGTGGGCAAGAACGAAATTCCCCAGATGGGCAGGTATGCCCACAATATGGAAAGCGAAATAGCCTTCTCTGACTCCCAGTAGTTGCTGAAGCGGAGAGGGATGCAGATAGTGGTTCACATGCATTACCTAAAGAAACCACAGGTAGGTCTTGTGGCTGTAATGCAAAACTTAAAACAGCACCACTGGAGTTATTATCAGCCAAAGAAAGAAGGAAATCAGCAGTTTTTACAAAATTCAATGAAAATGTACGAAGTACATCAGTTATGATATCTCCATGCTGTGGAAAAAGGCTGAACAGCCGCTGCTGATTCAGCTAGTCATTAATAGACATCAGGGGTCCTCCTTCAACTACCCCTGCACCATCTATGCATCTTTCTGCAGGGCAAGTCAAGTCAGTGCTTTCTGTTGCTGTAAGGGCAGTTACAACCTTCTGAATGTAGCGTTCCTGGAGGGCGCTGTACATCCATTCACAACCAGTTCATGATTACTTATTTTATTGACAAGTCGACGAAGGGTGAAACTACAAAAAGGGAAGCTTAATCAAAAAACGGAATACATCATGGTAGTAAGAATACGAAAAAAGAGGATACAAAAAAAAGGATAAAACTTACACTTGATGAATTGGCCAGGATTGATAAAACAGAACTCCAGAAAAAAAGGCGGACTTGTTTACTCTCTGAAGACTATGTGAAAACTGATAAGATAGATAAAGTTGCTAAATAAAGTTCATAATATTTGACGATCACGTTCCTAGGTCACGCACGTGAATGTGACACTGAATTTTTACCACACTCTTTATACAACTGTAGCAAAGTTGTATAGGGAATGTGGGGGAAAAACGGGACGGCACCAGAATGGACACTCCTCACCCGAGGATAATGCAATCCTTGCTACAAAACTGAAACTTCAATAATCAAGAAAATATTGTCCATCGTCCTGTGCTTATTATCTTTGGAAGATAAGATCTTCACAAGCTCTTTGATTGTTCATAGAATAACCTTGCTCCCTCCGTCCTTGTGAATCATCACAGTGGCCTTCCATACCTTCCCATCTTCACTCTTGAGAGCTTTGATCACTCTCCCAAGTGGCCAGTAATTTCTGTGTACATGGTCATCCTTCACCAATACGATGTCATCCACAACCATATTGGGCTCTTGGGCATTCCATCTGGTCCTCACTTGGAGATTTTGAATGTACTCTCGTCTCCAGCGAAGCCAGAATTGGTCTGCTAAGTATTGGGACCTCCGCCAATGTTTTCGGGAATACATGTCTTACAGGTGGAACTCTGCGGGGGGTGCTTTTAATGGATAGGCCTTCATGGTCAATAACATTGCTGGGGTTAGTGGCTGCGGTTCTTCAATGTCAGATGGGATGATACCTATTGGGGAGGGTTTGACTATCCCTTTGACTTCTGCCATTAGGGTAGTGAGCAGGCCGTGGGTTAGCTGTTGGCCTCCAATTTGCATGAGCATACTTCACCAAAATGGGACGCGTGAGGTGCATTAAAAACCCATTTGCACCCTTTCTCTACCAGGTACCTTTGCACTGCTTGATTGTGCATCTCTGTGAACCCTTCCTCAAGTTCTGACTTTCCTCCGACAAAGTTGGTTCCCGATCACACCGGATTCTGAGGGCTGGTCCGCGGATCGCAAAAAAGCTTTGAATAGTGCAGATGAACGCACTTGCATTCATTGCTTCTAACACTTCTATGTGAATGGCTCTGCTGTTGAGACATGTTAAGAGTAAACCCCATCATTTGGAGTTGGCTGCTCCCCCTCTTAGCTTCCGTGTGCATATCTGCCAAGGTCCAAACACGTCGAATCCGACATAAGTGAATGGTGGACTCGGACTGGTTCTTTCCTCCGGAAGTTTGGTCATATGCTGCTGTAACGTTCGTCCTCTGAGTTTCCGACAAATGACACACAAACTTATTACTTTGGCTACCATCCTGTGGGCTCCGATAACCCAGAATCCTGCTTGGTGGAGGGCACCATGCGTAAGATGCCGACCTTGGTGGCAAACTTTGGCGTGATAGTGTTTGATGAGTAACACTGAGACATGGTGGCCCTTTGGTAGCACGATAGGATGCTTTTCACTGCCATCAAGGCTGGAATAGCGAAGACAACCTCTAACTCTAAGAACTCCGTCTTCGTCTATGAAGGGATTCAGGCGATACAGCTGGGAAGTTTTCGTCAATTCTTTTTTAGCTCTCTCCTTATGGCACTCGTCAAGAAAGCAATTCTTATCAGCACCCTTTAAGGTCTTGAGGTCCTTGGGAAAGCTTTCTTCCTGGACAGCTCTTATGATCACACGACTAGCTTGGTTGAACTCTGCTACTGAAGGTAGATGTAAGAGACTGATAGATTTCTGCAGATGTGTGGGTTTATTGGCGTCATCACCAGGTCGCTTCACAGCGTCATCTGTGGCAAGATCCGACTTTCTTTTCTTAAACTAATCTTAATTTCACTATTATGTTGGTCAGGCTTCGGATAAGAGACCACCAATTAGAAAAGCGAGAAGCTCTCACCGAACCGAGGCCTTACTCTGATGCGTTACTCTGATCGTCTACTATGGCATAGATTCTTTGGGTTTCCTCCTCTCCACCTTGAAGGAAGACGTCTACCAAGACGGTCTTGCTACATGACATTCCCCCTTTATAACCATTGCAAATTGATGTGCATGAGGACCTCACTTCTCCGTTCGCACCAGACTGTTCCAAAGGTTTGTTCATGTAGAGCAGGGCTTGATGACTGCAGCTGCCACATCTTTCACACCTGATGTCCGCTTTGCCTCTGTCAGGAAATCATCGAGGGGTCCTCCGTGCTGCCTTAAGTTTTGAGGATAGAAGCGGTTAAGCATGTGTTTGCTCTTTGAATTGCTTGCAGTATTCATCAAGTTTGTTTTGTTTTGCACTGCTCAAGTTCCACGTGTTGAACAAGTCTAGACCATAGTCGCCGGTCCACAGAAGGACATATCTACATCTCTGCTCATCGGTTCGTGCCTTGAGTGGTCCATCAAATAGGAGTTCACATTTCTGTCGGAAACACTCAAACCTCTGAGGTAACTCTGGTCGCGAAGACCAGTCAATTTTTGGTGATTCAAAACCTATTTGATCGCTCATTTCGTTGTTGAGTTTTGTCTTGAGTCTTGATGGGTTTTCTGACCTTTTAGTCTATGATCCCACTTCAAACAACCATGTAAATTGACTCATAGTTTAGATCAAGTAGTTTATTCAGCCATTACTACCAAGCATGTGGTCAAGAGAGAACTGCACGTGATAAATTACATATTACGTAATCAACACGCGTGACAAAGAAATCGTTACGTTGCATAATGATCATATGACATAAGATACTGTTGCAAGGGGGTTTGCATGCATGTTCCTTGCCTGATTTAAAAGTCTGATTGTTTCTCATAATGCGAAGAAAAACAATATCTTTGTTTGTATTTCATAACTGGCTTACTTAACATTTTATGCATTTGCAATACCACTGTTTCATCTACGTGCAAACACAGTATGTTAATAAGAAGGAGGGTGGGGTTGTGGAAAGAAGGTTGCAATTTTTGGTTTGATTTAAGGATTAACCTTCTCATTTTGCTACCTTGGTGGCAATACATGTATCACCATCTCTCCTGCCTTCCACACTTGAATATCCAACAGTCTCAAATTGAAAGCATGACATTTTTGCGTTTTTTTATGAATGTTGCATGACACTTAGGAAAATGTCAATTAAATTATTGTAAAACACAAATATACCAGCAGGCCCGTACAGATGGCCAACTAATCCATTCGGTACCGTCACTGAATGAATTAAAGTGTGTGTACACGCTTGTGGCCATTGTACACAATTGTTTGTTTTTCACCGGGTCCACAAATAGGCTGGACAGTACCATCAACGAACCCAAAGCATTTGGATACTGCTGCTCCTTTGGAGGCTACGGCATCAGCATAAACCTCGACCTTGTCACGGCCGAGAAACTGATTATTCAACTATGTTATTTTGGACTGATGGTTTGTGTAGATCCACTCCTCAAAAAGAGATGTAGTCATGGTAATCTCTGGTACTGCACGTCCAATGTGAATCATATCGCTTGGGTTACACAGGTAAGCAAAGCTTCTCAACAACATGCACAGTTCCTCTATCCGGTGGGCTTTTGTTCTTTGATTGCAGTACAGGGTCTCAGGTAGTCCTAGAGCACCAGCCAGTTGAGGGATGTCCATTTTCCTGACTCGGAACTTGTGTAGGCACTCAGACTGGTCAATGGCATCAAGGGTTGTTGGAGAAACTGGCATCGTATAATAGCAAAAATTCTTCAGAAATAATATGGTGGGTTAAGGCAAGCAAAAGCATTTCCTGGGCTTGTTTTAAGCTGGGGATATCGTTAACATTGATAAAACAGGCGAAAAACTTTTTTGTTTACATTTTTGCAGACAATGTCTGTGATAGTTTAGCTAAACGCAATAATTATTGATTCCGTGACAGATGTTGCGACGTCCTTGACTCAGGACTACTCTGCTGCAGTCTTAACTATTTGACCTCAATGTTATCTGTGCTGAAGGTCCCTATTCATTATTATATAGTATACATGAGAACATAGAGTCTGAAGGCCTTAAATTATTTAATTCCCCTTGCAGACTTGCATGCATCTAACAAGCTTAGGAACTTCAGGAAACCCCAATAAATAACTTAGGGCCCAGACGCGCCCTAAAACAGTGTACGAAATATTGCTCAAATTTTTTCCACTTGGTCACACACAGTAAGTTCTGATGTTTATCATTACATGACATAAATAATGAACGAGCCGGGTCATGAAGAATAAACCACAGACCTAGCCATGTATAATTTCTCACTTAGAAGAGATTCTGAAGAAAGAAACATCATATTGTTAGGGTTAAAAATGGAATAGGCAAAAGATAGAAAATGTGGTAGTCGTGCTTTTCCATTGTGTGCAATGTTTTAGATAATGGATACACGATGAAATAATCATTGTTGGGGCAATGCTGTAGGAACAGAACTTAATTCTTCTCCTGTAACAAAGCACTAAACTTATCGAATTTCATTTCAAATTCTTGCACAGACAAATGGCAACTAATAGTTTTTTATGAAAGTCGGGTTACAGGGCAACACCAACTGTACATTTTGCAAAGACACCGGAAACATTAATTCATCTTATCTGGTCATGTGACATAACATCATCTTTTTGGAATGATGTAACCAAATGGTTGAGGAAAGCTCATTTGATATCCGAAGACTTTAAAATAAAAATACTATTGCCTTAGGTCTGAGGCCGGACACTTCAAAATTTGCACTCCAAATAAATTAGTCTCCTTTTAGTGTGATGTCATATATGGTTAGCTAGAACAAAAGCAGATCTTCCCAGCCTTTTACAATACCTGCATCTACTGAAAGCAGTGGGGACAGCAAAAAATGGGAACCTCTTGGAGATTTAATACGTATGTGAACATCTAATCACTGTTAATTTTTCCTAACTTCTCCCTACACCCTTCCCACTTCCTGGCATTTTACTTAAGATTGAGCATATTATTTCTATGACATGTAAAATTGTTGTCGCGCAGAATATGACACAACAACAACAATTTCAGGGCTGGACGCATTGCGGGAAATGTTGCACTGTTTTTCCAGGTCTTTAATTTTACAGTGGACTTGTTTTTGAGAAAACAGTCGAACCTCCCGTAAGTGACCACCCATAACGTCAAGGATATGTGGTCGCTTACGGGAGGTGGTCGCTTACCAGAGGTCAGACCACAGGGGGTCTAATTTCAGGTAATTTACATATGGTAATTGCAGAGACCTAACCCTTTTGCCAAGTGCTTATAGAAACCCAAAGTAACAACTTTTCTTTAGACTGCCTGATTTAGGAGCACAAAGTAAACAGCATTTTGCAATGTTACATTTCAAGCGTAAAACATCTCTAACTTTTGCGTTTGTTTGTTTGTTACATAATCCCGTTGACATTCTTGATCACCACAATTTTTCTGTTGAGTAATAAAAGGTTGAGAGAGTCATCACCAGTTATGCCTGTACATACATGCAATTTACAAGATAAGAGAGTTTAAAGTTTATTTCAGTGGACACTATAGTGCATGTGTATGTTATCAATTGTTTCAATGCTAAGCTATTTCGGGAGACACTTCCGGTAGCTCCAGCTGTGAGATTTTAATACGGCATCCGCTGTAATGATGTGGCCAATATGTTACAGTGACACATTTTGCAATTTCCGCCTGTAAGATGTACAGCAGATTGTGTGTCAAGAGGTCGCCTACGGGAGGTCAAAAACAATAGAAAATTTAAACAATCTCTAAAAGTGGTCGCTTACTAGAGGTGGTCGCCTACGAGAGGTTCCATCTATAGTGATTTGAGTTGAAAACCTTTGGTATTTTGGAAAAGTGGTCGCTAATGAGAAGTGGTCGCTTACAAGAGGTGGTCGCAAAGGGAGGTTCGACTGTAGTGCATGATGTTAATATTAAATGTAAAAGCTTTAAAGCGCTTGAAAATGGGAATAACTTTTCATTTCATGTGCTCTTTTCGAGTATCATCTGTTAATCAGTGACAGGAAGGTGCAAATGAGGCGAAATTGTTAAACCCACTGCTAACAGAGACCCATAGAAAATGTAATCCAGAAAAGAGATACAAATCATGGTTGTCATATAAATGTCAAGGATCACAAACATACAAAAGAGAGACTGCCCGGTGTTGTGTAGGCATCCGTAAAAGGTCTGGGCAACTGTCTGAGAGAAAATGTGCATGGCAGAGGAGTCAGAGGATGCTAGTAAATGTTGGATGCTTGGGTAGAGTTCACTCAGGCCATTCAAGAATATGTATGTGGAAATTATAAGATGTTTCCAACAAGACACAAGATTTGTGCGAAATCTGACTGGCTGTTTGTTCGCAATAACTTTGCCTGGATTTTATTTGATGGGTTTTGTGTGGGAATGTGTGCAGCATATGATGTCTGAACAGGTAATATTTAATTGTTAACCAAGTAAGCAATATTTTGCCCTGAATTGTGGCAAAACTGTGCCCTCTTCCTAATTCAGGGTGAATTACTGATGCAGCCTCCTCTGCTCTTTTCTAGCACTTAATCCTGAAGGCCAACCAGTGAAATTCACATGTTAGTGGGCATTTGGAAGGTATTTTTCTATTCTTTTTGCCAAAGCTTTAGTCAAAATTTTAAAATCGATATTAAGTAAAGATATTGGACGCCAATTAGAGAGTTCAGTCAGGTCTCCGTCAGCTTTTGGTATTAAAGTTATTATTCCTCTCCCTTGAGAAATAGATGGGGACCCGCTTTGAAAGGCTGCATTATAAGAATTTAGCAGATCTCTCCAAATGAGATCGTAAAAGGACTCATAAAATTCTTTAGTGAATCCATTTTCACCTGGAGTTTTGTTGTCCGAGAAAGAGCTCACCGCTTCTTTTAATTCCTCATATGTAAAATCGTGTTCTAATGAATCTCATTCCTCAGTATTCAATGGAGGGATTTCAATACCCTCGACAAATGACTCAAAGCTCTCGTTTTCACCTTGAAGTTCGCTATAAAGATTATTTTTGGATGTATACATATTGCTATAAAAGTTTTCAAGTTCTTTCTCAATCTGTTTTGGATGTTATCGTATCTCCATCCTCTAATTTCACCTTGTCATAGTTCGTCTTCTCCAAGTTAAAAAAATATTTTGTCGGTTTTTCTCCCTGTTCAAGCCATTTTGCTTTTGATCTAAAAATAGCTTCCTTTCCTCTATTTTCATATATCTTTTTCAATTCTTCTTTGGCGGCTTCGTACTCCACAAGAACATTTTGGTCTAAGGTTTCAAAATCCGTTTTGCAAATTTTATCGTCAAGATCTTGTAATTCCTTTTGAAGTGTTAATTCACGTTTTTTAAGTTTGTATCTTTTTTCTTTAGAATATCTAATTGTTTTCATGCGTATTTCCATTTTGATTAATTCCCACAATAATTGTTTATCCTTAACGTCGGCGTATTTCTCATGTATTTGAGGATAATAGAATGAAATCATCATCTTCTAGGAGAGAGTTATTGAATTTCCACGAGCCGGGCCTCTCTTAAGTTCACTTCTTATGTTAATCTTTAAGAAAGTCGCCTTATGATCAGGTGCAACTGACATTCAAATCTCAGCATTTTGGACTTCTATGGAGATCGAGCGGGATACCAAGATAAAAGCTATTCTCGATTTTAAATTAATAGTTTTAGATTCGTAGGGTAAAGATCTTGTTTTGGGGTGCAATTTTTGATAGATGTCAATAAGATTCAGTTCACTCATAAGATTGCCAACAGCATCCCTGTAATTCGCAGATCATATTTTTTCATAATCCGGTTGTGAATAGGTCTCTTGTAAACAAAAAATATGGGCTTTTTGCTGTTTTAAATAGCAAAAGATTGCTCTCCTTTTGTTTGGATTTCTTGTACCTCGCATATTTAGCGAGATAACTTTTAGATTACCTTCCATTATTATATGAAAAAATTGGACAATCAAACTGTATCATGTCTGGGAAGCGCAAATCCAGGAAAAAAGGAATAGTTTTGCTAGTAATTTGAATTGAATAACAATATGACAAGAGAGAAGGAAAAAGCTAATACAACTTTTCTAACCATATGTTTACAGTTTTTCCAAATCCTCTATCGTTTTAATTCTAATCGCGTTGTTGCTGTTAGGGCTTTTTTTAATAAATATCTTGCCGTGCATTGTCCATACTCGCCAGCCTTTATTGGAGTGGCTCTTGTCGCGAGCTTTCTTGAATAAAGCCGCCCTCCTCGAGGTCAAATTTTCATTAATGAAAATCTTCTCGGCACCCATACTTTGTACATTCAACTTACGAAGCTTTAGACGACTTCTGTACATTTGATCCTTACTGCAATAATTCGCAAATCGAATGATAATTGGCCTCGATTTTTCCTTATTTTTATTCAGACGGTGGGTGATTTCGATATCTTCTGGTAGCAAATCAACATCCAAATGTTCGGCGAGGTCAAGAACAACATTAACAAGGTCTTCGTCTTTCCTCTCAGGAATACCATATATTACTAGGTTAACTGTTCTAGTGTATTGTTCCAGCTTGTCATGTTGCAAGGCCAGTTCCTGAAGCTTGTTTTCCATTGTAGCTTGCTCTTTCTGCATTTCGTTTACTTCGACCACATGTTGTTCTTCCGTCCGTGCCATCTTGGTTTCCAGCTCATTGACTTTAGCTCTAAGCATGTCGTTGCATGTCTTTAATTCATCCATTTTTGCTTGCGTAAATTCGAGACTTTGCTGGGGTGCTTCATAATTGTTTTGGAGGATTTTATGGTCATCTACTAGCTTTTTGGTGTTTTCATCTATTCGCATGATTGTTGCCCACAAGGTTTTGAGTGAAGGAGTTGTTTCCTTTCCACAGCCGTCCGCCATCTTGGCGTCGTCGTAATTTTCAAAGATGTTTTCTTGCTTCGGGTCCGGCGATGTTTGGGAATTGGCACTGCTGGCACTGCTCAGGTCATCTCTTTTTCTTCTAGCCCTAGTTTTCTCATCTTTTGGCATATCATAGTCTTTGTTTATCCTTTTTTGGCCTCCCAGACTACAGAGCTTACAAATACATGTCCTTCTCGGACGGCCTCTCGTCCCAGTCTATTTACAGGTCTTCCTCTTTTTTATCGAGAACTTCTTCAGTACTTTCAAGATCTCAAGATAACAAGTAACATCCTTCCAAATGGGGAATTCATTCTTTGGAATAACAAGTCGATAACCATAGACAATGCTACCTTGTTTTGGAAGTCATGGTTTGATAGCGGAGTTGTATCAGTAAAGGATGTGCTAAATACAAATGGCAAGTTTTTACCATATGAAGAGTTTAGCAACAAATTTAACATTACCACAAATTATTTGCACTACTTTCAACTAATTTCAGCCATTCCATCCGAGTTGAAAAGGAGAGCAGCACAAACTTTTATACCTGCAGCTGATCTCTCTTCGACTTCCGCATCCGTTCCGTTAAATAAAACTTTTTTTGATCTTGCTGAAGCGCGCTGTAAAAATTATTACCAGTTGTTCAATAATCATGGCTCCATTGTTCCAAGTGGAGTTAAAAAGAGGCAGGTTTAATTCCCAGAAAAATTTGTTGATTGGTCAAATAAGTTTTAAGCTATATACCGCTTTACTAAGGATAACAAACTCCGTCAATTTTGTTTTCGTTTTCTGCATAGAATAACTGTAACAAGGAGAGAACTCAAACTATTTCATTTAGCAGATAACGATAAATGTATATATTGCTCTAGTGCTGATTCAATAGAACACACCTTTATTGATTGCAGGGAGTCTGTAAAACTTTACTCACAAATTATATCATGGTTCAACCAGTGCCAAGCTACTACAATAACACTCTCGAATGAACAAATTGTCTTTCGTGATATACATCATGTAACTGATGTGCTCTCGGACCCCGAAAGATGCAGGCTAGATTTGCTCATCATCTTGGTCAAACAATATATCTACTCCTCTAAACACCTTCAGAAAGAATTGTCTTTAGATGAACTTGTAAACAAACTTGCTATTCAATGGAATTAGAAAAATGTGCTTAAATGGAATTTCTGCTCTCAATCAAAATGAATGATGTGATGCATTTTTTTCTTAACTCTCATATGTAAGGTAATGCATAGGCTCGATTTTGTCGTTTTTTGGTTTAACTTCTTTTGTTATCTTAATAATTTTTTTCGTCTCTTCTTTTCTTTTTCTCGATTACTTAGTTGTCTTTTTTTTTTCTCTTTTAACTTAACAGAAAAGTACTTTGTGAAATTCAAATACTGTATAAGTGTAAGTAATTTATAAGTGTAAGCAACCTAAGTGTATTTGGGTATTTAAATAAAGCGTGTAAAAAAAATGTTAGTGGGCACTTTGTCTTGTATGGTGTTCCTTCCCACTTCAACTCCTCGTCTTCAACACAAGACCCACAAGAGCAAAGGAGCTGGTCATGGAAGTCACATGACCCACCTTCCCACTGGTGGATGTCTCTGCAATGGTACTGTGACAGTTCACTCATACGTTTGGCATATTGATTGGAATCTTTGCACTGTTGCAGGACACAGAAATGGTTGATGCGTGCTCCTTTGATAAAGGCATCTGACAAGCATCCACAACCAGACTTATGCCGACGAACACATTTACATTTTTCTGATTCTATCAACGGAAACTTCTCCTTGTTCCTCTGCTTCAGATCCTCAGAATACTCTTTCTTCTTGGCTGCATCCTTTAAACTGTTCATGAGTGCTCTTCCAACATGACCTCCTCATTTAAAAACTCTCAAAGCTGGATGGTTTGCAGTCACTGATTTGGCAGGGCTGGAATCACCGTCTTGCCATACTGTGTTGATGATACAGCATTCCTCTGCCAAAACACCCTCCATTGACTTTGCACTTCGTTAATATAAGTTATCTTCAATGACATCATCACCTCCCTGCATACCTTTATGGCCATACCAGAGGAGACCACCAGTAAGATAATTCTTAATAATAGAAGAGCCATTCTTACTGAAGTGACCCCTGGTATGCCACATACCATCTGACATCACTACAGCTTTCTGCCAGCTCCCTAGCATTTCAGGTGCCTTTGCTTTCATTCGCTCCTTCTCTTCCTGACACATTTTGTCCAGTATGTCAGTTATAGTTGGATAGATCAGCTTTATAACCACGTAATACCGGTTCTTGGATAGGCAGCTTATTTCAAGGTATGCCTCAGGGTCTTATCAAACCTGGCAAATCCATGCCCCGATAAGAAGAATGCCACAGCAAGGGCAAGGCCAACAACTTTTCTTCTTGACCCTTCAACTAAGGCTGAAACCTGAAAATTGAAAATTGCAGCTGTCACAGGCAAAAA
This sequence comes from Pavona decussata, assembly GCF_977016875.1. Lineage (NCBI taxonomy): Eukaryota > Metazoa > Cnidaria > Anthozoa > Scleractinia > Agariciidae > Pavona > Pavona decussata. Next base: position 170,486 of record NW_028145478.1, on the reverse strand, counting down.
TTGCATTCAGACTCCCGCCCTGGCAAATCAGTTCCATTTTAGTAAGTACAAGGATTCCTAGAGTAAGAAATTCTTAAAAGTAAGAGTGCCACAATATCCTACCAGTAAATTAAAAGGAAACTGAACATTGTTTGTTTACGGACATGACTGATGGGATTCTGGTCATTTCCCCTACAAGTCGCCAGGTCAGTCATTTGGCCAATTAGTGAAAATTGCACAACATTAAATCATACTCAATCGATCATTTGATTGAATACAATTAGTATTATTCACACCTTCAAAAAAACACGTAGGTTACAAACTACAAACGTAGGCAAACTGGATGTAGGCAAAATGACCACAGTTTTAATGATGCATGTCAGCATAAACAACTTCAACTAAAATGCATCATAAGACCTCGTGATAACAAATATCATTCACTCAGGGAACAGTGTTTATTTATATTATGGTTTGTAATAAATTGTTTTTATGTAAGATAAAATGGGTATAACTTATGTTAGAAACCACACACATAGAACAAGATGATTTTTTTTAAATAAATATTTCAAATAGGTGTGAAAATTGGTAAAGAATTCTCAAAGTTGGAAATTACATGTCAAAGGTTGGAATTAAAAAAATCAGTTCAAAAGAAGAGAGAAATAACTTTGAAATGTATTGTTGCAATGCCGAATACAAGCAAAACAAATGCTTGTCTCGAATACATACAAATATGACTGGAACTGCAACAAGTCAAGTACAGGGAGGGGATAAAATCGTGAAGTTTCGCGACAAAATTCGTTAGCTGTGTCGATTCACAAACAAACAAGCATTCCATATCCAGCTTAATCTTCTTGGCATCTGTAGGTGGTGGGGAGCTTTCTTGGTGTGACTTTTTCTTCCCCGACGCCGCCAAACATTCTCCTGAACAGCCTGGCTAGTCAAAATCAGTGTCGTCAGGATTGGGACGATACTCCGAACTTTCCGACACATCCTCACTTGAAGCCAAAGAAGCATTAAAGCATGCCTCCAAATCCCTAGCACACAATGTTCCTGACACTGATTTCTCATTGTTGTATTCTGTCTTGCCAGGACTGACAAATTTTAATTTCACTTTGCCGTCGTGCTCAACTGAGTGTTCCTCCATTTTGCAGGAAAAGTAAAATTTTTTCTCCAGCCAGCTCCTTTTCCCTTTTTCGATGCTGATTTTCTTCTTTTTTCGAACGCTATTCGCTTCAATTCTGCTTTCGAAAGCTTCTTCTTCCCACCAGACACTATTTTGATTTGTGAAATCTATCACCTCACGCAGCGCAAAACCAGAAGTGTATTACACCTAGCAGCACACAAACAAAACGCTCCCCAGAGGGGTATAGGCGAATAAATTTGCATTATTAGCGTACTACATGTATTCTTCACAGCAGTGGTTGCTGAAATTATTCAAGATGGTGAGCAAAAAGCTTGGCGATGCTTGTGGATCTAAAAACACTTCATTTTGAGAAGGAAAATGACCGTTAACACCAAAATCATTGTTATAGGCTGCATTCTGGATTTGCCCTGACTTACGAGAAGTTGTTTTTTTTGGGAAATGGATAAGAATTTCTTCACGAGTTTTGGCAAGTACCTGATGGACCTGTTGAAGAACAAATTTGTGTTCGACCAAGGCAAGGCGATTTTATTCTGTTGACATAGCATTATCCAAAGCAGGTCAAATTAAAAATATACAAAATGCTCTCTGAAACATAACACAATTGACGTTACGTCCTAGTCGAACACAGTTTTATTCCTTTTTGAGCCGCAAATGGGTTTCTCTTTTCAATTTTCCAAATATTTGCAAACTTGTCCTAAAATATTGGATTTTCCATTTTCATGCTACCCTTAAGGGGTAATTAAATTAGCACCTTTGGAAGAAGTAGCTTACCACTCACTTGCATTTTTCAGTTCCTTAGGACTCAGAGAATGATATCTAACTTCTTTTTTAAAGACATTTTTTATTGGATCACATCACTGGTACAAAAATGTGCAAAATTAGGCGGGGCAGATACCTTAACGAAATATCTATAATATTCATCTCCCCACTAAGCAAAGTTTTTGAGACTAGTTTTTGACTTTTCTTACTCCATTTTCTCTTTCTTGCCTGCTTCCTCACCTTGTCAGTTAAGCACTGTTTGTCTTTTTTAGATTTCCTCATCGTTTTCGTTGCTGGAAATAAGGCCAAGCTTCATTGCTCTTGGATTGTTGATCACCCTCTGCCAAACGGCTTCTTTCTTAACAATGTTATCGGCCACTAGGTCTTCTGTTAAACTGAGAAGGGGTTGCCCATCCGTAAACTTCCTCCAAAAGTGAAAAGATTCACTTGAAATGGAAAGGGCTTTTGATGTTGATGGGACAAATGTTTGGCATCCTTCAAGGAACTTCATCACCTTTTCCGTGTTTGTAAATTGTTCACTGCCAGGTTCCAGGGTGTGTGCGAATTCCTCCCTCATACAGTGAAGCTTTACAACAACTGCCTTTACGGAATGATTAGTTGCAAAGCTTGTTCCCATTAGCTTTTTGTGGATATTTCCCTTCTCAATGACCCCTGTTTCTAATTCATCGTTGAACATCTTCAAACCATCTGTTTCTTCAACACTCCACATAGCTGGTGTGCTCACTTGGTCCTTCTCTGGTGGAGGGACTTCAACTGTTTTTAGAGACGAGGTTCTTCACTGTTTCGCTGACTTTATCATGGATGTGATAGTATTTGGCCTGCATCTGTGGCTTATGCTGAGCAAGTGCGGCTAAATTATCCTTCTGATAGGGCATGTGTGTATGCATCCCCATGGTGAGAGACTTTCTGATTGTGGTAGCGGAGATCCTTCCTTTAACATCAATGCCTTCCCTTTGAAAAGTTCTAAATACAGAATGTGAAACCTGGGATGACATCAGTTCAAGGCCATTGCTGGAGACAAATACGGCTGCCCCATGTACTCCAGCAGTCTTGGGATTTTTGACATGCACTCTGTACCTTGCTGGATGATGGTCTGTTCCAGGGTAGAAAACTGCGTCCCTGAACTCACTTGTCGTCATGTTCACTGCCGCCCCAGTTCTCTCACTGTTATCTATTAGGAGGCGAGTCATGAGCCAGTCCCAAACTTCGAAGTATGAAAAATTCTCTGTGCTTTATCCAAGGCTCTTAGGAAGCTCAGTGTATTAGGCTAAGACCATGCATCAGTGTTTGCAAATACTTGTGAAACTGAAATATTGGTGTTTTGTTCCTTTTTGCATGGGGATAGTGGACAGAACTTCACCATCCCTTGGGCGTCTTTTTCTCACCCATAAAATAATCATGGAGTTTACGGCTAAGTTTCTTCATGCCATGGGCGTCTTTCTGGCAAGAAAAGTTGCCCATCGATTCTTTTGTCATTCCCCTCAGAAAAGATAGATTTGACACAGAGCACAACCTTTTACATTCTTTTGAAATGTCACTGCATATTCTGTTCTCGATAGCTTCCTTTAAATTGGGACTTTCCATCGCTGCATCCGACAGGGCTTTATAGTTACTTCCTCGAGCAAGAGCTTTTCCGAGACGATGCAATTCTGGAGGCAAATCTCCTGATTTTTTCCCCGATTCATACGTGACAACAACCTGTATATGTAATGAATTGAAACTAAATTAAGCTCGATGGAATAAAAATAAACAACTCATCAGTTCCGAACAGCGGATATGTTAATAAAGCAACGTCTTTTTACAATAAAGTAGCAAAATGGAATAAAAAGAAAGGACTGTTATGTACAAACCTGTACTTTACAGACGTTGCCTTCGCAATTTCCTTGCGAGAGAATGTTTGCCGTGACGAGAACGAAAGCGGCAGGAATCGCCTGTGGTAACCGCGGCGGTGGCATTGCAAGCCAACCAACGGCATGATGTCAGGCAAAGGACTCTTTCCACAAACATCCTCAGTAGTCGTGAATTTCAAAGTTTTCTTTGGTCCACTTGTCGATTGATCAATGCGACTAGCGGATTTGGTTGGTGCAACAGTACTCGGCGAGAGAAAGGAATCGGACGGTACACCACGTTTAACCCTGTTCGTCGAAGCAATGTTCGCTTTTAATTCATCTTTTGATAGTCTTGCTTCCTCTTGTGATTTCTCTAGGCGTTTGATTCTTTTGTAGCAGCGATCATTGCATAAATATCGTTCAACATCGACGGTATTTGGGTCGATGTCCAGAACAGCAGCTACCCTTCCAGCGAGGTCACTAACTTTTCCTTTTAGACTAGTTTTCTTTCTGGAATCACTTTGCCCTGTACCACAAATCAGACATCCTGAGGAAATTGAAATTTTTTTGGGTGTTTCACCGCTAGAATTCATCCTCGTCCCCTCGATTAGAAATCCGTGCAAAAATGAAATACTCCACACACCCGCACAGTACATGTCTGCAGTTTTGGCGTGAATAAACAACATTAGATTTCACGCGAGATAACATGACATTTCCGGCGATGCATAAATTAAATTTTGAATTTACGTCACAGACAACGTCTGGGACTCACGCGTCCAGCCGTCTCTCTCGGGGAGGAACGAAGACCGGACTCAAGAGAGCGGCGGAAATCGAGCCTACAATCGTAGTAAATCTGCATAATCACGTGGGCTGTCCCCACGCAGGACAAACTTTAAGCAATAAATAACCATATCAGAACAGGAACCCGGTGCCCACCCACCTAAAAATTTAATAAAAGGTAAATTGGGACAACGTTTATTCATTAGCTGATAGGGATGTTTATCATTGTTTCTTAGTCTTTTGCAACTTTAAAAGATACAGTGAAAAACCGCTCTGTGTATGGAGTAGTTCTAAGAAAGGAAATACACTCGACTTTAGACATCCCTGATACATCTTTCTTGAGGAACCGTTTACAAATGCTCTGCAGGGACTTAACCTGTGAATGACAAAAAAGGTAGAGCAATAAATCAAGATAGAAAAATTAAAGAAGAAAATAGAAAGGAAAGTAAGAAATGGTGAGAGAGCGAGGGAGAGGAGCGATACAGAGAGACGGAGAGAGCAAGAGCGGGAGAGAGAACAAGAGAGAGATATTGACTCACTTTCATTTGAATGCGGTAGTCTCATAACTTAGGAACAAACTCCTTTGCAAGAAAGCCAGCATTGAAATAAGAGAGAGGATTTGTCAATTGATTAACATGGAAGCTGAGCATTAGATACTACAACAACTCAGTACTACTAGTGATAAAAATAATGATGATGACGATCAAAGCAAGGTTATAAGGGACTCGAACCTTATATATGTTTTAGTCAAGTCTTGACATACTAAAGCTTGAATTGTAGAAAAAGTGTCTTAGTCAAGTGGATCTGGCTTGGCACTAGTAAACACTGTCTTTTAAGACATGTCGAAAGGTATTCTATGAACTGTACATGGAAAACTAGAGTATTGATACTAGACATAAGACCATCCAAATATCCTTGGAAATGGAATGTAGGAAATTAGATTGGAGTGGGAGTGAGTCACAAGTTCATACTGA
>NW_028145478.1:95000-155000 GCF_977016875.1 Pavona decussata | reverse complement strand
CAGCATCTCATGCATGTGACAATCGTGATGGACAAACATCGAGATGGAAACCAGCTCGGCAACAACGCTGTAGAAATGAAGGGAAGACTCTAAACCTGAATCAGAGCGGTTTGGATTTTTTATACAATACGAAATAACCACAATTTTCAGGCCCCAACCATGGACCGACTCATGCCTTTGAGGTCGATATCAGTCCGACTATATTTTTTGACAAGCTGTTTTCAGGTGAAGTGTGATCCAAGAATGAAAACGATTGCTGATTGTTGTAGCTTATATAGTATTCAAGTGATTTACTGATAGTTGGACATCAGTAGCTTGCATGGAGGGTAATAAACTTGGACCCATGACAGCAAATGTGATTTTTTTTCTTTTTTGGCGGACATTTTGAATGACTAACCAGACTAGTTAATAATTAACAACATAATATTTACATTTTCAAAATGCTCATCTCGTCTACTTTCTAGAAATATATGGTTATGTATGGTTTGGATGAAAACTTAAGCTTTTATTAGCCATTTTCTCTGTCCATGTCAATTTTTAGCAAAACTTAGTAAAAAATTCAGGGGTCAAAGGGTTAAATAAAATTAAAGTCAGTATTGAGGCCAAATGGATGCAAAGTCCGGTGTTTAAATATGACTTTGGCCTCAAAACGGCGCCTGTCCAAGGTGCTTTGGAAGCCTGACCAGATTGCGGAAACAAGCATGTCCTCAGTGGAGTGGCCATGTGATGTAAAATGGCGTGCAACCAGGAGGTTCGTGTTAGCAGTTCTAGTTGAACGTAGATGTTCATGACATCTGTCCCCCAGTTGTCTACAGGTCTCGCCAATGTACAGTTTGTTACATGCCCGGCATTTGATGACAGTAAATCATGGCACTGGATGATTTGAGGATTCCATCTGAAGTCATTAAGAAAAATGACCTCTGCTTTCTCTGCTCCGACCCAAACGAAATTGGATGTGGCGGGATTAGTAAATGAATTGTAAACTACATTTCAGGCATTGAGGATAAATGTTTTGCCTATGTTTGCATAGCTTTTTATGAGGATATTTCTAAATTTTCCTCTCCCTTGCTCTAACAGCCTGCGTAAAGGTGTCCACCAAAACATCATTCCACCTCAGTAGCTCTTTAGCACATTGTAGCCTCTGCCCGTTGCACTCTCTTTTGCATGGGTCTTCAAGAGCTTTCTCTAGTACCTCCAGCCTGGTCAATCTCCTTCACTGCAAAACGTCACTGGCCTTTCCATTTCCCACGCTGTTGCTATCACTTCTTCAACTACCTCACTGCCTCTGTTGACAATAATTCAGCCAGATCAGTTTTTTGTTCTGCTTTCTGGGCACTTGCGAGTGTGAGTAGCTCGGTACAAGTTTTGATTTCTTTCGAAATCACAATATTGGATACTTTGAAAGTGCTTAGGCGCTGAGATCGCTTTTGCTTAGATAATGGCTTGGCCGCCCCTTTGGAAGAAGAAGCCTCTTCATTTCTCTCCTCTCTTCTCTGTTCCTGACTTGCCAAATCAGTGTCCGACTCTTGTAGGTCCAGCTGTTGTTGTTTCATATGAGCTTGGCTTGTGGACATGGTTCTCGGTCAGCCTGCATTGGTCAAATCAGGATGGCCAGAAGACTGAACAAAGTTCTCATCTTCTTTTGTCACATACAACCAAGCGGTGTAGTAATTTGAATGGCGATTCGAGAAGTGGACGTAGACATTCCACTTTTCTTTCATGTACTTATAGTAGTACAGTCAACTCTCTCAAAGCGACCACTTCCCGTAAGCGACCACTTCGTAAACAACCGTTTTGTTTCTCAGTTAAATACTGTTTCAAGAGCTCTCTCGTAAGCGACCACCACTCAAATTTCTGAGGGACCGCAACCACTTTGTAGGCCAGAAATTTGACATATTTTTTTTTGTTTTCTGTTTCCGGTAAGCAACCACCTAACATATTTGCGTATGATCTGAGTAAATAATTACTCAGAAGCGACAAAAAGTTCAATTTTTAATAATGCTACCCCGGACAACTGACAGTTTACAGACAGAGAAAACTACCATAATTAGATCTGTAGGTAAATGGGAATTGCTACAGTGATTTGTTCCAAAATGTTACACAAAGGTTCGTCAGAAGAATGAATAGATGTGAAAAAATCAAATAAATTAGTTTCTATTTGCTTAATTTTAGCTGCTAGGGTAATATTTTAGGTAATTAATTTATCAGTCCAGCATTAGGCTTATTTTATTGATCTTTCCTGTAAGCGACAAGAAATTACACTGCTTACAATGTTTACAATACAATGTTAATATTATGTAAAAACAATAAAGCTACTTACAATACAGTACTTAAAGCAGCAAAGACAAGGGTGTCAAGATAACAAATAAGGGATACTACATCAGCAGTGAAGAAAGGAAAGGTTGATTTTTTTTATAGAAACCTGCTTGTTTTGTCATTAAGGAGAAGTTGTTCAAGTAATCACAGTGACTGAAGTATTTTATGGCACTTCTGTTTAATTTCTTTCTGCATTCCTGTGGTAATTGAAATTTGTTTTTCAATTTTAGATTGCTTTTAATCTGACAAATGTATTAAAGTATAGATGGTTTGGAATCCTTGTGCTTACAACAAAAATATAGTATCTAGCCAGAAGTAGGCAATGATTTATGATAATTTCTCCTTTTTCTTCCTTGACTCCTAAACATTATAAGTTTTTTTAAAAAACGTCAGATGCTTGTATCAGGTTAACTGAAAACAAAAAATGTTGTATGTTTCTCCAAAAGGCATTTGTTACAAGGCAAATCGCCTCCCCCATGTTGTTCGAAGAATCCTCATCTGTTTGGGAGCCTGTTGTAGTTCTCTTTCATTTGCAATCCACGTCATGTTACTGTGAGGTTCTCCTAAAAACCCTATTTGATACCCCCAAAACACACACACTCACAACTTTTTGGTGTGACTCTCTCAAAGCCAGTCGTTGATAAAAGTTTGTTAACCCAATGCAGTCCTGGCGCCATTATCGCACGTGACACCCCCAAAGCCGGCGATTTTCGATTCTTGCTTGCGTTACGCGAGTGTTAAATATTAACCATATGCGCAGTAAACACACACACAAGATCGGGTTACAAGACAAACTTTATTCAAAGCACATAACTCAAAAGGCCGAAATATGCCAAAATATCGAAAGAGAAAGGCTGAAAGGGTGTTCAAAAGCGAATGTGAAAATCAAAAATCGAAACTTTAATTCGCCGCGCGACATTTTCCGAAATGAAATAAACAACGCGGACAAAAGACGGTGAAGAGAAAGCTGAATTATGCATAATTAGAAGCCAAACAAGACGGCTAATATTAACCAAATCATATTTCTTTGAGTATTTTTCAAGGTCACATAGTGAATTTTACGACAGTTGAGGACTCAGGAAACGAAGAAGTTCAACCCAAATTTACCGCATGAAAGATCACAAAACAATTTACCTTGCACAAAGCCACCCCGCATTGAACGCATTCAGTGGAAGTTTCGACAGGCCGCCCAGAGGGAGTCTTAATTCCCACCCTCTTACACCTGACACATTGTCTCTTCCTACCCTTGATTTTGTCAATGAAATGCTTACCTGCATTTTCCTTCCCGAGTGAAAGGGTCTCAATTTTTTTGCGCTTTAGTGACTGCGCGGCCGAAACACTAGATGAAAACCCCCCGATAAGTTGCTTTGCAAGCCTAGTGCGAAAATCAACCTGCTTTAATTTAGCCCTCCCTGCCCCGGTAAGAAAATGGTTCTGTAAAATAAAAGCATTACAAATTGAAACATCGATAGAGAACCAAAACAAATACTTATACCATTTCCTAGAAGAACGACTCACAGAATAATACTTACGGAATTGATCGGCGGGGTCAACTCCCCCCATATTTTCATTGTAAAGGCCGATCACGGCTGGCTTGCTGACCTGCTGATTGTGTCTTTGAATGACAACATCAGGGGTATCTGGACTTAAATTTGAAGAAATGACACTGACATCCCGTTTGTCGTGCCATTTCGTGAAAACTAGCTTATCTTTTTGCCTAACAACCTTCTGTCCGGGACGCAATTTTTGCCGAGCACATGGCGGCAAGTCCTTGCGACTTACCCGAACGGTCGCGCAAGCGAAAGTGTTTTGAACCCGTAAATGTTCCATCAACCTAACTGAACTGAAAAAATTATCGAAATAGACATGGTGGTTCCTGTTCATAAAAGGGGTGATAATCTTGGTGACCACATCATAACTCAACCCATGGATGCGCTGAAGCCTGGGGTCCTTACCCAAATAAACATCAAAATTCAACACGTACCCATTGATTGAGTCTGCGGCGATCCAAACCTTGATCCCGTATTTCGTTGGGTTTGCCTGCATGTATTGTCGGAAAGAAAGCCTACCCCTAAGTGGAATCATACCCTCATCGCCTGAAAGATTTTTAGTGGGGCTAAAACTAGTTTCACAATTTTGCCTAACATAATTTAGCACGGGTCTTACCTTGCAGAGACGATCAAAGCCAGGATTTCCACGGGCCAATTCTTGGGTCGCATCGTTGAAATGGAGGAAACTACTTAATTCCTTAAACCTATTCTTAGGCATAACTTTCTTAATTCCTACATTACCAAAAAAATCATCAGTTGACTAGTACAGATCTAAACTGGGCAGCTTAACCATACCCATAATAATATTTACAGCAGGGAAAGCTTTTAGTTCAGCGAGTGTAACTGGTCGAAATTTAGCGAGGGGCGCAGGGGAATCGGCAAGCTTTTGGCGAGCGTAAAGGTTGGTTTCTTGCACTATTTTATTCAACAAATCTTCCCCCACAAAAGCTGAAAAGAAATCTACGGGTGTGGGGTTATCTGCAAGCTGGAACTTGATGCCGGAAGCCTCAACAAAATCGGGAATACGAATTGGAGAAAGTTGATCGGACCACCGAAGTTCATCGGGATCTGCGTCTTCATCACTTACCTCTTCTTCTGCGTCTTCCTCACCTTCGTTTTGATCCTCTTCGCTCTCCGAATCACTGAAATCGAGATCGGAGTCACTGTTAGCATTTTGTTCCTGATTTTCAAACCCATAGAAACTTCCCCTGAGTCCCCTGAGTCCTCGAAATCTGACGCGCTATCTGATACGTGATCAATATTATCAGCCATCGTAATTCAATCGCGCAAGCCAAAGACAAAGCGGCGAACTCAAGACCTCGTGGCTCCTCTCATTACCTGTCAAAAAATTTGCAAAACACGTCATCTGATTGGTTAATTGACCTTGTTGGTATCTATGACAACAAAACACGACAAAAAAACTCAGGGAGGGTAGGGAGGACTCGTTTATTTTCGTGCGCTTTTACGGCCGGTTTTGGCCGGCATGGCCTTTCATGGGGTGCTTTTCGCGCAGCTGGTTTTGGGCGCCTCGGACTTCAATGGGTTAACAGGCATTTATAGGTGGGAAACTAGCAACAACTAGAGTGACAAACATTAAATTCCAAAAACTAATGGAAAAGTAAGAAATCTAAGCAAGCAGACGTCCTTTTTGTAAACAAAGGGACGCTAAATGAGCAAAAAAGGAATCTTTAATGCATCCATCCTTAAAGTTGTCCCTAAGCTGGTGACCATGTCACCTAAACAGACGATCAGCTTCTCCAGCATAAGCGGCTGCCAAACACCAGCACGTCTCAACCTCCAGAAGGATAAGTGTTTAGGCGATTTCCTTATAAATAGAGTTCCGTAAAGTCCCAGCTCTAAAATCTCCCAAAAGTCCTAAATTAACCCTCCATAAACCACGCAACCTCTGAGCTATACTCGAAAATCCAGGGCTGTTTATTTTTGCTTGCATGATAAATACAACGCGCCATCAATTTCAAAAGTTACAATCAGCCAATGTATGCGCACTCTTAAATCTATCAATCAAACAAAACCTGTCAGTGCGTGCTCTGAAAAGTATAAATTCAATACCAAGTTTCACAAAGTTTTCTAAAAGTCACAACAATAAGGAACACTGCCTTCAGAAGACTAAAAAACTAGCTCTGTAAGTACTGAGCATCCTTCATTCTCGGGAGACAATGGTGTATGCCCTGTTGGGTTAGTCTTTCTGTTGAGAACAGCGCCAGATGTGGCTCAGCAGTCCAATCCTAGCATGGCAGTAACTGCCACAGTTGTTACACGCAAAGTTGGATGGCTGGTTAGAGTCCACGGTTGCTGTCTCTCTTAACGTTTTGTCCATTTGTCCTCCAGCTGGAGGAGAAACTCTTTTTGTATAAATTAGACCTTTTTTCCCTAAGCCTCTAACTGAACTTGGTTAATTTATAATTGGCAGAAAAGTGAAATATGATAATCTCTGACTTAGACTCGTCAGGTATCATTCTCTTATTTGATGTCTCATCTAATAATACACGCTCTCTTTATCATCAAAGTGGAAGAAGCCACAAAAGCAAGCATGCATTAAGCAACTAAACAAAGAGCAAATAAGGTCGGTTTTCTTATTTATTTTTGTTTTTTTCTTGGTCTTTTGGTGGGCTAGTAAATGATGAGGCCCCACCACAACTTCGTCAACTGAGAGATGGTCCGTTGGAGACTGTTCCCCTGTCATCTGATGTATCCAAGCAAGGCTGTGAACTGCCTATTTTCAAGGCTATGCTGCCTTGGTCGAAGATATAAGGAGCCCCAAATACAGCACCACATGAAAGGTGGAAGCCAGAAAAACTTGGGAGTTGATGAAGGGTGGCCAAGGAATCCTATCTGCTGTATGCATAATAGTAACTTGTCAATGTACTGGCAGCTCTTCCAGCAATAATGACGTACTCCAGTTTTCCCCTCTCTTCAAACCAATATTCTCCCACACAGCCCTACAAGCTTGCAGCTTCAAATTGTAACGGTGTATAAAGACCCTTTCAAGTTCCACAAAGGGTAGTGAGAGCAAACTCCAAGAAGCTGTGGATGACGTTTCGAGACAAGCGAGTCTTGATGGGTTCCAATTGAATGAGGCCAAGTGCAAAGAACTTCGAATTGGTTTCTCCAATAGCAACCACGATTTTGAACCCCTAGTCCTAAATGGCAAACCCCTTGAATTAGTCACCAGTGCCAAATTGCTAGGCGTGACCATTAGCCACGACCTAAAGTGGAACATGCACAGCTCTGAACTAATTAGAAAATGTTCCTCTCGTCTCTACTTTTTACGTCAACTCAAGAGATCCGGAGTGGCACCAAGTGAACTGGTGCAATTCTATGTGACATGTATTAGGCCCGTCCTGGAATACGCAAGTCCTGTATTCCATCGTTCTCTACCAAACTACATTAGTGTAGATTTGGAACGGATCCAAAGAAGGGCATTCAGAATCATCTATCCTGACCTGTCATATAGTGTAGCACTAGAAACAGTTGGCCTACCGAAACTTCATGAGAGGAGAGAAAAGATTTCAATCGATCTGTTTGACGAGATCGTCTGTAACCCCACCCACAGTCTCCATAGCCTCCTCCCTCAAAGGAAGAGTTGTAAATATGCACTGAGACGCAAAAGTGATTTCACTCTCCCCCTATGTAAGACCGAGCGTTTGAAGAACAGTTTTATTTTTAGCCATGTCTATAAGTTGTAGATATTTTCTCTTTTCCTCTTTGTTATTATATTTTAGCCATGTTTTTAAGATGTAGGTAATTTTCTTTTTTCTCTTTGTTATTATTATCTCTTTGTAAATATCCCGTAATTCAGCTTATGGCTGCAATGGTGGTTATAATAAAGTATCTATCTATTTATCCTTTCTGGTTGGTCCATCCAGTGGACCATAAGTATCAAGTTTTTCTTCTAGTTTTCATTTGAATGTACATGCCTACTTGGTTAAAATGGATATAAACTCATTTGAGTTTTTTTTCCACTTAATAATTTTATTGCATTGTTAAACGTTATAACTGCAGTGGTTTTAACATATATACATACCTCCTTCTCTTTCTCCTCCACATTTATCCCGGGTTGCTTGCCAAAAGAGAAGAAAAAGGATCCGTCTAAGGCAGGGGTTTCAATAACTTTTTTCAAAAGTGGCTACCAATAGTGGAATAGATGGCAATGACCATCAGGGGTAGATCCAGGGGGGTTGAATGGGTGGCTAGCCACCCCCCTCTTCGGGGTCGTTCAAGGTTAAAATATATAAGGGATCCAAAGTATCACAAATGACTCTACGAACGCTTTTACCCGAATGATGAAGAATGGAGCTGGGACACACATACACTAAAACAATGGACTGAGGCACACCGTGTCAACTTCTCACATATATGAGCTTTATTTGTGCAAAGGAACTTTTGGAACCAATGCGACCATTCACTGTTGCTCTACAAGGCCACCTAGTTGAAGTATACTGGAAATGAAATTGAAAGGCGTCGTTTGAATGTTTGTACGAAAAGGTCTTAACTCTTTCAGTGGAGTCTACAGAACAATGTCCGTGTGTTTGCAGTAGATATTGGAATCGGGATAACACTCCCAACAGATTCAATAGTACAGTACTGGAAGCGAACAGTGGCATTACTTTTACTGGACAGAGTGCCCGTGCACGTGCGGTGCAGAGCAGAGTTGCGGAGTGGAGTTGCGAGTACCAAACAACATGACTAACGAAAAGAAATTGCGAAAAGCTAACAAAGAACTTAGAGATGAAGTAGCGGAACTAAAAGTGAAACTAGAGAAGGTTTCACAAGATTTAACCGACAAAATAGAAGAATAGAAACCTGGTGTGAGTTTGTCAAGTAATGGCGGCAAAACACTATCATCAGACAAAGCCGATTCTGTGGAATTTGTTTCTGCCAAGTACGATGTTGCCATGGCTTTTTAAGTTAGTGCCACTAATGAGCTCAAAGAAATTAGGTCAAGGCTCGAAAAGATATCCGAGGCCTGCGCTCGCATCCAGAAATCAATAGATGCATTTGAATCATACAGTTACCAGTCCACAAGAATCTGCTGTTTACAAATTTGCCGGCCTTTCTGAGCTCAATGCGACATTCAGCACGTCTACCGGGCCTGTGGAGTGATCACCCCTGTTGCCAATACTCTCAAAGCTAAGTACTCATGAATTATGAAATTTGCACATTTCATTTAAATCCCTTTAAATTGACCAAATGCCTATAAAACCTAGAAATGCGCGGACCAGTGCCAAGCACCAACAAAAACTTACTGAATTTTTACTAAAGGAACGACCGTACTTTAATTTTAAAGGTAACTTAGTCCTTGCCCATGGCCAACTTAATAATTCTCTACATAGTGAGCTCCCGACTAAGCAAGACCTGGACAAATTCCATAGCTTATACGATTTGGATTTATTTCATGTCAATATAGCCTTTGATACGAATGAAATTGATAATGATGGTTTAATGAGTCAATGTATTAGAAGCCGTTATTTTTCTCCACACAGTCTTAAGCAGTTTATTTGTAATCTTTCCAAAGATCAAATTGAATCCAGCCTATCAATATTTCATAATAACATTAGAAGCCTAAATCGTAATCTCGATGATCTAGTGACTCATTATTTACATGAATTGGGTTTTTACTTCAATATAATAGGAGTCACAGAAACAAAAATCAACAATTCTAATCAGAATATGGGCCTTCCAAACATCCCTGGTTACACTTTTGAACACGTTCCAACGCCCTTAGCGTTACCTTAATTGATCTTCGCCATGTGTCCAAAGGAGAAAAATGTCATCGATGTAATGCCACCAAATGAGGGGAGAATGTGTAGCAGATGCTAGGGCGTTTTCTTCAAATTTTCCCATGAAAACATTGGTGTAGGATGGAGCCATTTTCGTTCCCATCGCTGTTCCATTACAAACTCTATAATCAATATAATCAGTAGGCTCATTATGAACTCTGTGCTCTCATTCCTACTGTAATCGTCATGAAGTCCAAAGAAGCCAAGATGAAATTGGTACTGTGGCAACTTCCGCCAACCTTTGAAAATGACCTGTTTTGCTGGACCAATTACTGGAAGCGTCAAGCAGAGCCAGACGAAGTTTCAATAACCAGCCTTATAGAGACGCATGCTAATAACATGTTCTTTCCTAATATCTGAGAACTTTTAAGGATCCTTGCAGCAGCTTTTATTGAAACCCTTGCTAAGAACTCAATCTCATTGACATTCACTCACAAGACTAGCTCTTGGTCCATCCATTTCTCTCATAGGTATGAACATCAAGTTTCACCCCTGGGCCTCCTGAGTGATTCTAAAACATATAGTTTTCAAGTACAGTTGATGTCCATTTTTGACCAAGATTACATCTGGCAAAAGAGAATGAAAATAATCTATCTAAAAACTCAACCACAAGCCATTCAATTTAAAAGTTGACAATAATCAAGGTTTCTTGTAACCGTGGATAACCGTAAATGAAGTCTGCTATTATTACCTCCTCACTTCTATTGTTCTCCTCAGTTATCTATAAGTGTTGAAAATAATACATGAATCTGAGCTAATGATTTAAGTTTTAAGTATTTCTGGCAGACATCTCAAAGCTCTTGTTATATATTATACATTATATTATTGTAACTTAATGTCTGCAGATCCATCCATGGAATCAACATGTTTGAGGAGTTCTTGTGTAGTGCCCTTGCATACCTGTTAGGGAACTTAAGCACCGGACGTTTTGGGGGCGACAGCGACGTCTACAAACGAGCCAGCCTGGGTAAGAGGGCGCCGTCGTTCCCGGCAAAAACCAAACTTAAGCAAAGAGGTGTTTTTGCGACTGCAACCCTTTCAAAAACTGCATCGAAAGCTTGAGAAGACCTCTGTGAAAAATGCCTTTTCGTGAAACAATAGAGATGCTGTTCGGCTAGCATATGATGGTAAAATAATTTCTGATGAAAAATTCTTGGTCTTGTGGGAGAGCTGCCGTTCCAAGAACCCAGATTTTCCGCACAGTTCGTATGCAAGATTTGATCTTGAAGACATCAACGAAGCCGAATGTTTGGCAGAGTTCAGAGTCGATTATCGAGCTTGTTCAATCTTTCCTGGATTGACTCCCAGATTTTGCCACGGTCTGGACTGCCCTTCTTGAACTGAAACAATTCGCTAGCAATCATTTAACGCAACAGGAGAATGTCGTGGTCATCTGTCAGTTCCATTACAGGTTGTTTTTAGATAGCCATCTTCACGCTAGAGGCTTAAAAGTTCAAAAAATGACTGTAAATACTTGACAATTACTCGTACAAGCGCCAACACGACAATAATATTTTAAGCATCGATAAGTACAAAACATTGAGGGCAAAATGATATAAAGGAACGAAAATCATCAAGGCGAAACTCACGTTTTACACGCGACGTCAAAATAAGCAAAACAAAGTCGGCGCCGAGTCGCGACGGCTGACCATGTCGGCGGAAACGTGGATCGGAAGTAAATTTGACTTCTGGTCGCCGTCGCCCCGTAGAAAACGTCTGGTGCTTAAGTTCCCTGTTGAGTGGTTGAGACCAGTTGTTGTAATACAATTTCTTTTCCTTTTCTGATCAACAGTCTCCCTTGTTTACATTGCTCTCTGTAAAGTTCATAACGATTTCTTTCTCATCTCACTTTCAATGTTTACTTGTCTGTGGTGTTGTATTGTGACCACATTACTTTTCACACAAATTCAGAAAGTGTACATCAACCCTTTCACTCCCAAGAGTGACTTTATAGATTTAAGAATCTGACTCTCTAATACCACTGAGACGATTTTACTTGTTAATTAAGAGACACTTTGGGATTGGAAGGAGTTAAATAAACTATCTCCCTTGAGGGTCCATTAAAGTATCTTTTGATGCCGTTGCTAGGAAAAAATCAATTTGCTATAACTCTGCACGTGTTTGTTTCAATTGGACCAAATTTGGGCAATACCCACAGGGGGCAAATATGGTCCAGTTCATGACATCATCGGACCATGCCCAAAGTCACGTGACCAGAAACAGAAAAAGCATTTTAACTAAATGGCTTAAGCCTTTTTTCCGCATTTTCTGTACAATAACAATTCAAAAGCCGTTTTGAAGAAATTTAAGCATGCGTTTTGGTTTATAATGAAAATTTAAAAAAATGAGAATGGAAATTGTGCTACTTTGACCTCTCTTTTGCGCATATTTTTTTGGTTTTTCATTTTGCCGCAAAACTTATGCTTGAATTCTGAGAAAATATGATGTCCTTTCGAACTATTTTAAAATCCAGTAACTACAATTATCTATTGAGGAGAAAAGTTATTTTTTCGCGGCCTGGTGCCTAAGCATTGTTGGCCAGGCTGCTCCACCACTTGTCTCTTCCCAGTTAGCACCTTGGCCACTCTTTGTTCGGTGTGAGTACCCAATAATTTTGCCAGTCTTCGCATCGTGGACGGTAGCTGAGCTGTTATTCGAAAAGTGGCCACAAGTCAGATAAAAGCCGTCAAACTGTGATGATGACTTATCTCCACGTCGAACTACTTCAGTTCTTGCTTCTTGCACGCTCCAGTCGGCGATCCTTTTTACAAACGGTGCAATCCATTCAATAATATGTATCCACTTAGTGGAACTGACGTGATCCAGAGCGAGAGTCCCGAGAATTTTGTGATAATCTTTGAAATATTGCCCATTGACAAGGAATGAAAGAGCAACAAGATAATGTATTGCAGATCTTGGATGAGTTGTGGCTTTAATGACAGGAATGCTACTCTTCAAGTTGACTTTTTTCTCACATCGACTACACTCGAACTTGAACTCTTCAACTGTGTTTTGTATTACAGAACAAAATTCGAGTTTAGTTTCTTTTTCACAGTCACAGTGTTGTAGATTACTTAAATTACTGTTAATTAGGTTCTCAAGCGAGGTTGATGTTGTAAGGAGAAGTTGTCCATCACAAGTTTTGAGCTCACCTTTATAAGTCAGGTTTTCTATTAAGTGGTTAGCATTTTTGATGTAAGAATGAAATTCTTGAGCTAAAACTGCTTTCAAGGATAATTTACAAGCCTCCTTGCTCACCGTCTGCTGCTCCATGCTGTCTTGGGAGAGTGGTTGCAATTTAGTGGCCTCCATAGCTTCGTTTATATCTGTTATATCTAAAAAGTGGAGTTTCTCAGGTTCGGAAGGGCAGTTCACGGACACAGGTTCACAGGGTCACACAGTTTTATCGCAAAAGACGTCAGGGAGTTTCAGAGCTGTCAAAAAGGCCGGGGACAGAGAGTTTTCTTTGCAGTTTGCAGTTTGTCTCCGCATCTTTGAGATTTCGATTCCCAACCTGACACTGGAAATCTTGTACTGTCACCTTTTCAAGATTTCCCCATAGACATGCAGCCATCGCTGCGGCTTTCTGTTTACGTCCGTACGTGGATGACATTTTCAAGCAAAACACTCAATTTCAAAATTAAAGGCACAACTCACATGTTGTAACCGTAAAGCAGAGAATTAATAAATAAAAATGTAAACAAAATGTTTTTCTTGTGTTTGTTGCAACAAAGTAAAAAAAAGAGGTACCCGTGATTCGAATCGGCGACGCCGGGCCAGCCCTGAAAAAAGCATGTGGAAAAATTTTGGCTGACCGCAAGTGAAATTGCACTTCCGTGGCAACCTGGTAGCTTAGCAATGAGATACTTTAATGGGCCCTTAAGGAAACCTTTAGCTCAACCTTATGTTTTGAACAACAAGTGTAGTGGATTACAGTGATACTTACAATTTAAACAGGTACAACACCAAACAAGCATGTTTCTGTGATTGTATTAAAGACCCTCTGACGACCAAGATGCAACGCGCGCGTCTGTTATTGTTTTGATCCACAGTCAGAGTTTTCATAAATGGCGGCCTAAGCGGGAAGCAAAGCGCGTGTAAACAGAAAGTCATGCCAGGCCTTGAAATTTTGATGGGTGAGCAACCACTTCCATGCGTAAACAACTACGGAAGTCTGGTAAGTTCTGTTTAGTCGACTTAAAAGCCTTCATTTGAACTGATTTCGATGTTCGCATTTGTCGCCAGATCGAAGAAGAAGAAGCTTCACCAGATCCTCAGCCTTCTCGGTAGTCTCAGCCGCCTCAGCCTAGCAGAACGTACTGCAAATGCAAGTCTGCTTGTAAAACAAAGCAAAAGCAACGAAGTCTGGATTACGCCTGGAGGCTACTTGAGAATGAGGACCCCAAGCATGAACCAGAACCCAAACCGACCAATGGCCCAAGGTGGTGTGTTTGCCACAACTGCATTGGCATGCATACCCTGGACAAAAATTGGTGCTGTCAGAGAAGGGAATGCACCACATCCTATAAACTGTTCAATAATCTTTGCATTGATCGTCATGTATTGGAGTTGGGAATTCGTTCAAGGTGTGATATCAGGGTGGAACCCCTCGATTACAGCATGTCAAGCTTTGGAAAGGCTGGTTATAGACAGTTTGTTTTGTGGGAGCACAGCTACCTTGGAAAGGGTAACAGAAGAGTCATTCCTTCTTGTGCAGTCAAAAGAATTCGTGCTTAGTATCCAGCACCTGACAATGTATACATGGGCTTCAGAGCTGAATAAGTACTGAAAATACCAACCATGGCATTTTCCTAAGGCTATGTTTACACGTGACCGGTTCCAGGTGGCTCTGGTATGATTTGGATAGGGCTTCTGTTTACACTGAACCAATCCAGAATGATTCCAAAATCGTGTGGGCCCCATGTAAACAGCAGTGGACCTTGTCCGGTATCATGTAAATACAGCCTAAATCGTGTACTAAAATCAGTGGGATGTTTTGTTATTGTAAGCCAGATAGCTATTTGTTCAAGTGACCTACCATAAAATTCTAAAAATAGCTCCTCCGTTTACAATCCCTCTAAACTCGAAATGCAAAAAAAACAACAGTTATTTCTAAGTCCCTCCGAAGACAAACTCCTCGAACTAGTCATTTGAAAAAGAGAAGTCCTGGCGCCATTTTTAGAATTTTATGGTATTCAGTTATAAGGTTGCTATTCAAAGGCAAACCTGTAATCTGGCACTTTTTCTATTGTACAAATAGTCAGATTATATTCACAACAGCTTTCAGATCGGCTGTTCTACGCACAAAAAGAGTGGCAGATTGCAAGTACATGGCATTCGTTCAGTTATCATTCAAAATAATGTTTATTATGACATGGGGATAGAATCTTAGGGACGACGGAATGTGTCCTCAGCCTATCAAAGGTCTGAAAAATTCAGCCTAACCCTTTTTGGAAAAAATATGTATGTGATTATCAGCAGTCTGTTTCAAATTTAGAACAAATAATCCACTGCACCTTAAACTGACAAAACAGCTGCAAAGAGATGCACATCCTGTCAGTTACCAATAAGCATCATTGGCACGAGGAGCCGCAATTAGCTAAATTTTTGTGCGGCACATCAAAGAATTTGGAACGTTACGGTAAATTCCTGGAATATTTTCTCCTGGAGACCAGAAACTAAAGTGTGAAAGAGCCACGGGAGCCCAAACCACACGTCAATGAAGAGGACGTATACAAAACATGGACCCAGGTCCATGGACCACCCATGTGGACCCGGTCCATGGACCACCTTGTGGACCCGGTCCATGGACCACCCCTGTGGACTGGGTCCATGGACCACCACACCTTGTAGACCCGGTCCATGGATCACCACTAATAAATTTTCGAAGGCATATTTTACCTGTCAATATAATAAAGGATGGACTGCGGACTGAGTATAAAATACAGATTAAATATGGCGTTCAATATGTAATTCACCTTCTACTTTCTATGTAATTGAGATTTTATGCTTTTACCACCATTGAGTTTTATACGCAATCCATATTTAGTTTTCTTTGCAATCGTTGAGTCTGGTCTGATTTCTGGTGAGTACACTTTTTTAAACAAATCGTCCAGGCGCACGCAGAACGAGAAAGACTGGGCCAAGTCCCAAGTATTTTTATTACGGGATGTAGAATTCAGAAGACCATTGTTATTCTTTTGGAGTCATACGTACGTTGTCGAAACTAAACTAAACTTTACATGTGCAGTCAAGAAATACGGATAAAACGAAACCTAGTGGAGTATAAACAAACACGTGCCACCACATGAAGTAGGAACAAGATAAAAGGTTGGTTTCGTTTATGATCTGTTGTAAAAGGTGCTCGCGAAGGGCAGTGTGTACATTTCGAGATATCGGGTGGAGGGCCAACTCTGCATAACCAATCTCCTTGGGAAAAACCCCATCCTATTGAACTAAAATTAGAACTCTGCGCGAGATGATCATGAGAATAGCAGTCTGTAAACAACAACGTATGTAGTTGCCGAAGTTCAGTAATTATTCGTTACGTTCAACCTGAACATGGGTAAATTTATTATTACTTGTAGTCGGTCCACTTGCTGACTCACTTAAAAAATTATAATTATTAAATACATTATTAAATACATGCAATTTATTACATGAACTGAAACTGAGATGCTCATCAATTGGCTTTTTGTACATTATGCTCGAGCATTTATGTAAAGCCGAAAAGTAAGAATAATACTTGCATTTTAGTGACGTTTTTCATGTCACTTACATGTAAACCGTTTCATAGAAATCAAAACTGAGTTTCAGTTTTCTCGACCAGTTACCGAGGACCCCACAAAAGACTGAGAAGAGGTTTAGCTGTTTTACATCGGAATAGTTGCCAAGCCATGTTTTTATGTAGTTTAGCGAGGAAAGTAAAGCATACTGTACAAAAGTCTATCAGTAATTGAATTTTAAGAGAACATTACCTGATAACACGAAAATTAATCTTAAAAACGATCGACTAACGAACTCAGTAATATCAACAAAGCTTATTAAAATAATAACATACTTGAAAATATAAACCACTGAATAATCAATGTCAACATTAAATGGTTGATCCAGTCCAAATGAAAGTTCTAAAAGCAAATCTTAACAAAGTCACATTCTTTTCTTTTTACTGACAGTAGCAGCTTGGAGTAGCTGCTGCTCTTTCTAACGTCAATTTTTGGTTTAAACTATGGCATTTCCTCACATCCTATCGCTCTGAAAACCGTGAAAATTAGATGGATTTCCAACTACCAGAATTCCATAATTATGTACTTCTAGTAATGGGCTTCTGCAACTACCCATACCACCTTGGGCTTGAGTCTTTATATCCGACCACCTACATATGTACTTATTGAAACAGCTGTACATGCACTGACATAGATGGCTATTCGGTTAAACTGAATTAATCAGCTCTTCATCTAGCTCTGTCACCACTTGGATACAATACTGACTATCGGTAAAATGACACTTTAACCGAAGTGTAGAAACACTGTGATTCCGGATTTATCACTATTAACGCTGACCACTGCAAGTATAAATGAAGCCTGTAGTATAGTTGTCGAACTTCGTTCATCTGACTAGTTCTCTTACAAGAAATGATTGAAGTAAAGGAATTATTATTTTATTCTGAAACTACCAACATGCTTGAAACTGCCTAATGTTTTCTTTCCTTTTGATTCGCTTCTAGTCAAATTTTGGGCACGCTTCTTGTGGATTTACTGACTGTAGGCACTGTGTAGGCATTTTTGAATTCTTCCCAGTGTGAATTCATAATCATACCGGCCTAAAGAATGTATAGCAATACTTCAAAGAAACTTAATGAACGCGATTCTAATTGAATAAATGTGATTGCGTACAATAACGCTGGGTGCATCCATATATTGTTCCTTTTCAGCGTTAAAGATCAAGGCAAATGGTAGTTAAATCTTTCTGCGATCAATGCACGAAGATGGACGTCAGGTACCACACTACCCAAGTCGATCTTAACTACTGCATCCTGGACCTTTGTACAGACAGGATTCAAGTGATAATGGCGGGTAGAAGTAGCTACTTTGTAGGAACCATCGGTTTTGTTCCAGTAACTGTAAGCCTCAAATCGTCCGAAGCACAAAGTTTGGTCCTGTTCAGCGTTATAGCCAGGTATACTCGTGGCTAGGGGTTTGCAGCAACCAGCGCATTTTCTAATTCCACCAGTGATTTCCTTGAGGACTAGAGGGGCAGTTGGAGGAGGGACGCTGGGCTTTGGCGCTTTCCTGATCACAATGGTCGTATCATTTACTGCTTCGGATGTTAACTGCTGCTCATCGTGTTCAGCATTTCTGATCTCTGAGGGAGGAGTATCCACTGAAGCCTTGCGTTTTCTGGAAGGTGGTGCTTTGGATCCCACGTTCTTTGGGGCGGTTGAGGTAGCAACTCTAGTGAGGTTTCTTCCAGAATACTGTGATACCATCTTCTCAAAGCAATTTGTGTGGATTGCCACTGCCACCGAGTGCTGGCACATGTTGTTTCGTGTGTAATGTGTGCAAGGGCAAGAGACCTTGCCACTCTTCAGGCATGAAACTCTGTGTGGAAGCTGGGAGCCACTATCCACCAGGAAGGTTCCAGATTGGAAGCCTTTACGAATTGCATCGTTATGAATGATGACTTTCGCTTTCTCCACCATCGACGATGCCTCCTCCTTAGAAAAGTGCGGTAAAAGGCTACTTAGAGTTGGCTCAGTGTTCACAGTGGTTGCAATTGATGACAAATGGGAAGTGTTACCACTAGTTGATTGCTTGGAGTTAGCAGTAAACTTGAAATCACGGCATGCCTTGTACGCCTTGCTATCAGGTCGTACATTTCGAATTCTCTTCATTTCCTTCGTGCGTTCATCCGGAGACATACCAGCATACTGGATTGTGGGCATGTAGCGACGATAATCGTCTTTCACTTGCCACTTCTCTGACATCCCAAACCAGGCCATTTCCTCTTCATAATCAAACGACTCTACAAAATCAAACAAAGAAATTATGAAGGAATCCATTTCTTGGGGGACAAATGAGGTCCAGGACTTCATCATCTCGTTCATTGATTCCGGTACATTTTGGTGGTAAGGCTCTTCACCAAGTCCAAGACCTTTCATCACATATTTTGCTGTACAGTTTTGGATATCTCCAACTTTGTTTCGATCGAAGTATTCCGAAAACTTTGGTGAGCCCACCCTTTCCGACGTTTCCATGGCATCCCATTCCTCACGAACACTTTGCAGTCGTGTGTTAAACTCCTCATAGGAATCTGACCAGATTAGTCCGGACTTGACATAAACATCTTTGCAGATTCGACTTGTGACGTGCTGCGACAAACCAAGCTGGCGGGCTTTTTCTTTTACATTGCGTTCACTGTGTATGTAGCATAGAAGAGGGTGAGCTCCATGAAAGCCAGCTGCAAGGGCATTTCGTAAGCCAGTCTCGTCATCTGTTCCTGTTGCGTATAAATAACTGGACAGTCCAGGAACTTCTCGCAAAAGGCGATGAACAAAGGAAAGATATGTACATTCCTCTTTCGTCATACATATCATCATAGGACCGGGAAATGCAGGGGCATTGGATGATCGTTTAGCTTCAAGCAATGTGTTTCTAAAGGTTGTAACTAGAAGGTAGAACGGACCAAGCTGAAATGTTACGTCCACTCCTAACTCAGACACCCAACCTGGTCTGGAATGGCAGCAGAACTTAATCAAGTTATCCATCTGTCGGTCCGTGAACAGTGTGACAGTTGGTAAGTCATTGCAAGTAACATCACGAATGAAACCTGGAAACGTGCTCTTCTGCAGTTCTAAAACTGACGCTAAAGGATCTTTTGATGCTGAAGGGACTTTTCTGCTTTCTTTATTCTTTAAATGGATGGCTTGTCGCACATTCCTTGGCAGTGAACCTTGACTCTCAGCTCCACAAACTCCACCTGCTTGTTTCACTGTTTGAAAAAGAGCCCTCTTTGTGCCCTGCTGTTTGAGATTTTCCGTCATCAAATCTTTGGTGCTCTTCTTCGTCCTAACGTGTGCCAGCTTATTTTTCTTCCTATGTCCATGAGATTGCACTTCAAACTTCATTTGGCGCCCATCGTAGTAGTATGTTAATAGCACTAAAGGAAACCACTGCTGGATTTCCTTACCATACTCGACGCTAACTATGGTCCTGTGGTATGTTGGGCAGGACTTGCAACGGTATGTACGTCTGCAAACTGTAACATCGGCGGAACCAGGATCCTCACAATGTGCGACCTTTGTCAGGTTAAGTACTTTATTGCCAGGCCCTCTCTCGATTGTAAATAGTTTGGACTTACAACCAGTGGACAACCAGACGCCGTTGTCATCACAGTAAACGTCCTCTCTACTGTCCAAAGCATCCAAGTCAATAATGAATGAAGCATTTTCCTGGCAACGACTTGGCACTCTGGTACTTATTAAATTTGGGGTGTCCCTGCCATTCATCAGAATAGGAACTACATTAAGGTTTTCATTTGAATCCAGATTCAACTTTTTGCACCGAGAATTGCCATTGAAGAAGCTGATATCTTGCTTGTCCTTAAGGGGTGACATAGACACGTCTAATTTTTCTTCACTCCCAGTGTCTGAAAGTGGTGACATAGGAATATCTACTGTTTCTTCGTCTCCACTGTTTGATACTACCTAGAGATATAAATCATTATTAGCAATCATTTAGGGTCCTTTGAATGCCGATTCCATCGTTTAAGAAAGACAAATTATAACACTATAGCGATGCCTTTCCACAGGTATATTTGCAACTGTGTGTTATATCGGGTGAGTCGTATGTCTCTCCGTATTATTGTTTCCTACAGTTTTCCCACTTGCTCTCTATCCAGTATTGTTTTTGTCACGTAGATCATTGTAGGCAAGGAAAATTAAAACGAATGCATTTTCTAGTGCCAGTTTTTAAATGTAATCGGCCAATCAAAACATTAGTTAGCCTGTTAACAGGTGCTTTAATATATAAATTGTATATGTGACTGAAACAGTGAACAAAATTACCTAAAAAATAATGCGCAAACAGTATAATGAGCCTCTCTGTACTGTTCACTAAGTCAAAAGCTTCAGAGTGACCAATTAATATTTGGATATTATGTAATGAATACTTCACCTCTATTATGTCATCATGGAGAACTTGAACCTCTGAAGCAATCCTAACAGGTCAACATGAGCATGTTAATTATACAATGATACACGTTGAAGTGTTTTTTGACTGCAATAGCAATAAAATCTTTAGAATTATTACCCTCGCACTCCCCGTGATGGGCATAGATGTCATTACATGTTGATATAAATAGTCTTGACCAAGATTTCTCCCGCGATCTTTTTATGCTGAGAGGCTACAACATTTTTGACTAAAACTTAAAGCTTACAAACAGAGCAGAAGTGAAATCGTCATGAGCACTGGTGATATTTGACTTTAACAATGGTGGATAACTACATTTATTATACGAGATAGCATTTTAGAGTGCGAATACGCACCAAAATGAGTGCAAACATGAGGTCGTATTACACTCGTCTTAGTCCCCCTGATCGCGCGCTATGCAAGACACTAGAAATAACCCCAAGCTGTTATTGTTATTATTATTATAATTATTATTATTATTATTATTATTATTATTATTATTATTATTATTATTATTATTGTTATTATTATTGTTATTATTATTATTATTATTATTATTATTATTATTATTATTATTATTATTTTGGGAAAGAACATTGTCGTATAATAAACAATTTATTCATGCTAGAAATCTGTGCTATTTATAGTAAGTACATAAATCGCACATGGCTGTTTAAGATGCATTTCCTGACATTTTAGAAGGGCCAAACATTAAATTTTTACAGTGGAGCATACCCCCTCCCCGGACTGTTTTTCGCTTCTCACTCTAGAGAAAACGCAGCTGTGTTCCATGGTATTTGTAAATTATATATTTGAGATAACATGCATGATTAAATTTGAGGGTTGTTTCAGTTTTCCATTCACTTGTGGAGTGAGGTGTGCTGGGGAGGGTTTGTGTGCTTTAATAGATCATGGTGTCCACTTGGAGGGAGGTGCAGATGTCATTCCAAAATCCTCATCCCCATCACAATTTCCTCAAGGAAATTTGACTGTACGGGTCAATTGTGGGCAAGAACATTTTGAATTTGGGGCGCATTAATCTTGAAGATTGAATCAAAAGTAAAAAACTGTGGCCTCAGAACGACGCCTCAAATCTTTTTATATTCATGGCATCGCATCACCTTTTCGCGGTATGATCCAACTTATGACAATGGGGCAAACGTAGCGTATAATACTCTATTTGGAAAATTGGGGGATTTCAATACCAAATAACTTCCGGAAAATTAAGTTTCTGGCTTATTTATGAATTGTAAATTTAAGATGTCATGTAGATTATTTTCCTGATAAAATTGGAGGTTCGCGCCCGTGATGGGGAACTTGTAGTTGATTTTTCATTTTTTTCAGACATTCGTCTGAGTTTTCCCGTAGACATCAGCGCCGTCCAGCACAAATATATGGAAAACTAAAGTACGATTTAAGGTTTCGTACATTGGCTACATCCTTCAAATTTCAGAAAAAGAAGAGTAATTATAATGTTCGGTAACTTCAGTTTCGAATTAACAGATATTGCAGAAATTGAATGTTACATAAATCATTTGGCACGGTAAACCGTGAATTCCCATACAAACTTTAAGCTTATATTTCACGCTTCGTTTGCCGCATGAAATCTATTTTTATGCTACATGTAAATTTTTGGTTTTACTTACTCGGTTGTTTTGTCCTGATCCTTCTCGTACACCCCCACACTAAAAGAACAAAAAAAACATCAAATCTTGATTCTGACTGTCCTCTTCGTTAATCGAACACCAGAACAAGCAACATGCAGCGAAAGCGTAACAAACATTATTTACCAAACTAATTCGTACCTGTCTGAATCAGAGCTCGACAAGTCTCCATACATATCTATAGAAAAATAAATACAAGTAAAATTAATCGTGACCTCAAATAGATTTGAATTAAGAACAGATTCGCAAAGGAGCATATTCAAAAATTCAAAATAAACATAGTGGCAGTTTATCTCACCTTCCGCCATTTCCACGTGTTCGTAAAGAATCGAAGGGGGGTCTTTGGTGGTTCGACAGGGGCTGGGTCCATGGACCCAGTCCACAGGGATGGTCCATGGACCGGGTCCACGAGGTAGTCCATGGACCGGGTCCACGAGGTGGTCCATGGACCGGGTCCACATGGGTGGTCCATGGACCTGGGTCCATGTTTTGTATACGTCCCAATGAAGATTTACTCTCTGAACTTTCATTAAATCAATTAAGAAAATTGAGATCACGTAGTGCAGCTTTATAGCCTGTGAACCTCAAAACCGAAAGAGTGAACCACAAATGACACCCTTTTTTGTTTTGTTTTTTTCTGAGTTTTTGGTAAGCCCTTGTCGGAAGTAAAAAATGTTTGCACCATAATCTTAATCACCGTTAATCTTGCATCTCCTTCGGAGTATTTCTTTGAAAAGAAGATTCCGGCTGTAAATGGTGGTTTCACTGCAGCTTTTTTTACGATTTGGAAAGTGTTTAGGGAATGTTTAAATATCACTTTGAACATAAATATTGCAACTCGTTTGGAGAATTTCTTTTGATAGAATGAAATATTTGTTGGGTCAAAAATATTTCTGGTAAGATTCATTTCCTACTTTAATGTTTAACTCAACATGTTATAACTAACGTAAATTGTGATTTCATGGCTTCCATTTTTAAAAGCAAGTATGCCTGCTTTCAAAGCAAGATGTTCAAACTGCCTTCGCTAGTTTGCCACGCAACGATCTTTACGCAAGCATGCAAACAAGACAGGACACCAGTTAGAGGATAGTAAAATCAAGTTCTATAAGCAAGTGGAAACGGTGCCCTTAAATTTGCCAGTGCTGAAAAGTGTGTCAACACAGCAACAGGCGGCGTACAAAATTTTTTTGATCGGTAATGGGAATGCAAATAAATTGGTTTTGTTGTTGTCTATAAGAGTGCAGACAAAAAGTGTGCGTGTGTGTGTGTTAAAATGTTAGTTCATGAAAAAGGTTTTGTATCTCCTTGGTTATCCTATGGAACGTTCAGCAATCCAACACTGATCGCTCAATTGGGTTCGGTAATTGAACACAATCGAACTCGCAATGTCTACGGGACTCAATCAAACGTCCGTTTGCCAAACAATCAAGAAACGAACTCAATTGAACGTTCGATAACCAAACTTCTGATTGTATTATGACCTGATATTGTGATTACTCCCCCATGTGTTCCGAACAAAATCGATTTGGGTTAGGACTTCGATCTTGTTTGATTTGGTTCGGCCAGGAATCGATCTCACAGCTAATAAGACATTCTATTTTATTTGATTACTGAATGCAATCGATTGAGTTTGATCAGCTTTTAGTTCGACTTTGCTCGATTGGATACCCCTTGCAATCTTGACAAATTAATTTTCAAGATCGATGTGTTCCACAAAGAATCTCAAACATAAATGTCCAAAGTCCGCTTGTAAAATAAAATATTGGACCATCATATCAGTTGGAACCCTGTAATGCGGGGCCACTCACCCTCTTCGAATTTAAGTACTCGCCTTGAGGTGGGTTTCTGGATGTTGGGAGCACTTGTTGATCCCCAGCGAGTGCATGCATGCTGTCGGGCTAGGGCAATCATATGTTGTACATTTAAGGCGCCAGTTAACACGGGAGCATGTACCTCCTCGGTGTGGCGAAAATAGGCCCTTTGTTTCAGCGGCACTGATGTCTAATTGAACAAAACCGCAAGGATGGCCATGTCGTATAGATTGTAATACGATGCCGTTGAAGTTTCCTTCAGGGGAGTTGGATGCCGTGCTTCCCGTGCTGAAAATGGCTTATTTAGCCCCAAATCAAAAAGCAACGAATGGAAGAAATTCCATAGGGACCATGATCAGGTCGATCTTTACCCCCTTGCTCCTCACATCAGGTCTCAGGAAAGAATTTATAAGCTCCACTACATTAATGGTATTGCATAAAGGAAAGGGACAAAAGAATAGTAAATAGCTACTAGCCAGTTTGACAGATATTTTTTATAAAATTAAAATCATGAATGCTGTGTAAGATACGCTTGAGATACTACATTTTAACATGTCCCAGAGAATGATGGAAATGATAATCATAATTCTTTTTATATACTTTAAGATAATTTTGCAATGTGGCTTGATTATCCATGTTACTTGTCCTCCATTAATTGTAGGGTCAAGCTAGTTGTAAATGCATGACATATTTACAGCTGGTAGAACACTAAAGCAGTGTAAATGGACTTACATTGAAGAGAGAATGGTAACTCAAAAACTCGTTTAGTAGCAAATCATGAATACAGAGCGTAACCCTTTGAAAATCGCCCTTGAGCAAGAAAGGGTTTCAGGGTGGTTATTGCTGATTAGTTAGATCTGGTTTCGATAGTGGCTCTAATTGTATAACATCTATAAATTTGAAATTAATCCGAGAGTGAAATTACTCAAAACAGTAAACTTTGACCTTTTTAGATACCGTATCTCGTTCTTGTTGCATTTTTAGGTATTTAAATTCGCACTGTCATGCAATTCAGATGGTTATGACTTTTGTCATCTAAAACATGTGCCAGACATGGGAAGCTATCGCTTCGGAAATTCTGTATGAATCACAGCTGAACAATATTCAAAAAACGAACATAACTGTACATTTGTTTACTCTTGTTCCGCATTACCAAAAGAGACATACAGTGCATAAAAATCCATAAAGAAAACAAAATAATTGCAGCGTTTGTCATGCTCTTACGCTTATATCTAATTTACTATTGATGTCAGGTCGAGCTAGTTTCATCATGCAGCATTTGTTGGTGTCTCTTTGTTCTTTACATTCCCAAAATTATAAAACAGGAATGAATATTATTTCAGCATGTATTACTAACCGAACTTGTTCCAGTTCCCCCATAACGTGGAATTAATACAAATTTAATTTTCCCCCTTTGGGCAAGTACGTGCTCAAAGGAATTCACTGCGCGACTTGCACCCTATATGTCATTCCTTATGTCATTCTCCTCTGGATGGTAGGAAACGCCCTGAAACAGCCTCCCAGGATTCGACCTTCAATTACAGAGCTGAAAGAGGCTTTAAGCACAGACTGACTGGGAATAATTTCATTTATACGGATGGCTTTATTCATCTGAAACTCACAATTTTCGATATCTTACACCGATGCATATCGGTTCAGTCATAAAATCAAGCCACGTGAGGAGCCTACCACCCTGAATAAAATTTGAAAGAAAAGCAAAACTACAGCATATTGACAAATTTATGTTCTTGTTGCTTCGTTTAGATAAAACTGTGACTCTAACTGTTAAAATGTCCATAATCCGACAAATACCAGACGGCACAACCTTGTTACCGGCTGAATTAATTTTCTTACTGTGTCAGATCGAAATAGTTGGTTTCCGGCTTATTGCCAGTTTTTACTTTCACGCCATTCCTGTGTGCGTGAAAAAAAAAAAACATTGAAACCATTCCATGAATGAACCCAAGAAATGGACATGTTATAGGTGATAAGTAAATAAGAAACTTGTCCAAGTGTCAGATCTGTGTGGTATTCCGTCTTTGGGTTATTTGACAAAATGTTTCGCACAAATTTATAGAGCTTAGTATGGAAACGCCATGTTGAGGGACACCAACGTGGCAACCGGAAATAGGAAAAAACATCTGGAGTTAACTTTTGCCAGAAAAGAGGTTTGTTTTCCCTTGTGAATTTGGGAATGTTACAATGAATATTTCTACTCAAACTTAAATTGTTTAGAATGCTGAAAATCACCCGAAGAGTCATTTTTAAGATAAGGAACAGCTCTGTTACGGCCGTCCTCTTGATGTCACGCGGATGAAAACTCGGAAATGGAAACTGTTCTATTTTCAAAAGGAAGAATGAAATCGAGCTAAAAATTGTGAGAAGACATTCTTATGTAATCTTTCCTTGAATGGAGGTAAGAGTTTTGTAGGCTTCCTGTTTTGCATTCAAGAATTTGGTGACGTCATGTGAAAACCAAGAATTGTTTCCCATCGTACATTGTCACTCCGTTAAAGACTCTTTCAGCCTTTCAATTTGGGGTCGACTTTCTGAAGGCTGCGTTAGAGCATTTCACACAATTGGAAGGAGATTAAACTTCAAAAACCCATACACTAACTTGATCAAGAAACAAAAGGAAAAAATATCAGTTTTAACAGATGGTTTACACATACCGTCGATTAAGGTTACTCGGTACCTTCAGAGGTGTCTTCAGAGGTGTATCGCGTCCAAGCGATGTAGCGCGTCCGGATTAAACTGTAGATACCGGAACCCTTATATCAAATTAAAGCTTATAGAGCTGGCTATCCAACTAAACCAAGAATTTTGAAATAAAATGAATTGCCGAATGTTTAGCGCTGTTTTCTCGAATAAATTTTTTTCACTTGGAGGAGCCACTTCAAAGAGCTAAAACTCAAAAGGAATTTGTTCGTTTGCCTTCAAATTTGGACAGTAGCTAGTTTAACATATAAACAACAAAAACGTGTCTGCGAATTTTTTCTTTCGAAATATTTTTTCTCCGAGAGCGATTTTTGTACGATTACTCAGCATTTTTTTCATCCTATTTTGAAAATGCTCTATAACTTTTCACTGCGATTGAATATGGCAAAACGCAGACCCTTTTTTTTAGCGCTTTGGGTCCGGAAACTGAGGAGCAAATTAAATTAGCAAAAAACAAAATTCACTTTGACTAGTAGCTTTGAAAAGGTGATTCAGACGCTCGCAATTAGAGGTCGTGAAAAATTCGACAATTTATTTTATTTCAAAATTCTTTGTATGGTTTGATAGTCAGCTCTATATATATATATATATAGGGGTTTAGGTGTCTACAGTTTAAACTGGACGCGCTACATCGCTTAAACGCGAGACACCTCTGAAGGTCCCGGGTAACCTTAACTCTGGTGCAATGTAGCTGTTCTTGTATTGTGCTCGCATACAGAGTGGTTTTGCATTAGGCTTCTTCGCTTTTACTGCCAGAACACTTTTTCCAAGTTGGATGATTACAGGTTTCGGGTGGCTACTTTCAGTTGTCTCAAG
Organism: Pavona decussata; assembly: GCF_977016875.1. Classification (NCBI taxonomy): domain Eukaryota; kingdom Metazoa; phylum Cnidaria; class Anthozoa; order Scleractinia; family Agariciidae; genus Pavona; species Pavona decussata. Next base: position 127,135 of record NW_028145478.1, on the reverse strand, counting down.
GACAACATTATTGCTTTTCAGGTCATTGTGTATGTATCCGCATTTGTGAATATGCTGCAGGGCATCCGCAACATCACAAAAAAATCTTCTTCCACTGATCCTCTTTCGCTATTTTTCTTTTCTTTGCTGCTTTTAAGAGGGTAAGGGTTTCGCTTCCGTTTCCGTGAAATTTCAGCACGCTGCTGACTGGCTGTTGCAGAGATAAAACCCCAAATAAAAGGGGTGTTCCCGGATGATCACCCAGCTCCAGGGTGACCTCAGCCTCATGGGCAGCCTCTTCCCTACGCCTTTCGTAGCTGTTGCCTTTGGTCGAACTGTCCGCACTCTTGTACTCTTTAAGTACCACTTTTATTCCACGGTACTTTGCAAGGAAGCACATGCCAAAGATACCACTTCCAATGGGCTTTGCTCCCAACTCTTGCCTCAAATTAGAGGGTTCGATTTTTTTTGAGGGCACTGATACTTGACTGAGCTGTGTATCCCGCCTTTCCTGATGCTTTACTTGCCTGTGTTGTTGCTTTGAGGCCCTTAGTGTCTCTTCCTTTAACTGTCTCAGTTCTTATGAGTGCAGCAACCATTCGTTTTCCTCTTGAGAAATCTTGCTGGCTGGCATCCCTACTGTCCGCTCTGTGGTCAACACTGCTGTCGTTATGCGGTTTGCATGCTTCTGTTTTGTCCGCTTTAATAATGACAGTTTTATCTTCTTTCCTTTCCCTATTTCCAGCAGCCTCAATCTTCTTTCTTTCATTTTGCCTTTTCTTTTGAGCTTTTGTTAAGTTTTTGTGGTAAGTATTACGCCTTTTCTTTGCCTCTTCTGCATCTTCGCCAGCCTCTGATTCTTGTTCACGACATTGTCACTTTAGTTCTTTCTTGGCTTCCATTGCAGCTTTTGGTACTGGTTCTGCCTCTGAGTAGTGGGGATGCTATGTTTCACCTGGGAACTTTCATGTCATCAGTAATTCATGGAGCTCGAATTAAAGGGACCCGTTAGTAATTGAACGTTTGCCGGTATGTGATTTTTTGCTTGGCGGCTTGTTTGACTGATTTATAAATATAATTATCTCCCACTCCCACTGTTCAACTCCCCTTTGGGGGCGATGTTTGTAATTTGCAGTGAACAGGAAGTGAAGATTTATTTTAAGCGCTTTTCTCAAAAACTATTTTATATGTTTTGTCTTGAAGGGGACAATTTTAAGAGTTACAACACGAGGGCGATTTGTTTAATTTCAATCAAATTTGAACAGTTGCTAGATTAATTTATCTTCAAGCAAAACGTGTTGGCGAATTAGACAAGTCAAAACCCTTTATTGCTGAGAGCCATTACCATGTGATCACTCTGTATCGTGCTGTCATAGCTTTTTTTAAACTTGGTGGCTCTTAAAAGAGCCGTTGGTTTGGTTACCTGTAGATTGCAATGTTGAACTTCTCATGTCCGACACTACAGGATTTCCCTGCAGGAGTGCAATGCAAGGCTTCTCTGGCGTGGGCACCACAGGGATATGAAACAATCGTCAGACATCATTCCACATCAAAGGTAGAAAATCTTCGTATACTACGTGGACGGCCAAATAGCAATTGTTGTCACCTTACGGGAAAAATTGAGGAGATCTACCAAAAATTACGAAACAACTTTGACTCCAATCTGGGCAGAGTAACTGGAGACTGGGACTGGATAATAATAAATTTATTATGACAGAGGGACTGCTGAGTTAAAAAAGCTGAGTTGGGTCCATGCTGGGTCCACTTTGAGTGCAAATGAGTGTTTGTTTTGATACCCTGCAGCTATTGATGAGGTGGTAGTTACTAAGAGACCACCACATGAGGATCAAGGCTACAAAGTTAATTTCAAAGCTTATTGTGGTGTCACAAGATATTTGGCACACTTACACTTAATGTACAAGTGCGTTTATATACAATAAGCTGCTTTCTTATATTAGGAGCCGACTATTTGACTTTTGAGGAGAGGGACTAGGGTGCAGCTCGTTTGGTTTGGGCAAGAATTTTTTTCAAGCTTACTACTAAAATAGATTTTCCCTCTGATTTTTTGGGTGCAAATATCGAACTACTAAGCTTAACTCCATGCAAGAATTTTTATTTGTTTCAAGTCTGTGTGCAGGATACATTTATTTTTCTGAACACTGGGCCAACTCCACACACCTCAAAAGTCAAATGGTCTGCCCTTTATATGTTAATCACGTTCTATTTGCAGTGTTATTTACAATTCCATCCTTGCATTCACTCAAAGGCTAGGGTACTATTGTTCACAACTGTAGAATGATGTAGAAATTCTTTCTTTTCATGTGGCATGGGATGGTAAAACACTGGAAATGTTGGGGGCATCAGTATTTTTATGAATGTGTTTCATGAATGGACATAAACACTATAAGTAACTGTACGTTTAATACTTACCGTAGTAGGAGTTCACCCATCAGTTCTCTGGTGATGACAGTGATCCATATCTAGGGGGCAATGATACATTATGAAATTAATACTATACGCTGCCCATGAGGTTAAAATAGTTGATGGCATGATTATTGAAAGATGTTGTAACCATCAGGTATGTACTACCCATGCGGTTACACATAGTTAATGGTGAGATTTATTTTTTTGGCTAGGTTAGTTGATGATATTGTAACCATCAGGTATGTACTACCCACGTGGTTACAAATAGTTAATGGCGAGATTTATTTTTTTGGCTAGATTAGTGGATGATATTGTAACCATCAGATATGTACTACCCACGCGGTTACACATAGTTAATGGAACGATTAATTTTTTTGTTAGATTAGTGGATGATATTGTAACCATCAGGTATGGACTACCCACCCCGTTACAAGTAGTTAATGGCAAGATTAATTTTTTTGTTAGATTAGTGGGTGATATTGTAATCATCAGGTATGTACTACCCACGCAGTTACAAATAGTTAATGGCAAGATTAATTTTTTTGTTAGATTAGTGGATGATATTGTAACCATCAGGTATGTGCTACCCACACGGTTACAAATAGTTAATGGCGAGATTAATTTTTTTTTTTTGTTAGATTAGTGGATGTTCGTATTGTAACCATCAGGTATGTTCTACCCATGAGGTTATGACTGCTTGCTTCTGGTGAATCATGTGAGTATATACAGCATCAGTTTCTTCCGATAGTAGTTGGATTCTTCAAAGTCCACATGATTTGACTAGGAGGCACTCTCTCTTCAAGGATGATATCATGAGCCAATAATATGACACCCATCCCACAACTTTCACCACCAGCTGTCTTACCATCAAGTCTCTGTTGGGGCATGCACATGTGTCTATACTGTTGTGTGGACAAATGATTGGACACCGTGCAGTCAAAGTTATCAACTGATGGGAACATGTTACTTCGAAGCTTGACCAGTGAGTTACAGAGATCTCCTGGTGGGGAAAGTTTAAGACCATCATCATACCATACAGTCATCATTGGTAGGCCAACACAGACAAGTCCCCAGTGATCTTTGTCTGGCATATGTAGTGGCATTAGGATAAGTTTAAGTTCAGTTGGATGGTGGAGGTCCTTTTGAATGATGGTTTTGATGGATCCAAATCTTGATTCGCCAACCATGACAAGGCTTCAGATGGCAAACACAGAATTGAACAACTTTGTTTGTTTCTGCTTATTAATTAGTGACTTCTTCAAGCAATAATTGATGATGAAGTTGTCAATGTAGCGCTCTCCTGCCAACGTAGAAAAAGATTTAAAATCTACACAAATTCCATCAAGAGAAGAAACAACACGCAGTGGGGCATGGGGGCTACTTTCGAAATAGCTGCAGAGGAATTTGATTTCAGTTTCTCTGAGAGTAAACTTGTCAGTGTTGAAATGTAGCCAGGCCATTTCGTCTTTAAAGTTGTGTTGCATGTTAGCAATGGAACAATATCTCAAAAGGACATCAATGCCACTGGTATTGAAATTTCTCAATGTACCAATTTTGACTTCACTTGGACCATCACTATCATCTAACTGTATGGTGTTTGCATCTATCAACCTGGGAAGAGCATGTGCTAATGATCTTTTGTGCTATCATCAGTGTGTGTTCTGATGGGCGACTCTTGAGCAAGTAAGGATTGTCCTTTTGAAATTCATTAAAAATAGGAACAACCTCTGTCTCATGGATTAGATTTGCTACTGGTTTGTGATATGCAAAACTTGAGTGGTTTTTGAACAGGTTTTAGAGATTCTGGTGTGCTGCTTGCAGGGCATGGAATTTTTTTGGGTACTTTGAGGCTGCTTTCTCATCCTCACTCCAGATGGCAGTGGACAGGAATTTGATTTGGAAGCAGGAAAAAGGCATCTTTTCGCAGGTTAACACTTCTGGTCTGCATGCCACTCATTATCTTTCCTGCTTTTTTTTTCACTGAGGGTGATTGAGGAGACATTGGAGTACAATTCACGGTTTGGTAGTAATCGTCCTCCCATTCATCATGGTTGCCATTAGAATCGGGTGAGTCTTCTACAGTGACAAAGCAAACCTTGCTTTGGTCATAGTGATAGCCAAGGTAATCTTTGCCAAATAGGATGTCCATTAGCTTGTTGACTGTTGTTATCCATGCTTTATCCTCAACAAACGATGCTGGCTTTGGTTTGGTAGAAGGCCAGCCACAACCACGAAAGAAGAAGCTCTTTCCTAATCGAATTGAAACAAAAGCAAGTATTGAGATTATTAGGCAGCATAAACATGTAAAGAGGGTGACCACCAAGTACACTTTTGTTACTTTATTGTAAAAATTGAAGCATACTTATTAGATTTGAACATCACAGTTTGCCTTAGATGTTTGCCTTCTATGAAATGGCTTCATAGGGAATGGAATGTTTAAAGTGGAAATGAAAAATTAAAGCTCATTAGGAATTTCATCAATATGGCCTTGTCCTCTTTATTAGTTTTATACCTCAACTTTATATTTATGTTTAAATTTAGTACCTGCTTACACTTAATAATATCCGGTTTTTGTGAATTTACCTGGTGAACCAAAGCAGTCTTTAGCTTGCTGAAAGCAAAGTCACAGATACAGCAGTTTTGTTGAATATTGGTGCAGGAACATCTGCTGTGATTGCATTCACCTTACATGGATTTCAAAGGAGGTTGTTTGGAGTCACATTATGAAATAGAGTTACAGTGAATTTAGGCAAGTTTGGATCTTTTTTTCCTCTTGATATTTACTCAAGTAGCCAAAACTGGTGTGTACAAATTAAATTCAGCAATAATTTCTGACTGGCTAAGTGAATGGATGCTACAGTTGAACATCTAAACAGCCACCTTTACCATGCTAGAGAGATCCCCATTATAGATGTCAAATGGATTGGAAGTTAGGAGAAGGAATTATAGTTAATCTAGAAAGGCAACTGTTTGGGGCTGTATTACACCATTGTGATACAAGTACAGTAGACCCCCATAATAATTGACACTAGGCAAGAGCTTTAAGGGGCACCGTCCCAATGATTTTGCAGATTTGAAGACAATTATATGTGCTGATATCATTACTTGCATGTAATGCCTGTACTCATACACAGATTGCTCATACATCGATACAGACACATTTTCCAAATTTTAAAAGTGGTCCAAAAATTTCATGACAGTGTAAGTCTTCTTTACTTCATACATGGTTTTAATTAAAATCAAAATACCTTTCATTTCTCGCACCAATGCCTTTATGGATGTTGATGCATCTGTGACGATATGCTCAATCTTGAGCACATGCATCAACCTCTGCAACAGTCCGGAAAGGGCCAGTTTCTCCATGGCTGCAGACTTCCCAGCAGTCTCTCGTTTGTCCAAGACCTCCAGGTCCACCACTGCTCTAGACGACTGCTCCATAAGTGTGTATACACAGTAACGGGCAGTGTGTCCTGGTGAATCATTTCTGCCATCTCCTGACAGCGTCACTCCAGTTGATGGCAGATGATCATTAATTGCTGCTTTTACATCAACCCACATGGTCTGTACTGCAGGAAAGCAATACAGTTTCTGGATTCTATAAAAGATGGTTTCAGAGATGAACTGTAAACCAAAGAACTTGGCCAGAAGGTTGATCTTCTGACAATTGTTGCCACTAAGTAACACAGCAGCTGCAAGCTGAACATTGTTTACAAACACCTACTGGTGATTCTTCTTGGTGAGGAGCTCGGACGAGGCCCATGTTCCAGAATGTCCATTGTCACAGCTCCAGTGCAATAGTAACACAGCACCAGATTTGGTTTCTTGTATGGTGAAGGGACTGCTGCATGTTTTACAAGTGGTTGAAATCAGTTCTTTAATTTTCTCCACCGTTACTAACACTTTTGCAGTATTGGAGAGTTCCAGTTCCCTCTTCACTCTTTCCTTCTTGTCTCCTTCATATACCTCCTGCAGTTTGGCTTGGAGACTTTCCTGCTCTGTGATGGTGTCCTCGTGAAAAGCTGTCTGATCAGCCTCAGGTGTTGTGACCTCATCATCAAGGACAGATCCCTCAGTACTGGTGGTCTGTGCGTCCGAAAAGTCAACCACAAAATACTCCCTAAAAATCCAACAATCAACTATGAAATCCAGTAGATAAGAATTCCTATGCTTTACAAACATGCATGCATACATGTATGTGTATGTGTAGTGGTACACAAATACAAATTGGTTGTATACCAATGCACAGCCAAATTATTTGGCTACACATTGTTCTGTGAACTCTTCACAAGAACAGCCATGATATTAATTTCCTGGAAACAGTACATTTGAAACAAACTTGTGCTGTCCTTTTGGCATCACCAGTTACAATCAAATTGAATGTGTATGTGAAAATGGTTCTAACATTCTTTCATAAGAAATATGTATGTTCTGTCCCCTTTGCATCTGTGTCTACAAGGGTACATGTTCTTATCCAAAATGAAAGGGAACAAAATTCATAACCAAGTGGAACACCAAAAATATGTTCTGCTTACAATCCCAAATGGCATATCTGATGCCATTTCAAAGTGGTCATCATATCATAACCAATTTAAATTACATACTCATTACTGCATGGCATTTCATTAGGAGCTGGATCCAAAGCAGGCCTTTCACTGTCTTCATCCATTCCATCTTTACTGTCACTACTATCCTTGCTTGATGTGTCATCATACAAATCAAGCACTATCCTTGACAGTCTACAAATGAATAATGTAATACGGGCAATAATGAGTGGGTGTGTGGACCAGTGGAGATTGTGCACACTGAACAATATAAACAAGTAATGCAATACAACTGTCCCACTGTCCAACACACCATACCTCCAGTTTTGTGAAACACAAACTTGTTTCCTATGTATGTTAGTAGTAACCTGCTATAGCTAAAGGCCAGACCAAAATGAGAGCGAGACTCACTGAAACTATCATAAGACCTCTGCGATTTGACTTGTCATGTGATGAACTCTTGGCAACTACTGATCTGATTTCACCAAGCTGATGACAGATGCCTAGCAGTGAAGAAAACTCTTAGTCAATAACCATCTTCTTGGTCTTGTTTGGCCTGGCCTTATAACGCCAACTTCTTGACACATCATTGAAAACTAAACTAACCTCTCGTTAAATTCTTGCTCATTGTTGCTATCACCAGGAACTGGGCACATACTTACACCAGGAACTGATATGGCTTCCCTTTCGACAGGAACAGAGCTTTTACTCTTATCACCTTCACCATCAACAAATGGATTATTCTCGTTCCCTTTTCTGGTTCTGGAAAAGGGATCATCCATGGCCACATTGAACTCATCAACTTCCATGAGACTCCCCACTGCAACATCCACACTAGTTGTGTCTACATCACTGAAAAAAGGCGCACAGAGTAAACAAAATATAAAGAAACCATTTGTGGTGGTGTTGACAACAGCATTAGTGTCTGAATTTTAATTTCTGAAGTAACAAAAAAATCTGGATTTTTTTGTAAAATTCAAAACACAGGGCTAGGGAAATTGCATATCAATGACAATCACTGACTGAAACAGTATGTGATAAGCTTCTCTCATCCCTTGCAACAAGCAAAGTGTCTCATCAAAACGATATCCTAATTTCTCACCTGGTGGATGCATCAGGGAAGGCTGATACTAGGTCCTCTGTTCTTTTCTTCTTTGCCGGTGTAGAGCAAAATCCTGGTTGAGCTGAAAAAGATAACCAAAATTGAATGTATGTTCAGAAAAGGTCTAAATTTTGATTAATGCAAGATCAATTATCTGTGTTCGATGAGGTGCCCAGCAAAAGAGATATTATTTTAGGTCTTGTGCCAGCAAATCTGCGTCATGAAAATTATAAAGGTAGCAGTTACATGCTTTGTCACCTGAAAAACTGACATCACCAAGTGAACTACTTTCTTTTCTTCCTCTTCTTTCTTCTTTGGGTTTGTTAACAACACACGAGCTACAGAAACAAAAAGAGAACCGTAAGAAGAGTCTCCAAACAAAATTACATGTAGGAATCCTGGGTATGGTTCAAAAATAAAAGCTCATGACAAGCGAGATTTAAACAAAGAAAATTGCAAGTGTCACTTACTGTAATAACACTTCTGCAAATTCACTATCCGTAAGTTTGGAATATCCAAACAAATCCTTCTGGCTCCTCTCCAGTGGTCGCAAACTGATTTCCGTAGATAAATAACCTTCACAGGCTCGGGTCTCCGAGGCCTTCCACCATGATTTGTCGAGGCCGCCATATTCTCGCAATCACATCGTTCAACCACTCAATCACACAGGCAATCAAAAATGCTTATAATCACGATCAACAACAAAATATCTTCGTTTTAGTAGACAGCTCTAATTCAGAACGATTTTTTGCAACTGAACAAAAGACAACGAGGAAAATGGAGGTTTCGTACCATACGAAACCTCCACCGACAGGCGCGTTGCATCTTGGTTGACAGAGAGTCTTTAACCATTCCCAAAATATTATAGTCTTTTCATTTGTGAATATTCAATTGCATGTTCTATACCTAAGTTCCATGCAAACTCACCTTTCCCTACTCAGGCCTTGAATCATTGCATTAATTCTCTCACACAACCTTGTGTAATCAAAATGCGTAAGGGCTGGACCTACATTAAACAACATGTGCTAGTAAGGTTGTTGTGCACTTCTTATTCATTAAATGTACACTAGTTGCATTCACATATAGGTAACATGTACATGCAACTTGCGACTTCATCGGGCATGAACAACATTTTCTTATCTAAATAGTCATTGAGCCATGTTAAAACAATTACATTACTTATTATTTACACCTTGAGCAAGTAATGTGCATCTTTCATGTCAGGTTGGGGTGTTACATTTAAGAGGACCTACATGTAGCGAGGGCGTTAAATGTGATGAGCCATTCATTAGAGAGACATTTATTTTACTCAAAACTCACTGACAAAAATTGTGGAAAATAGAACCTTGTAGTGGGTCTCGTCATTCCTGGATGTTACTGATATAGGACAACCTCATAGAAAGTTGCTGACAATATTGAGCATTACAGAAATTAAGAAGATAAATGAGCGGATTCTTGTGAGGGAATCTTTTGGACTGACACTTTGTGTTTATTTGAAGAGAGTGTCTAATACAAAATTTACACCTTATGGGGAACATTAATTAGATAATTTAATGTACCAGTAATACACATACCGTCAATGCCATCAACAAATTCTGGAGTTTGTTGAGTGGATGGCACTAAGAAAATTATTTGGTCATCCCTGCCATTTCCATACTTGTCAAGCACTATGATATAAATTATCAAAGCAATAAGTCAATTACAGTAAATATAGACAATTTTGACAATTGGTCAATGTTGTACTTGCTATCAAGAGTTTGTAATATTATTTTTACTAGGTATAATTTCCTGTAATCAATCATTAGTGCTGTTTAGAATTTGAATTAAATCAATAATCACCACTTAATTAGAGCCTATCATTTTTAATTATTAATTGAGCAAGCACTAAAACGTTTATTGCACATAAACAAGTCCCTTGAAGAAATGTGGCAATTTAATAAAGTTAACAGTAGAAACAAGTGTAGTTCATGCATTTCACTTTGGCATAATGAAAGCTACGTTTATTAAATTATGGCCATACAAAAAATTTGTGCTCTTCCGAGGAATCATATCAAACTACCCTTCCTTACTAAGTTTTCATACCTCTTTTGCCATTTTTTGATGTTGTCTCTGCTGCCCAGAAATACCAATCATGCTGAGTACTTTGTTCTTGCACCTTTTGTAGGACACTGGTCAATGAGAGGCAATTTAACGATATTAGCTAATTATTATTAGTGTTTCCCTCTTTAGTTTAATTCCTTGGGTAAAGGGGTCTAGTTCAAGGACAAAACTTGTCAATGGTAAAATAGGAAATGCCTGTATTATTTGTACATGTACCTCAGCATGGTGCCTTGAAATTTGCTGCAGTTGCAGGGATTAAATAGGATAATCACTATTGCCCTCCTGTCATCATATGCCTGGCAACATATCTAAAAGAGGAGAGACCTACATTGTAGGTTATTGCTGTAGGATTAGGCCAATCAGTGTCAGGTGTTACAAAGTTTTACAGATTTCACAAAATTAGCACAAATTAAACGAGAGATGATAGCTCAAACACAATTAATTTTCCCAATGTCTAATGTTGGAACATTCTTACAGACTGCTACAGGTAAAGGGCAGTCATAACTCTCAAAAGCAGACACTATCAGAACCACACTCAACTTAAGATAAGTGAAAACAAAGTATCTTAAAAAAAAATAGAACACCACAGCTGTTATGCTTGCAAAACCTACCCCTTCAAAGGTGTGTGTCAGGAATGGGAGAATGGCAGTTTCACCATCACAGCCCTCATTTAACACTTCCAAGCACTGCAGAACCTCAGCTGCTGAGCATAGTGCGATCATCTTTTAAAAAGAAATATGTAAAAACTACCAATAATCATTTCTAGTTCAGTCAAGGAATAATGGAATCTGCAAGTGGTAATCATCTAAACATTCCGCACTCACATCCTTCAGACATTAGTGGTTTGACAATTGACTTTTTTAATTTTTTTTTACAAGTAAGAAGCAGTCTACTATAAGCGTATGCATTTTTTCTCCAGAATTGCTTTGACATCTTGAGGTCGCTACCTTTTTACACTTTGGCCTTCACCCCGCTCATGGAATTAGACGTGGGTGCCCCTATTTTAAGGTATTAATAAGAGGTCCCGCAATAGGTATATGGAATGGTACCTGCGATTATTATCCTTAATTCTGTAAAAAGAAAAATATTGCATGTCTTGTGAGCAACACGCACTTTAGACTGAAGATGCAAATGTCCTCTTAAACACTACAGGACAAGTCCTTGTGACATGACATAATGAAGGCATGTTTTGTGATGAAGGATCGGAACTAGCAAACAGAGTATCCATGTTTCTCTTTTTCTGATACCTTTGACAAACATTCTTTTGATAAGGAGATAAATGCCCAGCAGACAGGATAAAACGAAAGGCAACAATCCCAGTACTCACTACCTTTTCGGGATGTCTCATGAGATATTGACTGACTTTCTCTTTGCAGAGGGCAAGTCTAATTGAGTGATGTAATAATGAGTAATTTCTTAGCCATTTTGTCTTTGCAATTTCCTGCACACACCCCAGTTTTTTTTATTTTCGCCAAGATTTCGACAACAGTATCACTTTCTATATGTAAGCATTTTTCATCTATTTTCAAAATCATATAGAGTTTTGTTTTTTGTTCTTTGTGGTTTAATAAGCAAAAAAAAAGTGGTGGGAAAAGATGTGAGACGTTAAAGCTTCCCTTGTAGAATTCTAGTACATTTGAAGTATACTTCAAATAGGTGATAAACCCCTTAAAAAGTATACTTCATTTGAATTTTAAGTATACTTAAAGTATACTTACAAATAGTATACTTAAAGTATATAACTTTTGGACATCCAGCAAAGTATACTAAAAGTATACTTCACAGCAAAGTATACTTAAAGTATACTTCACAAAAGTACACTTAAAGTATACTTTTGAGTATACTTCAAGTATACTTCATGCATATGGCTATCTCCCAGTAAAATACAAGCACATATATTAAAGAAATAAAAAACGCGCCCGAGTGCATTGTTGAGTTATATAAGCACGCAGGAAATTTTAAGAACACGAGAGAAGTGCATAGAGAAGCACGAGACGTAGCCGAGTGCTTCTTGCACTTCTCGAGTGTTCTTAAGAATTCCCAAGTGCTTATATAACTCAACAATGCACGAGGACAAGTTCTTTATTTCTTTTATAAAATGTTTAAGTAGCGCGCGCTCAAACTTGTGACGTAAGCAGCGTGCATTATTACTGCCATAAAGCACGCGCATGACGTAAGAAGCGTGCTTTATGGAGCTATAATGAACTCGAACTGACCAATCACAGCGCGCCGATTTCTCGATGATTTTATAATATTAGATATAACTAGTAATCAAGACGTTCATCAGTATTACACCAGTATAATTTAATATTTATTTAAAATTTTGTGGCAAATCAGTGAAGACAAAAACTTTCTTTGCTCTTTAAACAGTAAAGTTAAAAAACTGACATCATTGTAATGTAACACAAATCTGTCTTATTAAACAAAAAATATAACTTTCAATGTCTTCTGAAATACTATATTTTTATATCATATTTTGATCAAGAAATTAAGTTAAATTGAAAATAAGTTCACTGGGTAAAGCATTTGATAAGAATTAATAGGAAAGATTTGTAACTTTTCAATATCAGGCAAATTTCTTCTCACTAGAATAAACTGATCTTAGCAATTGAAAACGTAATTTTGAAATCATTTTCTTCAGTTTCAACGTTTTCTCAATAGGAAAGACTTGGGGACTATTTACAAGATTGGAGAAGGTTTCCATAACGAGGAATAACCCTAGCTGCCTTGTAAATGCTCTTCAGGTAGGGGAAAACTCACCTGAGTGTTTAAAAGGCAGTTAGGGTTACCTTTAAGCCTTCTGCCAAGGTAAACCTATCCCTTGGGTATCTATTGTTTAATCAACTTTCACTGTCTTTTTTTTAAAATTAGCCTCAATGCAAGTTATCTTGTTCCTGAGGGCAATCTTTATTGGGCTTTCTGACGTCCACTCTGCAAATTTCTTTCTTGTAAAACCTGTGAAAAATAAAGAGTAGGATATATATTTACTCCAGAGACTTGGCATTTAGACTTGATGAAGAGCAGCCAACAGCTGTAAGATACATGACAAATGTTAAAATTTACCACTTGATCTGCTAAATGTTTGATAAGTTTGACGTAATATATTACATTCCCAGCTTTTGAAGCTGTCCCTTCCATGACTTTCTGAGTGTACTTGTAAAATTAATGTTACAACACTGTGCACACTCAAGTGTATATAATTATATTTTTGCAATTTTGATAGGCGAAAATAAAGCTTTGTCAAAATTTTTACTTTCTACAAAGAATCTGAAATAAATCTTTTCTAGCAGTGCTTTCACTAAGATTTTGAGGCCAGTGCTACATTGCATAGTACCTGTCAGAAAACAACATTTAAAGCTCCCTTACAAATGGAGCCAGAATGAATTTTAGCTGGTGATTCGGGGTAGGTCATCTTGTCAGGTGGGATCTCCATGAAGCTCTTTGGAACGTCTCACAGGATTGGCTCAGAAAATGATATACAAACAATATAGCAACAATGAACCCTAGCCCTAAAACCACAGAGCTTCACACTTACAAGAACCAATGGAATAAGAGGTTCCAAAGAGCTTCATGACAACAGTGACAGGTCTTGCCTAAAGCACTGTTTGTAAGCATTGAACAAAAATATAAAGGAACCAAATGATGGTAAGTTTGATGAATGTCAAACAAAAGATATTTTAAGGAGAGTCAATCTAACTATAATGGAGATGATAGTTAGATTGACACTGCCTCAGTTTCTCTGTTGTCTGTTCAATATATATTCGTGTAAAACATTGGCCAATTAACTGTATTGATCAAAAGACGATAAAACAGGTAGCTTCCTAGTGGATAATGATCTGGTTAATCACATTGATCACGTTCTTTTTTTTAACTAAATTTGTTGCCATGTCATGAAACTTTGCTTTTGCAAATTTTAGGAGATTTTTTTTTTATTTTTTCATGCATTCACAAAAATTGTTTAATTAAGTGCACATGCACACAATTAATTAAAAATGCATTAATCTCTACTTATACATACTCAGTATACTCTCCAAAATGTCTGTATCAACAGATGCTTTTCCATTTTTGCCACCAAGGCTTTTACCAATGAGCTCCTGCTCGCTATAAAAGCAGCTCAACAGAAAGCAGGCTGTTGCTGTTGCAGTTTTCTTTGAATGTGCCTTGGTAAGGTGACTTTCAAACAGGTCTGGTGACAGTTCAATCATCTGCAAGTATAAAAGACGTTCGTTTATCTTCAATTTGGCCCATCGATTTTCATATGTACATTTTTGGGATATTCAAACTTCAGGACTGAGTTAAACTTCCCAGAAGGTGTACTAAATAATGAAATCCTACGATTATTTTTTGTCCAAAATTAACAAAGAACATGAGAGTATGGAGAGAGAAGGTTGCCGTATTCATTGTGCATTTAACCCAATAACTACAATGAACACAAAATAATGTTCATGTCAAATATGGCTCCGTCAATTCCAAGCCCGCTCATGCGCCCCCACCCCCTACCCATGGGCATTTTTTCACTTCACCTTCCACACAGTAGGGAATTTGCCAATGATGGTCAGCCCAGTGGTGGGGTATTGTCAAAAGCAATGCGGTCTTTTGGATTTTAAAAGTAGCATATGCTTCCACCCCAGCATGCATGTTCAAATACTTGCACTCTTTCCACATGCAATTAAGATGACGTAAAGAGGAATGTGCACAGTACATGAAGGAGCTGTGGGGCATGTGAACGCATAAGCTGGCCACACCATGAAGCATTTACAACATTTTTTAAATCAAAAGGAGGAGGGGGGGTGATGCAAGGCTTGGAATTGACAGAGCTATTACTAAGGAGAACTAACTGACCAATCAGTCAAAAGGTTATTTAAATTGCTCAAAATGGGAATAAGAATCTTTGAGAAATGGGTTTGCAAAGAAAATTCTATTTTCTTGTATTGTAATTTGCATGCACTACTCTTACCTGATATCTTTTAGCAGTTTCCTGTGAAATTTTTCCAGCTCTCGGTACTTCACCTGGCAGCCCTACCAGACCTCTGGAATTATTTAGCTGCTCAGTCAGCAGGGCATTTGCCTCTTTGAGCTCTTTATTTTGAGCAAGCAAGTGGCAACATTGAGTGCATTCTGCAACTTGCTGTCTTCTGGGACACTTCTTTGCAGTTGAAGTGCCTGGCAGTACACTTGTTCTAGGGGCTGTGTATAAAAGTGGGACGGGGACAAGGGGACGGGGACATTGGGACGCGTGTGTGGGGACTTGGGACCTGGGGACGCGTGGGGAGGGACGTGGGGACATCAAGCATGGGACGCGGGGACGTATGGGACGGGGACGGGGACGCGGGGACGTCAAATATAGGGACCCGGGGGACGTGGGGACATTAATGTTTATTGTTTAAGTCGAAGGTAAATGCGATATCTCTTTCTTCACAACCCACCCTACCCTCCTTATGGTCCCAATATTCCAGCAAGGAGACTTGGACAGCGGTCTCACTTTATTCAACGCTGGGGGTTCTTCGTCACGTTTATCGTCATGGAGGATTTCCAAGGTAAGGCTATCTTGCGTTTGTCTCGATTATCACTAAAATCCTAACACATCCTTGTTTGAATCTTGTAAATTTCGAGCTTGAAGGATACTATAGGCAATACTTAGTTTAACGATTTGCATTTTTGGTCGCCAGATTGTTCAGATTTGAACTACTTATCGGACGAAGATACAGAAGATGCTAGAGTTTGCAAGCGGAGTAGAAGGTGTGCTTCGTCACGATTATTTTCAGTTGTTTTGCATGTATAAAAAAGCCTTAATGTTACTACAGTATTTTACATGTATAGAAAGAATGCATTGTCACTTTGCGTGGCTGTTCACGGCCAACTTGGCTTCTTTGCTAATGTGTCTAGATTAAAGTATCATGATATTTTCATTGAAATAGGGTCATGAGGTTGCACAGCAATTCTGATTTCAAGTTTTCGTTAACACTGCTATTTTCATTTTTTCTCTATAGTGTTTTCAAACAAAGTCAAGATGAAGTCTTTGATACGGTACGTTATTTTACTATATTAAAGGTTTTTTGTCCTGTCAGTAGTAGTTTCGTTATTAAGTGCAAAAACAAGCTACATTATAGTCACGACAACCCTTTTTTATTTTCTTCGTATCAATAATAACTAGTACGCCAGGGCAATCTTTTGTAATAGAGAAGATTTATTGTCCTACTTAAAACCCCAACTGAATTTTGAATACATTTTAAATAAAGGAGATGTTTTGCTTGTTTGACCAGCTCAGGCTTTACCATGGGAACGAGAGGTTGCTAAAATCTCAGCTATAAATTCATCATGTGATCTGCCTAGTAATGGATTAACAACGGGTCCTTCCACAACCATTGAAGATTAACGCAAATTAAAAATCTTACACATCAGTCCAGGTTAAATTTGGGTGATGTTGATTTTTGTATTAATTTTTAACCTTTGATTTTATTTAGGCGGATAGCAGCCCTGTCAATTCCCCAAATGCTAAGAAAATTAAGAGGTAGGTTTTAAAAGTAATTAAGCAGCTAGTAATTCTTTGATATGCAAATTTGGGGGATGCTAATAGACCCCTCCACGGTTTTTTCAACATTTGACATGGACCAGTTAGTGAAATTCCTTTGACACCACTGGACAGAGCGCCTTCAAATTGGTAACATTGGCAAAGTTGCAAAAATTTATAGACGTTTGTAAAATTGTCCCCACCATACAAACGTCTGAAAAGTTTCGCGACTTCGAGGAGCTATATCTTCGTTACTTTTCGACAAATCACAAATCACTTTTCTTTCAAGGCGCCCTTTCCAGTGGTGAACGTTTTTGGATGATGCAAGAGTTGGTTAATTTCCTTTTATTATTATTATTATTTTTATATATACAGCAAAACGGTTGTGCGGGAGGAAATCGCGTTTGTAAGGCGAGCAATCGAGATAATCGACACGAGTGAGGAAGAGGAGGACTCTGAGGATAGTCAGCAGGTACATTGAGTGACACATAATGATAACTTATACGGTATCTAATAAGTACTGACATTTTAGGGTGATTCTCCAGCTAATATACAAACCGTTCGTTCTCCAGTCAGTTCATTCGCGAGATAATCATGAACCACAGTCCAAACATTTTTATGATGACAGTCAGTGGTCTCAATTTTAAAGTGACAATTTTCTAAATAAGCTACAACCGTAGAAAAACGCCGTTTTACAGTACTTTTTCTTCCCTCAAAAGCGACGTTATACATGAAAATGACTGTTTAAGGAAGTAATTTTCAAGATCAAGCTACTCTACATAGTTTATATTACCCAAATGAGCCACTGAGGTTCCGTGATTGTTCTTAGCGCACGCAGTTTAAGTCATTTTTATCGTTCGTTGTTCCATCAAAGTTGTAGCGAGACCAACCACTGTAACAGTTTTCCGACTTTTAGAATCGTCAGTTGGTGATTAACGAAATCATCCCAAAATAGCAATGGGTTAATTAAACATGAAGGTGCTGTTTTATAGAATGTCTTATGAAACAATGTTTTTTTTTTTTTCAAGAAGTATTACGAAGACGACAGCCGCCTTCCTTATTACGAGAAAGGCAGACAATCACCATATTCCAGTAAAGAGAGTGTAGACATTCTGCTGAGAGTGAAAGAACCATGTTGCACTGAAGTCCCCCTTCAGGTGATGGAAAATGCTTCGTTTGTAATAGATTTAGATGCTCTCCCCCACCCCGAAGATGTGCGGGCGGACGATCTTGGCAAGTGGGTCCATATTGGCTCCCCGAAAAGCTATATTGCTGTTGAGAGAAACAAAAGTGGCCATATCCTGGATGTTCAAGTGACAAGGCAGAAAAGAACAGACGCTGATTACATCATGGTGGTTAAGCAGTATCTTCACCACGACAAGGAGGCACAATATCGGAAGCGGATGTCTTTCGTGTACAATAGCAAGTCGAGAAGGCACCGACTGGCATTGCTTCAGTATTACTTTGAAGGTGAAGAAACCCTTTTGAACCTTAAGGAACATGGAAATTCAAAAAACAACACCGAGCCTTACGTTCGAACGAAACCAAGCACATTCGAACAGCTGAAAGAAATATCCAGAAGCTGCCAACCCCGAGAGGTCTTTTTCGCAGCTGTACGTCAGAAGGGGGGATTGGAGTTTTGCCGCTCTAAAAGTGATCTGCCGCGAAATTCCAGGCAGGTGCAGAACGTATTATCGTCTACTTCGGCATCCTTTATGCCGTCAGCTAGTTCCAGTAGAGATATCTTGCTTGAAGCTATGGAAAAGTGCAAAACTAAAGATGGTTATGTCAGAGAGGTAGTTGGTGCACCAGAGCCTATGGCCTTCCTTGCCACTGACAGGCAGCTAAAAGATATCGAGCTGTACTGTTGTCAGGAAGACGATTTTTCAATTCTTGGTATTGATCCAACATTCAATCTTGGCAATTTTAGTGTGACTCCAACGACCTACAGGTGCCGCAAAATTGTTAACGTAACCACAGGTAAATCACCTGTTTTCCTTGGTCCCATGCTTGTTCATCAGAGCAAAACGGAACAAACGTACCGATATTTAGCCTCATCAGTTAAGCGATTCAATCCAAACACCGTGTCTCTTCAAGCCTTCGGCACTGATGGCGAACGTGCTTTGTCAAATGCATTCAATGAAGAGTTCCCTGTGGCTGACCATCATCGTTGTTTTATCCACCTGCGTAAAAACATTGAAATGAAACTCTCCAGTATAGGCATCAATGGGCGTTACCAAAATGAATTTCTCGACGACATATTTGGTCATAATGCAGCAGCTATCTCGTATCACGGAATTGTGGATTCCGATGATTCGGATGACTTTTATGCAAAACTGTGCTCGCTGGAGGATGTTTGGAATGCTCGAGAATGGGAAATCACATACCAAACTCCCAGATTCTACGACTGGTTTGTCAAAAATGTTGCTGACACGATCGACGCATCGATGCTGAAACCCATGCGACAAAAGGCGGGACTTGGGGATTCCCTATACACAATAAACGACAATGAAGCAGAAAACCACCTGTTAAAGCTCAAGACGGACCACAAACGTGTGAACCTCGTAACGCTTATTGAAAAGAGCCATGAACTTGTGAAGGAACAAGATTCGTTGCTGGAAGGAGCAATAATTGACCAGGGGGAATGCAGACTCTCAGATGAATATAAGCACCTGAAGATATCCCCAGAAAAGTGGAGAAAGATGAATCCTACGGACAGAAGAGCGTACACCAGAAGAGCCAAAGAAAGTGGTCCTATGTCACAAACGCTTTCCACACTCTCCATATCACATACACAGTCCGGCATCTCTGGTATCCCAGAAAGCATTTTATCCCATCAATTCTCTAAGGCCCAGAGGCTCTTGCGAATGAGTAAAGTTAGACATGGCTTTGGGGAAGACGATACTCTATTGGTAGCATCGGATACATCAGCGAAACCGCATGTTATAAGGCAATGCAAAAATGGTAAATTCTGTTGCGATGATGACTGTCCCGCATACAACCATTCCAGTCTTTGTGCTCACACACTGGCGGCAGCAGAATTCAAGGGCAAACTCGTAGATTTCGTAACATGGCACAAGAAAACTGGTGTACAGACAAGTGTGACAAAAATGTCTACTTATGGGCTGGATGTTGGCAGTGCTGGTAAAAAGCCACATCAACGAAGAAGAGCGAAGAAGACCAAGGAGAAAGAGAACTTCGTCGTTGAACATGTAGACAGAGTGCAAACTCCATCTCAGAATCGCCAGCCCGTGAAAATGAAGATTGTTCGAAGAAATGGAGAACACGAAGTCTTGCAAGAAAGTCTAGCAGAGACAGACGAAGGGCATCGTGAGGACATCAATTCGTATTCTCTTGTGTTCCTGTCTGATCATCCCCGAGTGACAACTTGTACAGGATGTGGAATCAAATTCGCTCGAAAGGCCGATGGTCGACTCTTTCCTCCTCCGCATGACGTCGCCATTACACACAAAGAACACCGTCCCTGGAAAGATAGAAATACAGGGATCTTGAGAGTTGGAAAGGAACAGGCTGTCTATTTTCATGTAAATATTTCTTGCGTTCAGAAAGGAAACAGCATCAGTAGCGCTACCTTTGACGGAGCACAATTAGACATTCATCCCATTGTCAAGCAACGCCTGAACAAGGAGCATAAAGATTTCCTCTTTCAGCAGTTGAACATTTCACTATAAATGAACAACACTGTAAAACGTTCCATGCCGGAAACACTACTTACGAGTAAAAGCGTTGAACGTCAGCAAACAGAGCATGTAGTTAAGATTTAAAACTATTATTACTAAGTACTGGTTTGTGTTTTCATTTTGAGGCGATACCTGCCCTTTTTAACAAGTTTCAGAGTAATTGTTTGCATTAGGTGCGATGCATACCATGCGGTTGCTTCTCAATCAATAGGGGATTTTTGGCCTCCATCAACTGTAAGTTATAAAGTGAAATTTTGTTGACTATGCAGTGAGCACTAGCGTTGTAACGTCGTTCATATTCTATTTACATTTCTACGACAATGGTTGCACTCATTCCAAGTTATTGAAAATGAGACAAAGATTATAATAATTTGCTTACAATTTGTTATGAAATTAGGGATACGCGAGGCAAAACTAGTCGGAGGATACCTTTCATGGCTTGTTACCAAGTCATTCCTCGTTACAGTTTTATTGCAACTAGTGTCCTAAGTTCCTTTTGCTATTACAGCGGTAGTTCAGTGTTACAACTCTTCAGATTACACAATTGCAAAAGTAAGTGAAAAGATGTTTGTAAAAGAGTTACTTGGCAGTTTAGTTTGCGGCCAGATAAACGTACAAAGCAACCAAATATTAGAAGGTCAATAAGCCGAATTACGTGTTTACAAATTAAAGCATGCTGTTCACGTTCATGTTATTTGACTGAACTGTCTCGTTGCAAAGTGACTTAGCTAACCAGAAAAACAGTTTTGCAATTTGTTAGATTGATTTCCTCTGGGTGTAGACAGTTTTGTCAATATGTAAACATTCTTTATTATGTAAGTGAAGTTTTCATAAATTAAAATAATGAGTTTATTTTGCCTTCCGTTCACAACGTGGTACTCGCTGACTCTTTTTTTTTCATTCTGGCCTCCTCAGACAAACCTTGAATACTTTTAGAGAAAACCCGCTTTGATTAATAGTGACATGAAAATGCTTTTTTCCATGGCTTATCGGATATTTTCAATGACTGACACGGCTTCTGCCACAGGTCGTCCACCCTCTGTGTTACACTTTCATTCACCCAAGGGCAAGTCGGTTATGTACGAATCTCCTATAATGCTTTACGGCCCTTAAAATAAGAAGTGGCAGTGAGTTGTAAAGCGAGAAGTGATCGCGCTCGCCAAACAGTGAACTGGATGTTGTTATTTCCCATCTGCGAAAGAATTAAACGCCGCTTTTAATCGAGCAAACCAATGCACAACGTGGTGAAATATCGAGATATCTTTTCCAAAATCTGCGTACGTTATAACGCTCAGTTTAGCCGAAGACATCTCTGAACCTAAAACTTCTGTATATTATAGTCAGGGATGTGCAAGGGTTGCGTGATGATCAAAGCAAAAGCAGTAGAAACTTACCGTGGAAATCCTCGATCCTCCATGCCTGTTTACGAAACGAAGACTCGGCCAAGACCCCCTGCATTGAAGAAAGTGAAACCGCTGTCCTGGTCTTCTTGCTGATAGAAAATTGGAGCCTTAAGCAGGGTAGGGTGGGTAGCGGTCGCCAAAATTTATTTTCGATTCCAAATAAATAAAAAAGGAAACTAGATTACTTGTGGCATAAGCGAACTTCCGACCCCGGAGTGCTAGCTCCGAAATCTATTGCATGTGCCTCTAAACCACGGGGGATTCAACTATTGAAACAATATTCTATTTTGTTTGACATATTTTTAGTGGCAAATCTAACAGTAAATGCTTGCTAACAGTGCTTAACCCTAATCAAGATAGTCAGTGCGCCTACTCCTATATGAAGAAATATTTTGTGTAAACATCATAAGGTGTCCGATGTGGTTAAATAACACAGTTTCACGAAGAAAGAGATATCGCGTTTACCTCCGACTTTACCTCCCGCGTCCCCTACATTTGACGTCCCCGCGTCCCCGTCCCACACGTCCCCGCGTCCCATACGTCCTGCGTCCCATACCAGATGTCCCCACGTCCCTCCCCTCGCGTCGCCAAGTCCCAAGTCCCCACACACGCGTCCCAATGTCCCCGTCCCCTTGTCCCCGTCCCACTTTTATACACAGCCTGTTCTAGGACGCTTTATCCCAATAACTGGTCTCTCCACAGTTTCAGTGGTTTGCAAAGCTTGAATTAAGTTGCTGGCTTCAAGTACGTCAATATCATCAGTGGAATAATCAAATCCACTGTCGTCAAGCACTGAAAAAAAGGTCTATGCCACAATCAAGGACTTTTATTATCTCAAACCTTAATTAGACAATAATTCCTGTCTTCAAAATTCTTATGCATGTCATTACTACAAAATAATATAACACTGCCCTATGTCATGCCATCATGTGATCACAGGAAAAAAGCCTCATTTATTAAAAAGAATTAATAAAATATATAGATAACAATTTTAAATCAAAACTATAAAATGTAATTTTTGGCACAAACCTCACCAAACCTTTATGAATACATGTATATGCATCATTACATTTTTGTCTTATAATGCTTTTCAACAGCATTAAAAGTAGTAGCTACTTACCAGAAATGTTCTCATAATCATCATCATAATTTTCTTCATCTCCAGAAGAAAGCATCTCCTCCTCAGGCAAACTCTTTTTTGCCTTTCGTCTTTTTCACTCTTTTTGTGTTTCCATTTCTTGCTCCCTTCTGTCAAGATCCTGCTTCTTTCTTAAAAGCTCTTTCTCTTTTTCGTCCACTTCTCTGTCACGTTCACTCACAACAATTACAGACCGGTTCAGTTCCGAAAGCTGGCCAAGGATGTTCATGTTCTAAGGCCTTCTTTTTTTGCAGCTTTTCTTTCTTTTTTTCCTCCTTTTCTTTTTCAGCCTCCATTTTCTCTTGTGGGCATTTTGCCTTAGGGGGAAACACCAGCTGGACTCTTCTTGGTTTTCTTTTTTCCTGCAGTGGATTTGTTTTCTTTTTTACCCGAGCCACTTCTTCTCTTCCCCATGGCATCCATTGCAGTTTTTGTTTTAGTCAACTGCTCTTTATCATCTGTTAAGAATAAAAAGCAGGAGGAAGGATAACCCTGTCCCTCAGATAAATCAATACAGTAGAACCTCTATTTATTTCAGTGTCTCTAAACCGCAGTATTCGATACCTCTATTAAACGGTTAACCTCTATTAAGCGGCCAGTTCTCAAAGTCCTGAGGGTGGCTGCCTAATAGAGGTCCAACTGTTTATTCAAATAAATCAATATTTAGAGCAGTAAATCAATATCCAGTAGACAGAGCAGATTTTTTATGTTTTTAAATGCTATATTCACTTGATAACAATTTATCCAATAGCCAGAATTATAAGCCTTTGAACTACTGAGCCTGGATCAATAATAATAATAATAATAATATTAATAATAATTCCATTTGATGTATTCTTTCACTTGGTCGAACTAAGTCACAAGAAATCAAAGCTAATTATTGAGGTCTTGACTTCAGAAAGACTACTTACATGTACAATGTATGATTCTTTTTTAAATATATCTAAATGCCAAATTCTTTTAGTTAATTTAGCTTCAATTTAGTTGCCTTTGTGTAGTCGTATGTCTCACCAGTCATCTGTAAATGCATGCAGTAATTAAAATTAAGCTTATGTTTTCTTTGTGACTTTTTAGATCAGCTGCACTCACCACTTTCACTGAGCACCACACACGGGTAATATTTCTTGTCCTGATACATGGCTGTAGTATTATTGTCATCCCTTTTAAGTCCCGTTTCGTCCACAATGAACTTGATGTTGTCTTCGATAAATTGAACCAGAAAGTATCCTGAAAGAGGGAACAATTTTGTAACTCGCCTCCAAAATACACAAAATAACAGTTAACATAAAAATATGGCTCGCATCCTGGCAGCTAGCCCCCTTGACTTCTTCATGAAAGAGTTCATTGGGTTTTCCTATATATAAGTCTCACAAGAACTACAGGTCGAGTTCATATATTAAAAAATGCATTTAAACAAAAGGCTTAAATATACCAACAGAAAAGCCAATATTCAGAAGAAGAAGAAGAAGAAGATAATTTTATTTCACTAAGGCGACTCTTACTGTTTCAATTAATCAGGCGGACTGAAAACTTGTCTACGATATATTCCGAGTACGATCTAGCCATGTTCGCGTGCAACCATGCATTGTGCAATATATTTCAGGCAACCTTTGGCATTTTAACTTATAACAACTTACTTTTCTCTGCATATCTGCATGAGGGGGTTGTCTTCCTTTTGTCTTTCTTTGCGGTGCTCATTGTTTCCTATTGAAATGAATTCAGGGGAGAAAAGGCAATGTAGCGGATCAAAGGACTTCAACAAAGGACTCCTTTGACTTCAACAGAGTTCGTTTCGTTTTGACCGCCAAAAGTGGCCGCCAAAACTAAGCTCCAAATAAGGAGAAAAAAATATCCCATATACACCGGACCACCACATCACATTAGCATTTAATTGTCAGCGGTAAAGCAACAAGTAATGTGCGCACTCGCGCACTCGGTCACTTGATTCTTGTTGTCAGCGGTCGTCAGCGTGCAAAATAGGATGAAAAATGGCAGATAACACTTCAGGGAAAGATCAGGGAAAACGAGGTAAACGTGGACCCTACAACCAGTATCTCTCTCAGATTCCTCGAAACACCTTGAGAAGATGGCCCAAGATATTGCAGGAGTCTGAAGTCTTGACATCCAACGATGAAGAGACCATGCCATCCACCGGCGGGAGCTTTTCAATTTATACAAGTGAACCATCGCGGAGTTCTTTGAGCCAGACAGACGTGCCTTCCCAAACGGATTGGAGTGAGACTTCTTTCAATAACTGCGAGGAAAACTATTTCCAGCACGGCGAATTGTCTAATGACAGCGACTCAAGCAACCCTTTTGATGTTCCCGCAGGTCCTAAACTTTCAAGATCAGAACAAGACAGAATACATGCAGAGGAAGAAGAAGGTGTCGAAGATTACCTTTTAGCTTTCGCTTCTGCGGAACAAACGAGGACGAAAACACTTATAGAAAAGATGAGGCTTCAGAAGATCTTCCTTTGTATAACGGAGCACCCATCACTGTAGCTGTTAGCATGTTGTTAATCGTTACATACGCCGTTCGACACTGTCTAACTGGACTCGCTATTGTTGATTTGCTGACGCTTGTGAGTCTACACTGTGCAACAGCTTCATTGAAGATACGCATTGAATTCCAAATCAATGCGCATCTTCAATGAAGCTGTTAAAGAAATTTTTCATGAAATTGAAAAATCCTATCCAGTTTCACTACTACTGCACTTTTTGCATGGAGTATCAACGATTGGCTATAGCAGATAACAAACTTTGTAAAAACAAGAGCTGCTTGAAGGACCTAACCAAGAAAGACATGTCCTCATACTTCATCATCATTCCACTTATTTGCCAGCTCAGGGACCTTATTCAAAGTAAGTGACCTAATGATTACACAGGTTGTTTTGAAAGGGACACTATCATGGGGATTTTTCTGCATTTACGTAGTCAATGGAAAATAACCTACCGTAGGTTAAAATCAAATTTACCTTGTTGAAAAAAATTGTCTTGTTAGAAATTAAAAATTAAGTGAAATAAAAAAAAATTAACTGCAACATTTGCTTTGTATATTTATACAAAAAAAGCTGGCTATGGTGTATTGTGTTGTTCCAGAATATATCCAGACTCCCCCAGCAGAAGAAATTGGAAATTCCTTGGGGGGGGGGGGGGGGGGGTCCTCAAAGACCAAAAAATTTTAAAGAAATGTATGGAGTTTAATTGGAATTTCCAGAGGGGTGGAGGTTCTTATAAAATATCCCTTCTGTGGGGGAGGTATGGATAAATGGAACTACGTATTAAAATGTCAGTGTTTTGATTGGTTTAGACGCAATGGCAAACGTGGTAGGTGCATGTGTCTTTATCCCAATGTTTGTAGCCACTTTTGAGGTGTTTCTTTGGGTGTTTTTAATCAAACCATTATTACACTCACATGCATTAGAAACTCTGTGCTATGTACCTGGATGTCTATCTTCTCAGTATCCAATGCGCACACATGGAATAATTGTTAATTGGATTTTTTTTTTACTTTTTCAGAGACTGGAATTCTTGATCTTCTTAAATATCCAGTTAGTAGAAGCAAGATCAATCCAGATGCCATTGAAGATATTCAGGATGGGTTATTGTACAAAAAGCATTTTGGAAGTGATGGCTTTTTTAAAGGTGTCTCAGATGAAAAAAGGAAAGCTGAAATCCATATAAGTTTTCAACTTTTTACTGATGGTGTAGCCCTGTTTAGGTCTTCAAAATACAGTATTTGGCCTGTATATTTGGTTGTAAATGAGCTTCCACCAAACTGCAGGTATGCAATGCATTCTCCTAAAACCTGTATGTTAGGGACTCCATCATCATCATCACCTTCATCAGTGGCATCACCATCATTTAATGAACTTGGGAAAAAGCATAAACTACAAATCAGTCCTTAGAACAGCAGATATGAACATGCTGGATAGAGACGTATAGAACAGTCACTAATAATATTTTATAAATGCTACAAGGAGAACGGCCCAAGTTATCTGGCCAACCTATTTAAACCACGAATCACTCCTTTAACAACCTTAGAAATAGTGGACTTAACGTCATTCAAAATTAATACAATAGCAGATTTCGTCATAACTCTTATTCATTTGTCATCTCTCGGATCTGGAACAAACTGCCGCCTACTTTTAAAACGGCCCCAAACTCATCATATCATCATCATCATTTGTAAGGTTGATGAAAAGATATAAAAGTATGGTTTGTGAACATCTCTTTGATTTTGCACCCACAATCATAATATCAAATGGTCAATCTGCTGACTAGGAGTTGTACACTGTATGTCCCTGCTGGGGGGGAGTTGGCTGAAATCCAAAATGTGAAAAAGTTGAAAAGAATGAGGAACTAAATTATTTATTTTATTTCACCTGGTGTTGCATCATTTGCCCTCTTCTTGACAGTTGCATTGTTTGTGTTATTTTACTAGATTTGCAAGATCCAACTGCATTTTCCTTGGACTGTGGTTTGGATACAGCAAGCCAGATTTCCTGACATTTTTGCACCCATTCAGCAAAGAATTCCAAGACATTTACTCCGAAGGTGTTTTTTTTTATGCATGGAAATTCCATTATGATATGCTTTTTTATTGCCATTTTCTGGGTATCTGTAATATTATTTTAATCTCCTTAATGTTACCATGAGATTGTTTTTTGTGTTTTGTACTGAAGTGAATCTGTTAGTGTCTATATCCATTTTTACATTTTTGTGCACAATACAACTTTCCCATATACCTTGCAAAATTTTAATCTATTACAAGCACTATAAGTAGTGTGTTGGTTGAATGTGTCCAAATGAATTTAAATAAAATCAAAAGTTGATTCCTAATCTACAGAAGTTGTTTAAGTGGTATAACCTGATTTCTTTTCAATTCTTTTTAACTGCGCAGGGGGCCAAAAGCCACCCGGGCAGTTCATGTTTTTTTTTTTGTTTTGAGTAAGACTGAGCAAGCATCGTGACTTCATGTTTAGTTTTAAGCTCAATGAGCTTCTTATTATTGTTATTTCTTAGGAATGATAATTCCAAAAGGTAATGACGGAAATGACATCAAAGTGAGGGGAATTTTGTTGAGTGCCACAGCTGATGCTCCTGCAAAGTGTTTGTTGCAAAACTTTGTACAGTATAATGGTTTTGGTGGGTGCCCCTATTGCTTGGAGCGAGGACAAACTGTGAAGACAAGTGTTCAAGGCCACACACATACATACCCCTTCAACAGAGACAACCCAGTACTGGGCTATGGAACAGATCGTACCCATGAAAACACGCTGCAGCATGCTTATGATGCCCACAAGTCAAAACTAGAGAGAAAGTATTCCCCAGTTTGTGGTGTAAAAGGATAGTCGTGGTTTATGTTTGTCCCTGGGTTTGACATAATAAAAGGTATTGGAATTGACTACATGCACTGTGTTCTTTTGGGTGTGACAAAGATGCTCATGACTTTGTGGTTTGACAAAGCACATGCAACAGAGGACTGGAATGTTAGCAAAAGACTAGATGAAGTTGATAGGCGCTTACTGAATATTACACCTCCCAACTGTATTTCTAGAGCACCAAGAAGCATTGCGAAGGATTTTGGTCATTGGAAAGCATCAGAATTTCGCTCATTTTTATTTTTTTATGGTATCCCATGTTTATGGAATATTTTTCCTAATGAATACTTCCAGCATTTTATCCTGCTGGTTGAAGCAATCTGGCTATTAGACCAGATTTCAGTCTCAACTGAGTCTTTAAGTAAAGCGGGCAAATTATTGCGACACTTTTGTTTACGAATTGAGGCATTGTATGGAGCCCGCTATGAGACATATAATGTTCACTGTCTTCTACATCTTCACGACTGTGTGAAGAACATTGGTCCTTTATGGTCCTGCTCTTGCTTTTGGTACGAGGACTACAATGGTTACTTACGAACATTATTTCATGGTACAAACAAAGTAGAACTGCAGGTTGCATTTTCTGTTTGTGTTCAATGTAACGACAGGCGGAAAGACACAGAGTCCGCAAAACACAACTTATTTATTCCGGTTGAACAGCGACAACAAAACTTCAAGATGGCTTCCTACAAGCTCGGTCACGTGACACGCAAGGCGGGAACTAGACTTGTACTTCATGTAACCATACTCGTTACATCTCCCTTCCTAAGTCTAATAGTTTAGTTTATGCATACAGAACGTTAATGATAATAAAAAAGCAATAACATAATGTTCAAATCTGCCTTAGAAAGTCTCCTATATTAAAACGCCCCTGCAAAAGTACATAATAAAGCCAAATTGAAAAAAGGGGCAACAAGGCAGAGTCAGTGTCTTATTTCAGCACTCATAATCTTTTAACCACACCGGGGGGCGGCGGTCCCGCACTGGACGACCTTCAGTATGAGGCCCAGAAACCACTGGTGATGATGGTATCATTGCCTGTGGCGGCTCAGCAGGACTTGACTCTACCAGTTCCATTGGATCGGTCATGTCGAGGTTTGTCTCCACTGACTCCGGTAACTCCTCGGGTGTTGCTCTGAGCCATTTGCGGTTCCGACGATAATGCTTTCCGTTCACTTCAACCAAGTAGGAACGGGTCCCCTCCTCTCCAATGACGCGCCCCAGTGACCATTCCTTCTCGCGTGGCAATCGCATTCTAATGGCATCACCGTCACGCAATTTTGGCAGTTCATGTGAGTGACGATCATAGTAGTATTTCTGCTTCTGCTTTCTAATCTTGATCTTTTCGGGGACATCAGTTATCACCTGTGGAGTTAACAATTGCTTGGCTACTGGGAGACGGGTGCGTGTTCGCCTACCATATAGTAGCTGAACAGGAGAAGCATTCATACCCTCAGTTGGTGTGTTGCGCCACTCAAGCAACGCCAGCAGAGGATCACGCTTATCAGCTCGGGCTTTGGTCAGCAATGACTTGCAAGTCTTAACTGCATTTTCCACACGACCATTACTTTGTGCGTGATAAGGGCTTGATGTGACGTGGTGAAAATCCCATTCCTTACTGAAGGTCTGGAAATCTTCACTGTTGAAGGGGGGCCCATTGTCACTGATGAGAGTCACAGGAATACCATGCCTGGAAAACCACGCCTTTAGAATGGTGATAACACGGTTGCTGGTGGTGCTACTCATATCTTGCACTTCAAAATAGCCAGAGTAGTAATCAACGGCTATCAAAAATGATTGCCCGTCCAGCACGAAAAGATCAACACCAACTTTCTGCCATGGCAAATTAGGCACATCATGAGGCTTTAAAGGCTCTTTACATTGTTCGGGCTGATAACGGTTACAGATTCCACACCTTGACAAGTGATCTTTGAGCTGGGCTGTGATTCCAGGCCAGTAAACAATGTCGCGGGCACGACGCAATGTTCCTTCTATTCCAATATGTGATTCATGCAGGCTCTTTACAACACCAGAACGCTCTTTAAATGGTATCACAAGGCGATGACCCTTGTATACCAATCCATCTTCTATGGTCAGCTCATCACGGCTGTTCCAATACAGCTCAATTACTTGCCTCCGACGCCGGTCATATTTGTGAGCTTCTGACAGGGTCTCTGGCCAACCCTCATGAATAACATCAGACAGGGTCTGTAATTCTTCATCCTGAGCAGTCTCCTTGCGCAGCTCTTCCAGGCGAGTGGGGGAGACACTTAGATCTTCACCATGTTTAATCTGCTCTAACTCAAAAGCGAACAGTCGTTCTCTGACAGAGCGGACGTCACTGTCCTGGGTCTGACTCACTGGTTCCTTTTCCAAGTAAGCGCGACTTAATGTGTCAGCCAAGAACATGGTCTCTCCTTTCTTGTATACCACTTGAATGTCATAGTTCTGTAAGCGGAGACGCATGCGTTGGAGGCGTTTTGGCGAACTGTGGATTGGCTTCTTGAATATGGTTTCCAACGGCTTGTGGTCTGACTGCACAATTACATTGCTCCTTCCAAAAATGTACTGATCAAATTTCTCACAAGCATAAACTATGGCGAGTAGCTCTTTTTCAATCTGCGCATAGTTTTGTTCCGTTTGAGTCATCACACGAGAGCTGTAAGCCACTGGGCGCTCCTCCTGTAGCAGAGCTGCACCAAGTCCACTTTGGGAAGCATCGCATTGAATGACCACAGGCTTATTCACGTCATAGTAGGCAAGTACAGGTGCAGATACAATCATTTCCTTGACATGGGCCACAGCATCAGTATGACTTTGCAGCCAACACCACTCAGCATCCTTTTCAGTGAGTTTTCTCAAGACTTCTGTTTCTTCGGATAGACGTGGGAGGAACTTTGCCAAGTAGTTCACCATGCCCAGGAACCTACGTAAGGACTGGACATCAGTCGGGTCTGGCATCCCCACAATTGCCTCAACCTTGTGTGGATCTGGTTTCAGTCCCTCACGGGTTAGAATGTGTCCGATGAAGGGAACTTCTTGCTGTCTCAGTCGGGCTTTCTTCTTGTTCAACTTCAGGTTTCTCTCACGGCAACGGTCTAGGAAGGCACGCACATTCCGGTCATGGTCTGTCTGCCACTCAGCAGGTGTGTTGCCAAATCCAACGATCACAAAATCATCTGCAATTACTTCTACTCCTTTAAGCCCCTCAATGTGCTCTCGCATTTTGCGCTGCCAAACTTCCGGTGCACTATTGATGCCGAATGGCATTCGCTTCCAACGGTAGCGCCCGAACGGGGTGTTAAACGTTGTTAAACTACTAGACTCGTCGTCAAGTTCCACTTGCCAGAAACCATTACTGGCATCAAAAACACTGAACAATTTTGCCCCATTCAGCCTAGTTGCAATCTCTTCAATTGTCGGCATCGGGAAGTGTTCACGCTTTATGGCAAGATTCAGATCCCTGGGATCCAAACAGATGCGTAACTTGGTTTCCCCCTCAGCTTCGGTGGATGGCTTGGTCACCACAAGCATACTGGATACCCAGTCAGTAGGATGGTCGACTTGTTCGATTATGTTAGCAGCTACCATTTCTTCGAGTTTCCGCTGAACTCGCTCAGTCATCGCAACAGGTAAACGCCGCGGAGGATGCACTACAGGTCTGATGGACTCGTCTGTTACAATGTGGTACTGTCCGTCCAACTTTCCAAGGCCTTCAAATACATCGTCATACTCTTCCAGCAGTGGCTCTGTGTCGGACTTCAGTACATTGACGCGTGGATCTCGGTCACTGTCTAGGATCTTTATCAAGTTCATTTCCAGCATTGTCTGCTTAGACAGTATGGGCTCA
>NW_028145478.1:72500-90000 GCF_977016875.1 Pavona decussata | reverse complement strand
TGACTAAACAGTCACATTGATTACACATTGATGAAGACATTTTAAACCCTTGCACTTTTATTACGTTGGAAAAGGCAAATAACATAATACGAATTTGAGGGATTAGACCACAACTAGACACCAATAAGGGTTCCAGGGAGCCTTGAAATTTTATAAACCAGAGAAAACGGCGGAAGGAAAAGAATAGAGCAAGGGTGTAAAAGAAAGGAAAATAAAACACAATGAACAGAAACAGAAACCAAAAAGGGAATGGCTCGAATATTTTTCTTTTATCAAACATTACAGTGCAGTTACCTTTTCTACAGGCCATTATACAATGAACAGTGCAAAACTCGTGTTTTGATTGGTGTAGCGGAGTTTGTGATTAGAGTATAGATGCATGATTGATGTCATTCAGTGGCGTGACCGGCGCACCTGATCAGAGTTTAGAGTCCAGCCAGAGTGACTGGTCAACAAAGTTTGGCAAACTGTTTTGGTGAGAAGCGGACAAACATAGGGAAATTTTTGCAGGAAAGGAAAACTGCCCGATAACAAATTGAACAAACAGAAGCAAATATTTGTCGGAATATGTCGCAGATACAAATCTGCTAATGGCGAGTAATCGATTAACAAATCGCAGTGAAACAACTTACATGCTGTAATATTTTGGGGTCAGGATTTTCAAAATATTGTCAGTGAAATTCTTTCAGATTATACTCATATTTAGAGGATCATAATTGTATGTGTGCAGTAGTCTAAAACTGACTTTGCTGGAAAGTTTTTGACTCAGCTCATAATCAGGTAACGCGATGCTTGCTCACGAAATGTGTTGAAATGTCTTGGTTATTGTATAAAACGAATAGATTCCATTTTGCCATGGGTCTGTACTCTGATAACGCACAGAGGACGTCAAAACGTGGTAAGAACATCAGTCACGCTACTCGCCTGCGGCTGGTAGCGTACTTCTTTGTTCTCACCACGTTTTGACATCATCTGTGCATTATCAGAGTACAGATGCATGGCAAAGTGGAATCTGTTTGTTAAATTTCACAACCTTTGCATAAATATAGAGAGGAATCTCTAAAACAAGGTGAAGCTCAATGTTTGACTAGTTGATACACTTTCGAGGGCTGTAGAGGGAAAACAAGAATAGGGGTTTCTGGTGAAATGACATTTTGACCACATGTATTTGGGGAAAACAACAAACAGGTGTGTTTCCCCATTCCACCACTCCTCCCCCGCGAAAAATTTGGAGTCATGGAATAAACCGAGCTCGACAACGTTAAGTACGAAGTCTGATTAGAGCCCGATTTCCACCTGAGCACCATCAATGGAAACTGAGCTCGACCCGATCATAGTGAATCAAGCTCGTAAAATGTCGAGTTTGAAAGAGGTTAATCAAGCTCGTAAAGAGAGTTGAGCTTGAAAAAGGTAAATTGAACTTGTAAATAATGTTGAGCTTAAACAAGGTAAATCAAGGTCGCTTGGTAAGAATCGAGCTCGTGACGGATCCGAGCTTGAGATACCTCTATCGAGCTCGGTGTCCCAGAAACGTAAAGTGATCCGATAATTCTTCCTAGGGGGATGGGGGGGGGGGGGTTGTAGAGGTCCCTTCCATCTATAGAGGTATGGATATTTTCTGAACAAACACATTGCTTATGCATGAAATGTAGCTTATTATGTCGTCAGCTGAAAACTCCACTTAAACAGACGCGTGATTATTTCTTAATCTTATCATGTACGTTCATAGATTGTGGTTATTCAACACATTGTAACACTGCCCAAATATGGCCATGTGGTGCATTCAACATTCATTGTCTGTATACAACAGCTATTGTGCGTGTGTGTCAGGAATAAATATAGCAGAGCGCTATAAACAAGTAACAACCTCGCGCGATTTGGCACGACAATCATCAATACACCGTATTCTTATTCTTGATAGTGAACTGGAACTAGTTTGCACACGAGGCTTAAGCAGGGGAATCTTTTCACATGCAAACAGTTTCTAATATATTCCCCGGCAGGAGCCTGCATTGCAAGCTCCATTCAGTTCAAAACCGAGAATACGGATATGGTCTATTCTCTCCATTCATAATCAATTTTACGTCAAATGCAAAGATTTTGTTCTTTTCTTTTGTTAGTGTTAGTGTTTGCATATCCATGTCCACTTTTGCATTGCAAAACTAGAGTGATTTTTAGCTGAGCCTTGAAAAACAAAAAAAATGGAATTGAAATTGCTTGCTAAAACGTATGCTACGTAGTGGGTCTTCCGATGAGTCTGTAGACAGAAAGTGATGATCAGCTTGCCTACTATATCAAGTCAGCATCTTTAATTAATTAATTGCTTATAAGGGAAAGGAAGAAAACAGGAACTTTAATTGAATTCCCTTTTGATCTATCCAGGTCTGCCCACTTGCGTAGCACCAGCGAAAGAAAACTTAACGTGATATAATGCATTAAGGCATTGTTTACATATGCGTCACAATTAACACCACAGAATATGCATGACCATATCAAAAAATGTATCTAAAATATGAACTAACATGTTAACTTATATTTAGTAGTTTAATATAAATTTTCACACTACAAGATCTGCCAAACGGTAAACTGAGGAATGTTAGGACGTCACATGACGTGAAAGGGTTTAATACCTCAAAACAGGCCGCTGAAATGGACGATGAACAATGACAAGTTTTTCTTTCTTCAATAAAACCCCTTTTTTAACCTGATGCCTGCTTTTAATTACACCTGAAAGTGGAACTCTTATGTTTCCTTGCCGGATGCAAACCTAAATGTTTGCCTTTACTCAAAAGGCTGCAAGTAAACTGTTCTTTGTTAATCCATTGTTTCTATTATGTATACTATTTGTGATATTACTAGCAGCTACATTATCTTGCAAACAGAAATGTTCCAAGAAATTGCGAAAACAGACCATTATTTTTAGCTCTTAAGCCCTGCTTGGGATTGTAAATTAAAAGCAAACTCAAGCGCAACAATGTGTGAGCTACCATAATACAGATGCAAATACAACCGCAAGCCAAGAAAAAGGTGGTACAATGACCACACAGCTAGATTATCTTTTTTGACTGTCATCTTAGAAAAAATAACAGATCTCAATTGTTTTACGTACATTCCGTAAACGTTCTTCATATGTGTGAACATTGCGTGTGTTTGTGCTTACTATAGCATTTGCGCTTCATTTACATGAACACGCTGTAATGTCAACAACAAAGTCCACTTTGGCTTCCTTCTTGAAGAGCCCAAAAGGAGGAAGGCTATATTTTTGGGTGGGCATCACTTCTTTCTCTGAGTTGCACGATGCATTTCTTTGCGCACCTTGTCTGTTAGGCATTGCTTCCATTTCCTTAACTCCTCCTCATCGCATCACTTCTTTCTCTGAATTGCACGATGCATTTCTTTGCGCACCTTGTCAATTAGGCATTGCTTCCATTTCCTTAATTCCTCCTCATCTTCTGTTTCTCGCACCAGGCCAAGTTCCTTTGATCTGGCATCATCTTTTACTTTCTGCCAAACAAGTTCCATCTTAATAGTATTATTATTCACGAGGTCTTTTGTCAAGCTGAGTAGGTGGCTGGTTTGTTCATCTGAAAACTTCCTCCAAACTCTGGACTCCTCGGATATTACGGAGGGGGCATTTACTAGACTAGATACATCACTCATACTCTGCCGTGGAAAGAAATCTCATAACCTGCTCAGTGCTCGCCTCCATCTCACTAGAAGGCAAGATTTCCTTTAAGGCGATAGCTTTGAGTGAATGTGTTTTTAGAAAATTGTTTGTTGAGACTTTTCCTTTTATTTCACTCTGGTTAATAACCCCAGTCGCTATTTCCTCTTTGAAAAGATCTTTCAGGTCATTCACTTCTTCCTCCGCCCATGGGGCAGCTTTCTCCTCCTTTGCGTAATGAAGATTCCCTGTCTTCAATGAAACAAGTTTCTTGACAGCTCTCCGACCCAAATCAGTCTCAGTTACTTTATCTTGAACTCGATAGTAGTTTGCTTGTGTCTGTGACTTGTGTAGAGCCAGTGCAGCTAAATGTTCTTTCTCTTTTGGCATGTACACATGCATTCCAGTTGTGAGTGATTTTCTGACTATCGTTGCAAATATCTTTCCTTTAGTCTCGATTCCTTCCCTCTGGAATGCTCTGGAAAGACAAGTGGATACTTGTTAACTAGCCAGTGACACGCCATTGCTTGAGAGAAATACTTCCTCAACCTGCGGAGCTGATGCTGTAATTTGGCTTTTTATAGTGCTCACGTACATCTCTATTAGCTTGTACAAATCATCATAAACCCAGACGACAGCTGCGCCATAAACTTCAGCAGTTTTGTGCTCTTGTACCAGTATCCTGTATTGCACTGGATCTTCCTCCGTACCAGAATAATACACAACCTCCTGAAAATTCACATCCTTTCCACCACTAGTTTGTTCAGATGATGAAGCGAGTTGCTTAATGGCATTAATATGCTGATTCCCATGGCAAATCTGGAAAAGGTTCTTTCTTGAAAGCATTTTTTTTTTAATCTTCATCATGCTTTTCAAGCTTTCTGTTGGTCAATTTTTTCTTTTGGGCCGCTGACCATGATGTCACGAGGTCGCGTCATGCATTTAATATCTCTAGGGTTGCATTGGCAATGTTCCCATACTCCTGAATAAGAAATTTGTAAAATAGCCTCAGACTCATCAAATAAGATATCGCAGTTCCTAGTTGATAACAATTTACAGATATGCACGTTAAGTCTTTAAGAAAGCGTGGCTGTCTTTTCCAGGGATTAACAGTACATGTACTGAGCGGCGTTCCTCTTGATTATTACTTGTGACTTTCTGTCAGTGTCAACCTATGGATGACACTTTGCACTTGACTCTTGTATTGGCTGGCAATCTTTTCTTTTGATAGCCGCTGTCAACTCCAACGATATATTAAAGGGGGTAGGGATGTATGTTACATTCTAGTAAAAAAAAGGCTTCCAACTCAAAAAGAAAAAAAAAGATGAAAAATGTTTTTCCTGCTGATTCACTGAAATTTAGCTTTATATACTTTGAATATTGAAGCGAGGAAATAGAAAGGCAATGTCTGGTAGGAAGGAAAGTGTAAAAGAGAGAGAGAGACTTCAAACTGGGAAAAGGTTACTAAATAGAGAACAGTTCAATTTCTTCCTTATATTGTTTCAAAAAAAGCTTAAAAGTTTTAATAGTTGGAATATTTCCTCTGCTTCTGCAAAGCCAAATGTAGAATCTCGCAAGTAACAGAACAAAGTTAATTGCAGCTTTATTTTCTTCAGACCCAAGACGACAAGATTGTTAAGAAGACAGTCCTCGGATAAAAAGTTACGATCCTTTAGAGAATCAATAAGGTGTTTCCAGAAAAGTTCTATTTTGCCGCAGAACCAGAAAAGATGCATGAAATTTTCAGCGTCCTCATGGCAAAATGTACACCTAATGTCATCCTTGTATCCCATTTTGACTAAAGATACGTTTGTTGCCAAAGTTTGATGAAGGAATCTAAATTGAAATTCAATCAGTTTGGTGCTTTTGGTACATTTAATAGCAGTCATGTAAGCGTTATGCCAGTATAAAACACGAGCTTCTGGGAAAACCTTACTCCATTTCTCCTGACTAGAAATTTTATGGTTACATTTTGCTTCTACCGGTTTTTTATAAGCTAGTCTGCTGAGCTTTTTTGATTTTAAAAAGGTGGTTGTGAAAGACTCTTGTTCTTTACGATTTGGTGGTATGCTGTGAGGTTTTTGATTTTTCCAAAGCTCTCGGAGGGTAGATGTTATTCCTTAGAGTGTCAAAGGGCAAACCTTGGTATGATACTTGCTTTCAAATTCTGTTGGTGATAAAAAAAGTACTTGGTTGTTCCTTAACTATTTGATTTACATGAGAAATGCCCATTTGATACCATCTTTTATAGAAAACCAGTTTGTTCATAACTCTAATCAAAGAATTAGACCATAAGCTTTGTGTGAGGAAGGATTGTACCGTTTCTATTGAGCCTTGATAGTCTAATTCAGACGATATCTCGAGAATCTCTTTCAGAAAGGGGCTAAGATTGTACCTTTTATATCAAGGTTGCCCCTAAAAACAGTTTGGCCTCCAATTTTTTCGAGTTCAGCATCAAAAGAAAAAACTTTCCATTTCCCCTAATTACTTTTGTCCAGGTACTTTCGTATCCACACAGACGTAAGGGCTTTGTTAAAAGAGGCAATGTCGATCATTCTGAGTCCTACGTTGCCATAGTTTTGGATAATAACGTTTCTTTTGATTTTATCACCTTTACTGTTCCAAAGGAAGTTAAAAAAGAGGTCATTTATTTGTTTCATAATTTGAGAATTAATTTGTAAAGGCGACAGAAGATAAATTACTTGAGAGGCAATCAAACTCTTAAGAACTGTTATTTTCCCGATAAGGCTTAGTCTACGAACTGTCCAGCAGCCCAAGCAGTTCCGCATTTTTTCTATTTTTTCGGGGAAGTTAAGTTTGGTTGTAATTTATGGGTCGGTTGATAGCCAAACTCCGAGAGCTTTAACCTTTGTATTTTGCCGGTTAAAATCTTTTTCAGGATACAGTTTTCCCTTTTGCCAGCACAAGAGCCTATCCAAAGAGCTTCAGTCTTTTTACTGTTTAGTTTGAGACCTGAAACTTTTCGAAGCTTTCTAAGACCCTCAAGGCTTCAGAGAGTGACTTTTCTGAACCGTCAAGAATTAAAGTTGTGTCATCAGCGTATTGACTTAATTTAATTTCAGTATCTTTAACCAATAAACCTTTCATGTCTGCCTTTTTCTGGATTGCTTTGGCCGGAATTTCGGCTGAAAGAATAAAAAGGTAAGGGGAGAGAGGACAGCTCTGGCAGACACCCCTGTGGACCGAAAAGAAGTTGCTTGCCCAGCCATTGTTCATAGTACAGCTTTCAGTGTTGTTATAAAAGGTTTTAAACCATTGGACAATGGAAGGACCAAATCGGAAAGAAATCAGTGTTTTTTGTATAAAAGGCCATTCCAATGTGTCAAATGCCTTCTCAAAGTCAAGAAAAAGTAGAAGTCCCGGAATTTTTTGGCAGTGGTATAATTAATAACGCTGTCAATTAGACGTATGTTCTCTCCTATAAACTGTCCTTTCAAAAAGCCATTCTGGTCATTGTTTATCAGTTTGTGTAGATTAGTCTTCAGACGGTTTGCAATCGCTTTTGTAGCTATCTGGTAATCACAGTTTAAGAGTGTAAGCGGCCTCCAGTTTTTTATGTAGTAAAGTTCTTCACTCTTCTTGGGAATAAGTTTTATTATACCCTGTTTTTGAGATATAGACAGCTGGCTGATCTCAAAACCGTAATTTAAAGCTTCTAGCAGAGGTTTGGAAACTTCATTCCAAAACATTTGGTAAAATTCAGAAGGCAAGCCACCTGTTCCCGGGCTTTTGTCTGCTTCCATATCTTTCAAAGGATTGAGACATCCCAGTTCAGTTAACAAACCCTCAATGGAATCTCGTTCCTCGTTACTTAAAACATTGTCGTTCTCAGAAAAAAAGTTAGTTTCTTGAAGAATTGAGTCAGCTTTCATCTTAGAAGAATAAAGATCCTTGAAGAAAGACTAGCATCCATGAAGGATTTCTTTATCTATGGTTGCAAAGTCGTTTTCGCATTTCTTTAACAACTGATTGTTCCCTGTCTATAATGTCGTTTTTCTAGATTTAGAAAATATTTCATGTTCTTTTCTCCTTCGTTTTGCCGTCGCGTTCTGGACCGTAACGTGGCACCCTTTGTACGATACTCAACAATTTCTTCCATCTCACTTCTAAGATTATTAAGTTTTGACTGTAGTAGCATTTTTTGTGTGTCACCTAGGGCAATGTTTTCATCCAATTCTTTTTCCAAACCAGATATTTCTTTGTAAAGGATATCCTCACGGAACTTAGTTTTGTAGTTTTTAGCTGCTGCATATGAAATCGATTTTTCTCTTACTTTCATTTTTATCATATCCCAGAGCAGGGCCAGATTAACCAAGTTGTCAGACTGATATTCGCTTTTAGTTTGATAAATAGTTGTTTTGATTAGATTCAAATATTCCTCCTCTTTTAAGAGTGAGGTGTTTAGCTTCCAAAAGCCTCTTCCTCTTGGATTGTGGTGTAAGGCTATTTTAAGCAATATCATTGAATGATCCGTTTTGTACCCGGGAATAATGTCTGCTACGTTGATATCGCAGATTAAATCTGAGCTTATTAAAAAGAAATCAAGTCTGCATTGGATTTCTGGCTTCTTCCGGCGCCATGTATATCTGTGTTTATCAGCGTTCAGCGTTCTCCATATATCAGTTAAGTTAAGTCCTTCGCAAGTTTGATTGATTATTTTCAAAGCATTTGGGTAGGTTCTTGGAAGGCCGCCCTTCTTATCCTCCCTAACATCCAAAACGAGATTGAAATCGCCTTCCAAGATAATTTCTTCGCAGGCAAAATGGTGTAAGTGATCAAGAAACTGCTTAAAAAGTGTCGGGTTGTCTTCATTAGGAGCATAAATGTTTGCAAAGGTGAACAGTTTTTTCGTCAGTTTTAATATCGCATATAATATAATGTCCGGAGTCCAAAAAGGTTTTCAAAATATCAAATTTAAAGTTGTTGTTGAAGAGAATGCAGTCGCCTGCTGAGCTGCTTGAAAAGCAACTAAAGAGAGCTTCGTAGCCCCATTCAGATCTCCCTTCTATATAGAAGATATACTTACGTGTGTATGTATATTTGTGTGCTGTTTTTTTTTTGGCGTAAGTAATCCTTATTGTAATTACAGGAATTAACCTGTATGTTTTTTTTTTCATATAAGTAAACAGTGAGTATTGTAAGGGTTTGTATTGTAAGTAGCGTACTGTTGAAGTGGTGTATGCAAAAAACTCCAACCAACCAAGTGTAAAATTCTTCCCCGCTTTCATCTTTCTTGTTATGAGGTTCTCTTTCACAAGAAGGCTGTACATTTGTTTTGCAGTCGCTTGGCACCCAATCTTGATCAAACGTGTCATCGTTATCACTTGCATCTCCTTGAAATATTTCTTCTTGACTCATGATCTCTGTCTTAGAAAGTTTGCCTGAGATCATTCTCCGACTCAGCTGGAGTCTTAAAGGTCAACCCCCCCCCCCCCCCCTCTTCTCCTGGATGAACTTGTTGACGACTTCCTTCCAGGGCTTTTCTCGATCTAAGAGTGAGCCGCTTTCTTTACCGATAAATTCCACTAACCCAGCTATCAATTACTTGCATTCTTCTACACGGCAAGTAGAAGTTTCAGTTGAACATGCTTGACTGGATTCTGTGTCCAACTCTTTATTTGGATCGTATTCGGTATTAGATTCATCGCTGTCAGAGATTTAAATTACGATGTTTGCTTTCTTGTACATGATATTCACAACGGTAGTGTCTTCCTTATTTTGGAGATCACTTTCCTAACTTTTATTGCCATCCTTGTTCTCTTCCTGACTCGTCTCTCCTTGGAACTTTGTTTTTGGACCGTATTAAACTTGAGTTTCTTCTTTTCGTGAAATCGTCTGACCAAAGCTTTACACTCTTCGTCACCATTGTACTCATCTTGAGTTTTGTGCCTTTCATTTTTATCAGGGTTGCGGAACCTCTCATGCAGTACTTTAATACCTTTCTGTTCGTGTATGACCAGAGTGACAATGCTTTCAGGACTTGTGGTTTTGTCACTTCGCTAATCTTTAACCAAATCTTGTGTCTTCTCACTATCTTCTTCTAGCCACTTCTTTCTTCTTTTGTTTTCCATCTATGCGTGAGCCCAAATCTTTTAGTGCAATTCTTGAGGCTTGGTCTAATGCTCTGAGGGCTGCCTACCTTTAATTTTTGCACGTTTAATTTTGGATGTTTGTGAACTTGGAATATGGGAGTTTGCTGTCTTTTACATGGGGATAACGGGCAGAACTTGACCCTACCCTTAGGTGTTTTCTTTTCACCAGATTAGTAAACATTTAGTTTTCGTTTAAGTTTGGACATGCCATGGACCTCTCCTGGCTTTGGGAAAAAGACACGCTACTGAGGGATTATGGTCTTACGCAACTACAAAAAACTTGGAACAGAGCAGATCGACGACTGTTGTTGCGGAATAGCCTCAACATCCCGGGGAAGAGGGCTGAATTAACCCGATAACTAAGAAAATTAAACGACTCTGAAGCGTTCATCAATAGTCAACGTGGCTTAATAAATGTTCAATGTTCGATCACATGAATGTTCCCAGCATTCCCAACATCCTTCTCCATTATGCTGCTTCTTCAAGGAGACAGTTTCGTCACCGGACGGACAAGCTTTGAATTTTTCGTTTTCACCTCTGCAGTGTGCACACCTGAATCTTTGCCTGGGAACACTGTCGTTACATGGCCTAACAACCAGTAGCATCTTGGCACTGTGTTGTCTACCACAAGAGCTAGGTCATTGACTGCTAAATTCCTCTTCTTCAGTAGGCACTTATGTTGTTGCTGTAAGGTTGGTACATATTCTCGAATCCACCGAGACCAGAAACTGTTCGCTAGAAACTGCGCGTGCCTCCACTGTTTGCATGAATATTGCTCTTCCTTTGCAAAGACACCAGGGGGTACCAAGAGGTTTCTTCTTTGAAGAAGGAAATGGTTGGGAGTAAGTGGCTCCATGTCATTGGGATCATCACTGGCAGGACTAATGGGGCAACTATTTAGGATTGACATAACTTCTGCGAAGACCGTACGCATGGTTTCCAACCCGACCAGCACACCATCATGAAGGATGGCTTTCATAACCTTTCTCACACTTCTTATTAGCCTCTCCAAGACCCTGGCCATGTGGCTTTGGCTGGAGGTTGGAAATGCCACTCTGGAAGCGCACAGTTGTAC
The DNA here is from genome assembly GCF_977016875.1 of Pavona decussata. Classification (NCBI taxonomy): domain Eukaryota; kingdom Metazoa; phylum Cnidaria; class Anthozoa; order Scleractinia; family Agariciidae; genus Pavona; species Pavona decussata. Next base: position 79,148 of record NW_028145478.1, on the reverse strand, counting down.
CATTCTACTTCGTGGGGATGGAGCGCTCTCTTGATACATTCGTCATTCAAATCTTGAACTGACCAACAAAGTTCTCTGTCACCACCAGTAAAATTAGTCCCATTATCGGAGTAAATCTCTTTAGGACAACCACGGACTGAAATAAATCGGTGCAAAGCCAGCAGGAACGTGTCCATTTCCAATGAACTGACATCTTCAATGTGAATTGCTTGACTATTAAAGCAGACAAATATGCACCTATACAGTTTCATCACACTACGACCATGTTTGATGTTAAAAGGTCCAAAGGTCTAGACCTGTGTATGTAAAGGGGGTTTGGTAAGGCACTAGTCTCTCCTTGGGAAGGTCTGCCATTCCTTGCTGCATAGCAGACGCATTACGCCTTTGGCAGTTCACACACTTGCTTAGGATCTGGCGCACCAGAGATCTTCCCTGAAGTATCCAGTAACACTGACGCACGATGGATAACACATGTTTACGGCCTGTATAGTAGTGTACCATTAACACAGATACAGGGTGAGACTTGGGAAGAACCATGGGGTGAGCAGCTTTGAAGGCTATGGGTGCACGATGAATCCTTCCTCCAACACGTATGATGTCATCAACTAAGATCGGGCTTAGATTAGCTAGCATACTCTGCTTGTTCTGTGGTTGTGACTGATTTTTAAACATCATCGACATAGAAGTTTCTGTGGACAGTTTTGATGACTTCAGGTGAGTAGTTTCTTTCATTGTCTTGAGCGTCGCATTCAAAGCCTTGTTGGCACAGCAGGGCGATGATTTAGGACCAAATATGTGTACAAGCATCTTGTTCTCTTCCGGTGGGTCATGAATACTACCAGGACACCAAAAAAATCTCAGAGAATCTGTGTCACGTGGTGTCACGCAGGCCTGACAAAACATACCCTCGATATCTGCAGAAAAAGCAACCTCTTCCTCTCGGAAGTGAAGTAACACAGTAATCAAGTCATTCATGAGACTAGGTCCTTGTAAGAGGTGTTCATTTAAAGACGTCCCATTGAATCTTGCTGCTGCATCAAACACATTGGCTCCTATCTTTGTACTGCAGCAAGGGCTGGTCCCTCCAAAAACTGTAGCAGACGAGTCATTTTGATAGAGTCATCAAGTGGTCTTGTTTCTACCATTTGTTTGAATCTCTGGCGAAAAGCTGGGTATTTTTGTGGGGATCCATCGAATTTCTGAACTTGGACAGGAGGTAGGTCATGGGATGCACTTATTCTCTACATTGAAGACATGATGAAGTTCATTTCGACTGAACCAGGCACACTTAATGAAACAATATGGAAGGCACTAGCACGGGGATTTAGTCTCTGTTTAGAAGGCGAAAAGGCATCAACCTGCAGCTTAGGTTTAGGATCTGGTTTGTCTTGGTATTGGGTTTGGGTAGGCTTAGCATCCATCCCATCAATAGTTAGATTTGCTGGGGCTTTCCATATCACATGTTTCTCACTGAATCGTACCTCCCCAGTAAATGATTTTTAAGCCTGTTGTCTGAGGAATGTCCACTGCTGGGGTGGAGGAGGGTTTATCCTTAGGCTTAGGTCCAGGGTGTTGCTCTTCATAACTGTACTTGGCAAAGTAACAGTTGGCACTTCTGGGGGTGGCAATATGGTTTCCTTTGGGTGTATGTCAAGTTTAGGAAATCACTTAATATCTTCTTGTTCATTAGGCAGGCCACGAATCTCCTGTTCTGTCAGAAGGGCCTCTAAACTAGCAAGTTCTGCCTGATTCTTTGCGGCTGCTACTTCTCTTTCTGCTTCCAATCTGGTCAATTCCAGTCTATGATGTAGTTGCAATTCTGTTTATTTAATTTCCATTTCCACCTTTTTCATTTCTAATTTAACTGCTTTCTTAGCTCTTTCTTCAGCTTGTTGTTGAATCAATGCTGCCTTTGCTGCTTGGATCTTAGCTTCTCGAGCTTTAGAGCTAGACACACTTAATTTCGAGGTTTGAATTGTTAAAGAATTCACGGATCCCATAGGGGAAGTTTTCTTTGATACTTTCACATCTTCTGACACTTGATTATTGTAAGAGGCATTAGCACTAAGAACAAACTGTTCAATTTTATCATCGTAAAATTGTACCCTTGAATGTTGAGCAGCACGCTCACTTAAAACACTTTTATAATTCTCACAGGCAGTGTCAACCAAATTAGCATATTTATCACAACATGCGCAGTATTGTTCCAATGCAGAATTGAGTTGTGTTTGTTGAATTCGTACCTTCACTATATTGCTGAAATCCTTTAGACTTTCGTCCAGTGTCATACACACTCTTGTAATGGATGACAAATAACCTCGGCGAGATCTTTCCAGCGATTCGAATCTCTCATACAGAATTCCACTTTGAGACAATACAAATCTTGCACAGCGGCGGTTTCCTTTGATGAATTGGCAACACTTCACTTAAGATTATTAACCGCGTAAATAAGCACAAATTCCACAATAAGAAGCAATAACTCATATGGTTAGTACACCAATGTATGGGTCGGACATAAAAAGCGATGAAATCACAGCGAAAACACCAGTCTTCAAACGGAACACAACGAGTTTAATGTCATTTGCTCACGACAGCAAAACAAACCAAGTCAAATCTCATCCTGGGTTACAAGCCTATGGCAAGCCGTAACAACCTACACAAAATGCAACAGCTAAAATTACTCTCCAAAAGCAAAATTGCGATAACTTAAAAGAAGCTAACAACCTTACCATTTGATTGAGACAACACTGTAAGCGATAAGAAATCACAACCCGAAACACATTGTTCACGAGCGCTTGACCACATGCTTGGGGAAAAAAGACACGCTACTAAGGGATTATGGTCTTACACAACTACAAAAAACTTGGAACAGAGTGGATCAACGACTATTGTTGAGGAATAGCCTTAATATTAAGTGTGCGTAGGACTAAATCTGAAAGTCTACTCATAACTTTCTTCACCTTGAAAGACATTTGCAGCATATTTTGTTGACTTTTTTGGACTTTCCGGAACAGCATTTGTGATCAGCTTTTTAATGTCACTATCACAGGACTCTACAAAACGAGTTTGTTTTTCTTCCATGTAAAATAATAAAGATGAGAAGGTGAAACTCTTGAACTGACTTTCTTCCGCTGGCTTTGTTTCTTTTCGCTGGAAATATTTGGAGAACAAATATCAACGCAGACGGGGGTTATTGCGTGATAACTGTCATGTCCTCGTGCAAAGGAATTTGAAGATAGCTTTTACTCAAATCCAACTTGGAGAAGATGGTCGAACTGCAAAACTCTGTCATAAGTTCTTCCTGTGAAGGGAGAGGGTACTTGTCAGGAATTGCGGCTTTGTTTACATCACGCAAATCCACACAAGGGCGAATTTCCCCAGAAGGGCGGCGTGCAGCTACTAGATTTGAAATCCATTTGATGAAGCAATCTTTTCGGTTAACATCAATCTCCTCCAGGCGTCAAAGCTCCTTCAAAACTACTTCGTATAACGTAAGGGGTAGACGCCACAGCTTCTGTTTAACTGGTTTTACCGTGGTGTCAACATTAGAACGGTGATTATACCCGGTAACTTCACCGAATTCTCAAAATGCTTCAGTAAACATTTAAGCAAGTTCAACGGATTGTACTGGCACTCTGTTATGGGTGACTTGAAACTCGAGTCCTTTGAAGAGATCAATCCCCATAAGACTGGCTTGGCCCAAGGTAACATAGAACGGAAAACTCTCCATGCATTGTTCCTGGTACTGCACCGACAACCTGACCACCCAGAGGACCTTAATTATTTCCTCGTTCCTATAGCAGACTAGATGCTGACTGGGACAGTCAAGCTTCTGGGACGGAAAGTGTTCCTTGAACGTCAACTCATCGATGATAGACACCTTAGCACCCAGATCAATCAAGAGATCCAACTCCACATCCTGTACGTTGACTTGGGAAGACTTGTACCCGCTTCGTTCGCCTCACTTCACAGGCTTAACACCCTTAGGGACTCCTGTGTGTCCTTCTTGGGAACTTGAGCAACTGTTTCATAACAACGACACCATTTCGCAAAATGATTTGGTCTGGATAAAAGCAGTGAGGAGATTGATTTTAAGAAAAATACGACACTCCTAAGTTTTACAGACATGTAAGGGCAAACCGCGTGGATGCCTTTTTTTTATTATTTTTTTAATTAATGCAAGTTTATTCCAAAACAAAACATAACTTGCAATACTAACATTTCTTACTAGTTATACAATACCACGCGTTACTTACAATACCGTAGCATAACTTACCATAACTAAACCTAAATTGCACTACTCACATTTTCAAAATACAGGTTATGCACAAAGAAAATAAGAAGTTATGAAAAGAAAAGCTACATACAATCAATTTACTATTAACAATACAAAAACTGGAGTTTGCACAATGCCTATAACACTACTTAGAACGACTGCTAACAAAAAAATACAATACTTAATTATAATACACTTATCATTTATCTTCCTTCCCTGTTATTTATTAAAAACTACAAGTTACGTATTATAAATTAATAATGTTACGAAAAGAATATTTAATAAAACATAAATATGAAAATTAAAGAGGACAGATCGTTGCCAATTTTTTGTTAAATTTAATAAGGGTGTTGTTCTGAGTACAGATATATTTTTCTGTTTCAAATTTTACTTTGATCTTTACCTTAAATTCAGTTAAGCTAAGGAGTATTTGAGATCTTCTGCAATCCCACGGATACAATTTAGCTATCAATAGAAAGTAGTTCAGTAAGGGGCATTCTGAAGTAATAATACCTATTAGAACATCTTGCCAACTGAGATGAAAGAATTCTTTTGATAAAGAATAAAAATAAAAATTCAAAATCTTTCCAAAAAAGTCTCGAGTATACGCAGTCGAAAAGAAGGTGTGACAGGGTTTCCGGTTCAGACTTACAAAACGAACATTTATTGTCTGTAATAAATCCTATCTTATATAATTTGGTATTAGTGTATAGTATAGAGTTAAGGACATTGTATTGAAAGCCCTTAACATAAGGCTCGGAACGCACAATATGAGGTAAAATAAACACTTTTTCTTATTGATCTTCGCCTAAATTAAAATCACGTTTCAAAACTAACGAGTGTTTAGAAAATTGTGCTTTTTTGCTTATAATCAGTGTGTAATAGTCTTTTGATTTTTTCCTTAAAATATCAAAAGCGTTGTTATTAATTATCAGGAAAGGTGGCCCTGCCAAAAAGGTGTGATTATCAGTTTTTGATTTGGATTTTAAGTGGGACAGTATAGCATGTCTGAGACCTGCCCAGACTAGAAAATTTGTTTTATCAATCTTTTTTGAAATAGTATTAAAGGATTCTGTAATATTAAAATCGAATAGAAGATCTGTTACCATTTTGTCTTCAATTTCTGCTTTAGCATTATATACCGTCCCGAGGGATCCAAAATTTTAGAGTGAATTGTACAATCAACACCTTTATTAACAAGAATTGCCACCCCACATGAATTTGAGCTGCCATGGGCCAAGATAATCTCACTTCCCCCTTCGTTTTTCCAATACATTTCTGTGTCTTTTTTCGAGTGAGTTTCTTGTAAGAAAATAATATCTGGCTTCTTCTTTCGACACCAAGTAAATATCATTTTTCTTTTCTTAAAATTGCTTATGCCCCTCACATTAAGCGAAATTAATTTAAACATACTAGCGCTCATCTAGTGGACATTAAAAAGAAATAGAACAGCTCTGAGATTGCAGAAGAAAGCAATAGAATAAAAGAGAATGGGCTGATGCCAAATGATGGCATGTGATTGTTAGGTAACATGTGCTTAACTGGGCTTCTGCGGCATTTAACAAAATATCTAAACGTTCTACTTGTGTTACAGGGAAACAGCATGACATTTATAATCAATACATATACAAAAGAGTAAAAAACTGTACTACAAACACAACACAAGACTGAAACAAGAGGAAAAAGATACTTAAGATACTTACCTTGTGTTCCAGATTAAAAGGTACTAGGTCCATCTCCATCTACTGAACAACCTTCCGTTAGTAACAAGATAGTAAGGGAAAATAAACAAAAACGAAATCAGGCTCCTCCACTGCAATTCAAATAGAGTAAGAAGTACGAATTTTACAAACAAACAAAACAAACAAAAAGGTGTCTATGGAACCTAAATTGAAAATAGAGGTGATTTTGCTCTATTGCTATGGTAGACAAGACAAACATTTGACAAACGTGGATGCCTGATCGATGATGGCAAAATTGTCGCGGGAGCATGCAGAGGGACATGCTGATTTGCTTTGCCACAAGATCGACACTGCACACCACGGGCAGGACCGGACTTGTCATGTGTGTTGTGTAAACCAGAGCCATAATTTGTGCACCGTTTTCCTGACGAGCGGCCATTACGCTCTGCAGGCAGCTTAGCTGCCGGAGGAGAAGGGTATTTCGATTCACCCTGAAACGCGAAAGGCTTCTGCGAGACGTGCTGAACTTGGGTTGAACTACTAACCAGTGACGGTTGCAAAGTGCAGGCCTCCAACATAGCTGTTTGCACTTGAAGGGCGATCTGAATTGCATGATCGACTGTTAGGGGGTCTGGTTCCATAAGTAGACGTTCTCGGATCATGACCTTCGGTACCAAGGGAATGTGACAG
>NW_028145478.1:37500-67500 GCF_977016875.1 Pavona decussata | reverse complement strand
TTAAGTGCGTCTACTTTGACCATTACGCAACCTCCAAAGTCAACAAAGGATATAACTCCACTTCCTCTTTCTGGAACAAATGCAATGCCATTGTTGTAGCAGATATCTCGTGCATCTTTGTATCCCTCGTTTTTAACGGACACCTCAGCAGGCTTGTGAAGACGAACTGATACAAGTTTGGCTGTAGAAGACTCAAAATCATAATCAAGCACTAGGAGAGCTCCTTGTGGTCTAGAAGTGATTGCTATCAGTCGAGAGCACACACCCACACCAGTCTGCATTGTGTTTGCTTTAACACTTCAAGTACTTCAGGTCGTGTGAGGCAAACTACTGGTTCCACAGTCATCCTGTCTTTATTACGAACACATTCAAGAAAGAGTAATTTTCAGCGTTTTTTCCTAATTTCCATATGAGCATTATCCCATAAAGTGCGCAGTAACACCAGATTGCTCAATTCACCGTCCAAATCAAGAAACCGATTAGACCAACTGCACTTTAAACTTTTGCCAACATGAACAACATCTGGAAGAGGCACTACAAGTGCAAGTTCTGGTGGCAAAGAAGCACTGTCTGCCATTGTGTCAAGTTCAAGGAGTGCCTTCTTATTGCACTCTTCAGTCTGTTATCACTGCAAGGGTCGCAAGTTTTCTACACATTACTTTCTTATCGAGACAAAAGTTGACCTTTAGCTTTACAGTTATCACACACTGTCTTGTGAGTAAAGCACTTCCCACAAAAAATGCTGCATTTTGCCGATTCGCTGGTTACAATATTGTTTTTGCACTCTTGATGCTATATGCACATCTCACAAATCTGTACAGTTTTCACAACATTTTCAAGACTCGCAAGAACTTCTTCCACTTTTACAGATTTACGGAGGTAATGGACAGCAACAGGCATCGTTTCACCATTGTTGAGTGAAGTTAGATAAGTCACATCTGCACTTGTTATCAGATCGTTTTTTATCACCTCAGGTTCGGGAAGCAGATGTTCCTTTACATACTGAGAATCTATCTTATAAACGAGACCAATAATAGGTTATTGTCGAGCGTCAAACTCAAGACCAGGTTTAAGTGCAGTTCCGTCACTGGCTTGAACAACGGGAATAACTTGCAGCTTTTCTGTCTCAATTAACCTGGCCACTTCTGCATTTGATTGCCGAGTAAAGGAATGGAGTGATACTAAATGTGGTTTTATTACACCACTGTCAGTGGTGTAGCCAGCGTGGTATCTTTTCGAAGCATTGATTGAAGGCCCACAAAAATTGAAATGACAAAACGAGGTCAATTGTTTGAGTCCTCCCTTCACAGTTCCATGAAAGCCTGAGCCACGCACAAATTTCGTTGTCATTTGCTCCTCCAAGGAACTTAATGGTATCAAAGAACTCTCATACTTTGTCATCCCATTGGAATGTGAAAGCAGAGGTTGAGTCGACCATGGCAAAGGATGTAGTGTTGTCTATGAATTTATAATACATACAACCTTCAGGAATTTTTCCTTCTTTGAGCAATGTGTTCAGCTTTACAGCTAAAGGGTGGGCATTTTCCACACAACTCAAAAAAATAGCAACAAATAAATAATGAATAATACAAATTCTTATTTTTTGTCCTTCATTGCCAAGTCGGAAATAAAATGAAACACTAGGGATTAGGAAGGAGGAAGTAAAAAGAAATGAATAACCATGAACACTAAAACTCACATCTGAGACGAAATAAGCTCGTTGTCGTCTTCGCTTTTGTCACTATTGGACTTATTGTCTTCAAGGTCAGATAGCTCGTGCAAGATTTGATCTACTTCACAATGAGGCTCTGGCTGATTTTCAGAACAGGGGCTATTTGGAAAACAATCTGCATCTAGGATGGAACTTGGAACATCTAACACGCACAGCACCGAATCCTCTTCGCTACACCCGCTAAATTAAAGAGTAGACAATGGTGTTACTTGAGCTGCATTTATTTAATTATTTCCTTGAAGAGTTTTGTTTGTTATTGACAAAACACTCGTATTCGTTAAGATATTAATACCAATGCAATAATGCACAAATCTTTGTCAATTACAGAGTGCTAATGATCACGAGTGACAGATTAAGAGCTCAAAACCATTATATCGTATGGAATAATAGAAACAGTGTTTGCTTATTCAATGTTGGCTGATTTAAAAACAAAAACGTTTATTTCAAATACAACTAGTTAATGTAATGCAAACGGCATTTTGAACTTCAACTTTATGGACATTGCCATCTTAAACATTCCATGTGCTTGAAAACTGCATTTATTTACTTTTCTAAGGCAACTGCGTCTGCACCCTCAAAATCGTCGACACAGTCATCATGTTTAACCGAGGTCTCAACTCTTTGTTTTTGCACACGGCTAAAAATGTCTCATTACAACTTCACGCCGATTTAAGTGTGTACCCCAAACTTTGGGGTCGTTAAGTATTCATATATTCAAGCTATTGTTCCCTCTTTTGTCGAACAATTTCCGACAATGAGGCATGTTTCCGAAGATCGCAAACTCTTTGAAGTAGGTGAGATATTTTATCTTTCCCTGGAGAAGCTAGAGGATCACATCGACTCGCAACGCGCCGCTTCAGGATCAAGATTTTTAAAAACAACTTCCCGTACTGCAAACTAACGAACAATCAATAAACAAATTAACAAATACAGGGATTTGCCAATTTGTTTACAGCGTCCTTTAAAAGATTCTCGCTTTTCAGCAAAAAAATTAATTAAAGAATCACTGTATATAAAAGGTAAATAAGGTCAAAAAGAGCGTGTGGTACATCAGCCAAAGAGCTAATGTTATTGTTTGTCAATACGTCATTAGGTATGATCAGAATGCGATTTCCACGCTGAGTTTCCCTGTTTTCTTTTTTTATTCCTTTTTTGGTTTGATATTTTGGAATCTCTTTGCTAGGAGCAAGTATTTTAGAAACATAAACTTAATTATTATCGACTGCGTCTTCACTCGTAATAAACAAAGCACCCAACGTCACATGCCGGTTTTCTTACAGTGAATTACAACTCTTTTCACAGCTCCTTCTTTTCACGCTTCCTTTAGAGAATACAAATCAATGTTTTAGCTTTTTCGTGAAAAAAAGTTTCATTAAACAGATGGTATTTGATTTCCACACAGAACACGCGTGGGGAAGATGATCATGCCATGCACGAATTTAGTTAAGCATAATAAATTCGCTGTTCTACGCACCGCTTGACAAAAAATATCGAAACTCGGCTTACAGTGATCAAAACACCACGTTAGATCTCTTTTTAAAGCTCTCGAAAGACTCTTTGTTCGTTGATATAAATTACAGCTTAAAATATTTTGCGAAGAACTCAAAACCATCAAATGTCTGCAGTGATTCTGCAAAGTTCCTAAAAATATCAGGAACAAAGGAATACTCTCGCAACATCGCGGCTGAAGGCTGCTTAATTAGGCTATTGTTCCTGTCTTTTGAATTCGCTTCAGGGTCTTCCTGCAATGTTCTCACCTTTTCTCAACCGAGTAAAAACAAGCTAATTTGCATCACTCTTCGCGGCTGCCGAAGTGCATGCCCAAAGGAATAAAGAGAGCCTTCAGGCAACAAAATCCAGCGGAGTCACCCATTTCTCAATGACACACTTAAATTGGCGTGAAGTTGTAATGGACATCTTCTTTTGGCCACTTGGTAGAGCGTCGTTTCTGCTCTAGATGCATTTATCAAAATGAGCTGAAAAATTATAGACATGAACTGATTTGACACCTAAATAGGATTGATAAATCATCATCAATCATTATCCTTGCTTTGTACAATGCGTTAAGGTTACCTGGTACCTTCAGAGGTGTCTTCAGAAGTGTCTCGCGTCCAAGCGATGTAGCGCGTCCGGTTTAAACTGTAGCTACCTGGACCCTTATATCAAATTAAGGCTTGTAGAGCTGGCTTCCAACTAAACCAAGAATTTTGAAATAAAATGAATTGCCGAATTTTTAGCGCTGTTTTCTCGAATAAATTTTTTTCACTTGGAGGAGCCACTTCAAAGAGCTAAAACTCAAAAGGAATTTGTTCGTTTGCCTTCAAATTTGGACAGTAGCTAGTTTAACATATAAACAACAAAAACATGTCTGCGCATCTTTTCTTTCGAAATATTTTTTCTCCGAGAGCGATTTTTGTACGATTACTCCACATTTTTTTCATTCTATTTCGAAAATGCTCTATAACTTTATGATAATAATAATAATAATTTATTAACTTATATAGCGTCCTTTAACATTAGAATGATCAAAGGCGCTTTACAATCCAAGAAAAACTAATATTTACAATAGATATTACAATAAAAATGCTATTTGCCTTAGATCATTACAATAACAGTACTAAAATAAATAATAATAACAAATAAATAATGAGTAAATGGATGAATGAATGAAAAGTAAATAAATAAAATACAAAACGCCTATAACATGTTAATGCGAAACTAAAACGCTAGCTTTAAAAGATAAGTCTTAAGAGATTTCTTAAATAGCGCTAGCGAATCAATCGTGCGGATGTGCGCAGGGAAGCTGTTCCACAGCGCAGGCGCAGAGGCATGAAACGAGCGGGCACCTAAAGTCGTGCGCATAACCCCTTTTGGACGTTCTAAAAATATTCTATCATTATTGCGTAATGAATACCTAGACGATGATCTAATACAGATCAGGTTACTTAAATAACTAGGAGCCATGCCATGAATCGCCTTAAAGTAATCATCAAGATCTTGAATTGAATACGATAGTTTACTGGCAGCCAATGAAGGTTGTAAAGTACAGGTTTAATATGATCGAATTTCATTGTGTCCGTTATAAGCCTGGCTGCCATATTCTGTATGCGTTGTAACTTCGATAGCTGGTACTTGGGTAACCCATATAGTAAACTATTGCAATAATCCAGCCTTGAAGTTACGTAAGCATGGACTAATGATTGTCTGCATTCCTTGGATAAGTATTTCGATATACGCCTAATGTTATGAATGTGATAGAAGGAGGCCTTGCATATCTGATTAATATGGCTATTCATCCCAAGAGATTCGTCCAGCATAACGCCGAGGTTCCTAACACTGGAAGAACGATCAATCTTCTGGTTGCCAACTTCTATACTAGAAGAACGAAGTTTGCTTAACTGCTGACGAGTTCCGATAGCAAGAAACTCAGTCTTCGTGTCGTTCAATAGCAGCCGCCCATCTATCATCCACTTTCGAATGTCCTTAATGCATGCTTCCATAGCGCAATGTGCGACATCCTGGGCAACATCATCGCCTGGCCTGAAGCTGAGGTAGAGTTGGGTGTCATCGGCGTAGCAATGGACTTGAGGAAGGTGATGTTCAATGATCTCAAAGAGGGAAGAGGTGTAAATAACGAACAACAGTGGACCCAGGCATGAACCCTGGGGAACACCGCAGTCCAGAGAAAATTCGGTTGACAGCGATCCATCAATTGTGACTCGTTGACTCCGACCAGACAGGTACGAGCGGAACCAGTCATGCGCTTTACCCTGCAAGCCAACAACCTTGGTCAGCCGATCAAGCAAGATGGAATGATCGACCGTATCGAACGCAGCACTAAGATCCAAAAGGATCAACAGAGTCACGTGTTGCGAGTTCATTTCCAGAAGAACATCGTTCATGACTTTGAGCAAGGCCGTCTCTGTGCTATGGTGTTCACGATAAGACGACTGCAGCTCTGGATAGATGTTATTGGTGACCATCTGACCATGCGTCTGTATGAACACAGCCTTTTCTGTAAGTTTGAAAATATATTGTAAATTACTGACTGGTCGGAAATTCTGAAAAATCGGTTCCAGTCCAAACTTCTTCAACAGGGGATGGACCAAGGCACATTTCCACTGCGATTGAATATGGCAAAACGCAGACACGTTATTTTAGCGCTTTAGGTCCAGAAACTGAGGAGCAAATTAAATTAGCAAAAAACAAAATTTATTTTGACTTGTAGCTTTAAAAAGGTGATTCGGACGCTCGCAATTAGAGGTCATGAAAAATTCGACAATTTATTTTATTTCAAAATTCTTGGTATGGGTTGATAGCCAGCTCTATAAGCTTTAATTTGATATAGGGGTTTAGGTATCTACAGTTTAAACTGGACGCGCTACATCGCTTAAACGCGAGACACCTCTGAAGGTATCGGGTAACCTTAAATTTAGGCCACCCAACCTGAGTATGTAATGCCTCCCTCCCACCTCCGGAAGCCCTGAAATTTAACATGAACTTAACAAATCAAACAAACTGACTTAACGAATGTCAGCGGTAAGAAAGCTTGACCATGTCAAAACATTTTCCACAAGATTTGCCCATTAAATAAAACTATCGTTTCAAAACTGAACCCCCAAATATAATCATATGCTAGATGGTACATCTACTGGTCTTGTGGTGCTTTAGGGTTTAAAATGACTGGTTAATCTCTATAAGCAGTTTTCGTTATATTGATATACCTAAATCATGTTCAGCACATTTCAGCTTTTGAAAGACGAACTGCCTGTTTATTTGTAAAACTTCCAGACTACTGACACAAATACGACGTATACTCCTTACCATTTCTGAAGTATTTAATTTTCCTTGCATAGTCCTTCCTACACCACTAATGACATGAGGCGTTGAAGAAATGCCACATTTCATTTATCGCAGAACTACCGTGCATTTTACCAAGTTGGGAAATAACAAAAACAAAGAAATTATCAACTTGCACTAACGTCACGTCAACGCCATAGCAAATTTCTGCAGCAGATAAGCATGAAGAGCGTCAAAAGCTACATCTCTCTGTAGCTTACCTTCATTCAAGAGAGCCAAAACATCTTTTTGTCTCATTTCTGACTGCACTTCCCTCAGTGGCCAGCTCTTTTATCATTTCACGATCTTCTTCGGCTTCCTTTCTCTTTTTTCTTTTCTTTCCAACAGCAGTTTCTGTAGTCCTTGTTGACTTTTCTGGTTTTTGTGTAACAATTAACGGTTGTTTGTTGGTCCAATTGACTTTTTTCTGGATCACATTAACTGCAGATATGAAAAAATTAATAATAATAATGACTAATAATAATAATAATAATAATAACTACAATAATAATAATAATGACAATAATAATAATAATAATAATAATATAATAATAATACCAAAATAATAACAACAAGAACAGGAGTAATCAAACCACGATTAAGTGAAACCCATATATTACAGTGGGCACCCACGGGACACGCTGCTAGTGCGCATATCACTGTTTTGGAAGCCATTTTGACGGGTAGGCAAAGGCATGAGACATTACAGCGTTTATATGAGGATCAAATGTGGATTACTTTCGAAAAAGGTTGTTTTAAAGTATATTTAGTAACTAGGTAGAGGATTCTTCAGACAAAATGTGATGACCTCACCTGCGCTACAACCACTTTTTAATATTTTCTTTAAGTCTTAAATTTCTCTGCCAAAATTTTTCTTTCCGGGACTAAAATTTCCCGGGAAAAAATACTGAGAAATTTATGGAAAATCTAAAACAAGCAACCAGAAAAATTAAAGCTCAGGTACGTGTGGCCCCTTAAAATTTTCAGTAGAACTCTTTGTAGCGTAGCTTTATTTCACATTTTTTAGAACAACTGCTTTACGAAAATTATTCGACATTAGATTCTCATACAAACACTGTAATTTAGTCTAATTTCTCAAGCGCTTTCCTTCATGTCAAGACCGTGATACGATCATTGGTTCGAAGAGAGTATGGAAAGGAAAAAATCAAAACTAACTGATGCTTCTGTCAGCTAAAATACGGTGTGTCCACTAACTATAGGGTCCGCTCAATAAAGGTTTTACTGTAATCAGAAATCTTGCTCATTTAATCTGACACTGGTCTGAAAACGACTCATCGAGTGTGATCAACCCGCGTGCGCGTGTGGACAAAATTCTAAACAAAAAGACAAAGTAAAATACGCACCATTTAGCTCACTTGTGGCACTTCCCATTCGAAAGGGTAGCTCCATTTCCAGCTGGGCCTTTGTCACAATTGCAAAATTTTCGGCTTTCCTGCCAATCTTTTCCAGTCGAAACAACTTTAAATCGAAGCCGCCGAGTCCGAACTTTTCCGCTTGCTGTTTGATTCCCATGAATTCTATCAAATGTTTGCAGGCTATTTCCATTGAATTATGCTTTTCAATGTCGAAAAGTACACAACCTCTGTGCCTTTCGAATGCCGATCCTTCATCATCGCGGTGAAAGCTGAGAATAACCTTCACCACACCACTCGACGTCATCACGAAGATCAGACAGATCAAGGTCGATGCTCCCTCATGCCTGGTACGACCCTGGCACCTTTCGCATATAATATCAGTTAATATGTTACCTGGCCATGCAACGGGACGGGTAAAACTCACAAAATAGCTTTGCTGTTAGGAAAGAACTTTGTTGCTATTATTAACGACAACAATCGTATTTAGTACAATTAATAGAATATCACCTAACTGTTAACTTTTCATTTATTAGTTAAGTTAACTACTAATTTTTTGGTTAAATATCAGTTAACTACTATTTTTTTGGGCCAATTGTCAGTTAACTGTTAACCCCATTAGCACCCTCTGTCTACATACTCCATACTCCCAACACCTCGACTCAGCGCCCTTACACATAACTGTCGTACCATTTTCTCATCCAAAGTTGAGATGAACTCCTGAATGAAAGCAACAGTTTTAATCAATACTATGATATCCTTACACTATAAACAGTAAAACGATTTGATTGGGAGTAACCATAACCTATCACGGGACAAAGAATATTTCAATCAACTTGTAGACAAATTGTTTTGGAAAGTTATTTCAAAACGTTTAACCTTAGGCCATCTGGGACTGATATAGATTCCAAAAAGTTATTGCATTGAAATCATTATCCAGTCCATAATAAATTATGCAGTAAAATAAGGGACTAAAACTGTCAAGGTCTAACACTAGTTATGACACAGAACATACATATGTTGAATATACAATTGGTCGACCACCACAAAAATCAGGCCCTGGTTTCTGGAAATTTGACGCAAGCTTGTTAGGAGATAGAGAATATGTAGAAAAAAATGTCCGTAAACATTCTGGCTCTCATAGAAAAGTACAAGGATGTCACAGATCTTGGTCTGAAATGGGATGTCATCAAGATGGAAATCAGAGGCTTTACGGTGCAGTACTCCAAGAGAAGAGCTAGATCAGAAAAAGATAAAGAAAAACAACTACTAAAAAACTAAAGAACCCATCACAAAAACAACGCGTTATTGCCAATGGGTTAAAACCGCACCAAATAAGCAAATAGTTCAACTTAGCTTTCTCCATCACTATCGAAATGAAGTTAATTATAATCCAGTACAAAACCTTACATGATATAGTTTTTACTAAAAGCAAATTATTTAAAGCTAAACTGGTGAGCAGTGATCTGTGCTATTTATGCTCAAAAACAAAACAAGATCTAAAACATATGCTTGTTTCATGTCCAGTGGTATCAGAGTTCTGGAAAATCTTTCTGGAATGGTATGAGACTCATACAACCATAAAACTAGAATTGTCAACCGCAAAAATCTTATATGGTATCATAGATAACGACCACCTTTGTAATTTAACTAATCACCTGCTACTAATTGCGAAATACTATATATATTGTTGCAGTATTAATGAAGAACCTTTGTTTTTTAGTACTTATCGAACAATAGTGATAAGCAACGCCAAAATCAAAAAGCAAATATCAACAAGGACTAATTCAAATGAACGTTATTACAATAAATGGAAACCTTTAATTGACAAGACGTTTGTAACTTAGAGCTGTATATTACTTTTCTTTGTACTTTGTAAGATATAACGGATATAAGTAAGCCATAGTAATGAATGTAACCGTATTCTTTTTTTTTTTTGTTGTTGTTGTTGTATTCTAGTGTATTGTAGGTATTATTTGTATGTATTGTAAGGGTAATATAGATATTGTCAATTAAAAAAAAAAGTTATGACACAGAAGGTGAACCATATAATATTCTGCACAGAACAAACGTTCAGTGTCTGGCAGCCAAATAAAACGATGAGCAGTTTGTATGAAAGCAACCTCGCACGAAATTTTCCTCAAGAAAACGAACAAGACTTTAGAATTTCAGCAAATTCCTTGACAAGAAAACCATAACAACAATCGATTACTTAGTTTTACCCTTCGATTTTCCAAAACTCTCTCTTCCTCTTTCTTCCTCTTTTTTGCTGCAATGCAAATCACACCGATTTATTGGACATCTGGAAATTATTTATGACACTTTTGAGCGGAAATCCCACACAAAATGCCACTTCAGGAGTAATCGATTGCTAGCCATTCCATCACTGCCAAACGTGCAGCTTACAACCAATCTCAACTCTGAGGGGATTTTCTCCATGATGATAGGGACTAGTAAATTCCCAAAGGACTCTGATTCAATGCCTAACATATTCAAACCTCTAATGTTGATTTCAATCTTGTCATACAATTCACGTAACTTCTTTGTTTCATTACTGAATTGACAGATAGAAGTTTCAAAAAGGCATCCATATAATTTGCCAAATCAGTCCTGGAGAATGTTGACGGCTACCTTGTTATTGTCTGCAGCCAGAGTTAGTCCAATAATTGTGGATTCAGCATTGCTTGTCACACAACTCTTCAGATAAGTAAATTTTTCGATGGGCAAAATGCTAGTGTTTCCATCTACAGCGGACTGAAATGTGGCCCAGAAACTCTGCCATTCTTGATAATTGCCCAAAAATTATTTGAGTGCGGGCTTAGGTAGTTTCACCTTTGCACTTTCAGCATTTTTAACATTATCGTTTCCTTGCATTGCAGCCAGTGTCTGCGTGTGTTCGCCTTGTTTGGAATGTTGACAATGTTCTAATCTAAAGTCAATTTCATCAACATATTGTAAACATGCTGACAAAACTCACCAGAATCTTCTATCTCTTACTGAAAATGGAGATTCGTGGTTTCACGATGAAATATTCTAAAATCAAGGCCAAAAAGAGGAAGCTTCAAAATAACGTTTATGAACTAATACAGAAATCTGAAAGGAATCCCAGAGATAAACTTCTCTTGAACAAGCTTTATGCAACGAAATTGGCCCTTCAAACAATAATGCGACAAAAGACAAAAGGAGCTATTATTAGAAGGAAGGCTCTTTGGCATGAACAAGGCGAATAATATACAAGATACTTTTATAACCTAGAAGAGTGAAATCAAAATAGGAAGATGGTTACCAAATAAAGAGTTGGTAGTGATAAATACACTTCTGATCAGTTTGAAATATTAGAGGAAGAAAATCATTTTGGTAAAAGTGAAAAACAGCTCACCTCCACTGACTGTTGGCCAACTGTCGGTGGACTGTCGGCTGACAATCGACCGATAGTCGGGCGACCGTTGGCGGACAGTTGTTTGACAGTTGGCCAACAGTCGGGCGACTGTCGGCCGACAGTTTTTTTCATAGCGGTAACGATCTGTCAACCGACAGACGGCCAACTGTCGGTAATATGTCGGCCGACTGTTGGTTATCTGTCGGTAAGTTGTTGGTGAACTGTTTTTAGAAATTGTTGTGGATTTTCATATAAATAAATCCAAATCACATACCCTTCTAGTTTCTTTAATATAAATTCCACGGCGACTTTTCTCTCGTTCCCCATCCGCCATTTTGCATTTTTAAGTTAGTATAACTGTGCCCCAACCCCTCTCTTATTATCCTGCTGTGATAACGTGAAGTGTGCAATTTCATCTTTATTATTGGTTATCAACTTTTTCAAATTTGGTGGCTCCTAAAGGAGCCGTTTTATTTTTAGGAGTCTAGTGATGACTCTATTCGTAGAATCTCTCTTTGAACTTGAGGGGCAACAGCTTCCCTTCCCTCCTCATGTTTGCCATTACCGGTAAGTGGCGTCGAAGCCATTTTCTTGCATGCTGCCTCAAGCTCTTTCACGGATGACCCTTGCATGTCGCGGATTACGAGATCATATTCCCTGGAGTCGACCAGCTTTAATTCTGCCACGTCCACAAAATCTCTGAGGGTGCTTCTTGGACAGTCGGTCAGTCTAAAAGCGTTGGCCATGCAGCCATTTTCTGATATGGTTCGCAAAACGTTTTGATAGCGGTCATGGATAGCTGTCAAGCTGTGTGTGCTGAGGCAACTGGATTGCTGCTGCTGCTGCGGTTGTTGCTGCGCAGTGTTTCCACCTCTGCCTTAAGGTCTGCAATAGTTTTCTTGGCCTGCGCCAGTTTGGTGTGGAGGACCTTGGTGGCCTCTGACTTTGTCCGGACAAGGCTTGCCAGCTCTTCTGCATCTTTATTTGCCTCTTCCAACTCCTTCTCCTGATCTTCGTGCTGCTTCTGTTGGCAACGCCAAACCAACACGTTTGTGCTCCCTGAGCAAGTTGTCGTACAACCTGTGGAGCTCCTTGTAGCTTGGTCTATCAGACGAGGACTGTTCAGAGGAGGACTGAGAGGAGGTTGTTCTGCACAGGAACACTGCCGGTTATCGCCGCTACACACACCACACTTGAGAATGCGCTGAGACATTTTGATTTTCTAATCGTGTAATGATACCTTTGATTCAATCTGCGGCTTTTATACTCTCCTTTGGATCAAATTAACAACAAGTGTGATTAAAAAAAGCGTGATTGGTTGCAAAATCAATTATCGCGTAACAAGTTCATAAAGAATACACAAGCCAAGCAAGATCAATAAATGCGTAAACAAGTTCATAAAGAATACATGAGCAAGCACAAAATCAATTATCGCGTAACAAGTTCATAAAGAATACACGAGCACGTGCAAGATCAATAAACCCGCAAACAAGTTCATAAAGAATACATGAGCAAGCGCAAAATCAATTATCGTGTAACAAGTTCATAAAGAATACACGAGCACGTGCAAGATCAATAAACGCGTAAAAAAGTTCGTAAAGAATACAAAAGCAAGCGCAAAGTCAATTATCGTGAAAAGATAATTATTTCTCATGATACATCCAAAGTGCTGTGGTAAGTTATATTTTCATCTTAATGCAAGATTTGAAAGTTTGTGATGGATCAATGTTCCAGACTTCGTGTCTGCAGATTTTGAACCAAAATCGAGCAATGAGAAAAGTCCTCCTGCAACTGAATGTTTCCTATGAGGTCTGCATTTTTTAGATGAACCAACCAGGAAAGATCAGGAAAAACTTCTTGAAATTTCGACCCTGTTCATTGTATCGGAATTCTCGATTTCTGCCAAGGAATTTCATGAAGGAACATAAAGAATACATTGATTCAGAAAGTTTACGTTTATTCCCTTTGTTTCACGAAATAAATATTGCCTCTTGATCAAACGAGAATCTTTCTTTTCTTACTTACTGAAATAGAAAGAAAGAACGTTAGTGAAGTTCAACATTGTGTAGACATACATGACATACTATAACATGCTAGCTCGCAATGAATTATAGGGCGATTCAAATTTTAGGTGAACGTATGTAGAGTAAAGGTAAGTTAAAAAACTTTTGTGGACTGCAGGCCGACTGTTGGTGATCTAGTGTTTTGGTCAATTTTTTTTCAGGTTACCGACTGTTGGTAACCTGTTGGTAAGCTGTTGGTAACCTGTTGGTAACCTGTCGGTAGTCTGTCTGCCAACAGTCGACCGACAGTCGGTGGAGGTGAGCTGTTCTTCACTTTTACCAACATTTTTATGAAACACTCTACAGATCTAAAAGCACTGACGTTTTTGCCTGAATCCACTTTCTTCAAACCCAATATTATATCTCTGTTGAGGAACAACAGCAGTGTGAAGGTCTTGTCTCAGAAAACCAATGCTTAAATGCTCTAAAGGAATTCAAAAATGCCAAATCTCCTGGTACCAATGGTTTCTCAGCAGAGTTTTATAAATTTTTTTGGCCTGAGCTCGGTAATGAAATGGTTTACAGTTTTAAGAATACTTCTTTGTACAAGTCAAACAAAGTGGGAAATGACAATTTTTGACCTCTACTCAAATTTGGCATGCAAAACTACCTCTATTAACGTTCTTACTTCATTGTTGCCATGGTAATATCAAATATTTGTTGGCACCACAAACTGCAATTTTGAAAAGTTCCTTTGTCTTGTAACTCAATCCCTGAGCTCTCATAAGGACATGTTCGACAAGTACCAATAAAGCCTATCACACTCATTGTGTCAGAACTCAATGCCTGACCTCCCATAAGCACATGTTCAACAAGTACAGCTCCAGGTTGGACGAGAAATGTGCAAAACTATACCCTTGGGCAAATTGAGACGTGTTCTTGAATTGCACTTGTATTTTGTTATCAGGAAGCAATTTATTGGCCCCTGTACAGAAACCTAGAATTCGGCATAACAATTTTGAATCTGCGCCTTTTAGGAAACAAATTAGCCACCCTGACACCTTTTCCTCTTGCTTATCATCAATATTAAACTCTAGGCATGCAGAAACATTGGTGCAAGTAGTGTAATGCCTTCCCAGCTTCAGTTTCAGAAGGAGAGAGTAGAACTTTGCTTGTGTTGTGTGGAGGAACCTAACAGTCTTTGATGGTCAGTATGGTTTAGATCTTGTTAAAACTACTGTAAACGTCCCTTTGTCAACCTGTAAAGGTTGCCACTACAGTCAAAGACTCGGAATTCCTCATGGAGGAAAAACATGGATTCACAAAAGCATTACCAAGATCAGCAATATAACACTGGAATCGGACTAACACCAGATGAATTTCTCATCAAACCAAGCAACCTTGGAGACATGTCAAATACAAAATCGAAAGGAAATGTCACCTTAACAGGAACAGAGGTTAGTGCCTTTTATTTCGTCGGAAGATGCGTCACCCCGTCCAAAAATAATTAAAATTTTGTCAAGTGTAGTTACTGACAATATGGGGCAAAACACTAGGTACAGGTCTCTCACTGCTTAATGGTAAGATGCCGAATTACATGCAAGACTGAGTAGCTTCAAAGAATTAGTACACTCTGTTCAAGACACAAGCAAAATTAAAAATGAAATCACCATTGTTACAAAGGAAGTAAATGATGCATTACAATTATTTGGTGACTAGATAGAGCTTTTAGATGACCCAACTTAAATGCAGCTTGCTTCGGAAAAGCAAGCCTATTTGCTGGATACGTGGAAGTCAATTCGTGCTGCAGCTGTAAACGAAATAAAGAAGGCTCAAGAGGACACTGACTCTGTTTTCTCTCAAAAATCTTGTCACTCATGAAAGTCAAGTGTATCAAATGGAAGTTCATGCAGGGACACACTGATAAGCGTAAGAGCTAAAAGAGTGGCCTTGGAAGAGAAACTAAAGTTTTCAACAGTCATTGCAGAGCCAGAGAAAAAAAATTGGGTTCCGCAAATTCAAAAGTTCTTAGATCTTGGCAAATGTCAGTAAATACTGCTTATTTTTCTTGTCCGTCAAACGAGAGGCAAAACATGGAAAGATGTGAGTTACTTTCGTCATCTGGGCACAGTCAAGAA
The DNA here is from genome assembly GCF_977016875.1 of Pavona decussata. NCBI lineage: Eukaryota > Metazoa > Cnidaria > Anthozoa > Scleractinia > Agariciidae > Pavona > Pavona decussata. The sequence goes on along the minus strand of NW_028145478.1, from coordinate 52,036 downwards.
TCCGACCTAGATTTAGAAACAGTAGAAGTACGAACCAGCCTACATTGAGCCTTCCAATGGGCTAATTTTCTGCAGGCAAAACAGCTCCCAGGTTTAGAAGGAAGATCTGTGATCGAGCGTGAAGAGAATGGCTGCCAATAGTGCCAAGATGTAAAGAACGAACTGCGTTGAAATGGAGTATGGGAAGATTGTGGAGGCGAACTAGGGAATCCACCTTGCTTTTTTTTACTTATTGGCGGCAGCTGATTTCAAAGTTTTCTCAGCCCTTCCTCGGCACATCAAATTTCTTTCCATCCTGTTTGTCCTCTGCTAATTCATGTTGGGTGTATTCTTGAACTGTTTTCCAACCAAACTTTGACTTATCTGCTAGGAGAATGAGTTTCTGCCTTTCTTGTAAGCAGAGACATATTTTTGGTCAGGGATTCTTTGGCTTTCTCGACAGCGTTGGACTCGAGGTAAGACTTGGCCTCGTCAATAGAATCTTGGATTTTAGCATTAAACTGGTACGACACTTCATTTCCTTTAAGTTTGAAAGTCTTCGGTTTTTTTGATCTCCCTTAGTTGATCTTCAACAGCTTTAAATGCTTTCAACAGAATTTGTTATTAATGTCGAAATTTCCGACATCAAACATCTATTATTTGCAGTCATAGAGTGAGCAATGAAGTTCATCAACGGCCAGGACAAAGCAAGAGTAAAGGAGAAAAATTTAACTAAATTTGAAAACAGGAAACAGGAAGACTGACTGAACTTGAATGATTAATATTTCCCGCTAAGACATTAAATACTCAAAACTGTCTCTTGAGAATACTAAAACCTCTCAATCGTGCCATCAGAATAGTAATTTTTGACTTATTTGTTCCTTAGTCACTCAACTGTCAGAAATTACAATTTTGGAGTCTGGGGAGAGTATGGGGGAATGAAGACATTGTTTATGAAGCTCCGTCCACCGTAATGTTTTTTGTTTTTGTTTTCTATGGAGTCTTCATCCTTATATGTAACCCCAAAGCGAAAATTTTGCCGCAATACATCCAACAGTTCCCAAGAAGCGTCACCTGAAGAGAAACGTGCAAAAGAATCCAATTCTCCTAACGTGAAGACTTCAGAAGACGAATGCGAAGTAATGGCTGCTTTTAGACTTTCAGAAGGCATCACAAACAAATTAGACCTCATCCTGGCAAGACTAAGCAGTCTAGACTCGAGAATGGAGGATTTGAATGGTACGGTAAAAGGTCTACAAAGGAAATTTTTTTCCATGGAAATTGATATTAACTCGGTTAAGGACAAGCAGAATAGTCTTAACGAAAAGTTTTTTTTTTTTGTTTTTGTTTTTTTAATCATAACAACTTTATTGACTTGAATGGCAAAATTGTACTAAAACGTCGGCCATACAGAAAAGGTAAAAGCTACGATACTATGCTACGACATTGTTATGGGGAAACAGATATCAAAGGAATAAAAGCTAGAAAGACTCTATAATTAATTATCAATACAGAAAAGCAAGGAAGACGAATTTAGGTGCATTCGTCCCAGCGTCTTGCTGCATATGGTAAAAAAACTGTTTCCAAATCTTCTGCATCTTAAGTGCTGCACTGAAAAACAGGAGAAGTTTGAGGCTCTCTCGAATGGTAATTATAATGTAAAGGAACAGGCAATAGATAATGAATTCGGTATGATTTTTTTTTTTTTTTATTGCAACACGAAGAACACTACTTTACAAAACAAGACGATCACTACTTACAATACCACCTACAAGACGTTACTTATACTACTTACTATATAATACTTCCTTAGACTGCAATTCTTACCCTACTTTTTACGGGGTTTTTTTTCGCTTACACACCTATGTACCTATTAATTTATAATTCAAAATGGGTTTCCATTTAGCCTCTAGCATCTTCCTATCATTAAACTTAGCCGCAATGTGACATTCAGTTTCATATTTTCTTTTAACTAGTTCCTTATACGAAGGAAAAAAAGGAAGACTATTATTCCTACGGCAATTCCATAAATGTAGCTTACCTAAAACGATTAAGTAATTAAACAGAGAACAATTAGTATCTGTGACACCAATTAAAATAGTCTTTAACTCAAGTTTCCTTTGTTCTTTGGCTATAGCGATCCAATAAGATTCAAATTCTTCCCAAAATGCATGTGAGTAAACACAGTAAAAGAATAAGTGATCAATTGTTTCCGCACTAGTATTGCAAAAAGTGCAAAGATCGCTTTGTATTAAACCTATCTTAGCTAAGCGGGAATTTGTGAATAAAATGTCATTTAGTATTTTAAGTTAAAAGCATTGCACATATGTCTCGCAGATACAGGACCTTATTAATGAGAAGGCCTTTTTTGTTTCCACATCATCAATAGAAAATTTTGATTTTAACTTTGTGAAGCCTCTGGACTCTGTCGCCTTACTGGATATAAGCAAACCGTAGAAATCCCTAGACTTGCTAGGTGCTGGATCAAAGATTTTATCACCGATTTTAAATTGCAGTGATCTGACATGATCTTTCTTAATTTCATGGCATCGAATTCTTAGATGACTTGGTACTGCGCGACGAACACCAGTCCAGGTCAGAAAGTTGGAATCTCTTAAACCATTACGTTTTGCAAGGTTAAAGGACTCTGTGTTACTCAAATCAAATTTTAAGTCGCTCAAAAGAACAATATTTGCGCTATTATAATTATAATAGAATAAAGGTTTACCGTTTACTCTAATGTTATGATTGTTCCAGATGATTGTTTCACGTAGACTTACAAGATCAAATCTAGAACGAAAATCTGACCACCAGTGTAACATCTCCTTATAAAATATTGGGGAAATGTTATAGTCATTAATATTATAATCACAATGAAGAAAAAATTCTCCACCTAAAGGTTTTAGTAAATGTAATAGATACGCTTTCCAGGGATAAAAATTATCACTTAGAAATCTTCCAATCCATGAATGAAAAGTTTTACGCACATGGAGAACAACTCCAAATTTGTGGATGAGAATATCAAGAAACTTGAGAGCAGCTTGAAAAAAAGGAAGGCTGAAGTGGTCGAATGTCACAAGAAATTCTTTACTTAGAGGCTTACAGTCGAAGAGAAAATCTCAAATTTGAAGGAATTCCAGAAGTTGTCCAACACAACATAACATCTAATCGAAGTGAGGACACGGAGTGTGTTTTTGTTGACTTTCTTGAGAATGTCATTGGAATTGAGGACGCTAAGTCCATCGAGTTTCAGTGACTGCACAGGTTAGGCAAGCCGTAGAATGGTAGCTGATATGGCGACCGAACGATCATAGCATGTTTTCTAAGATTCTCTGATAGAGAGCGAGTTTTTAAGCAAGGATGTAGACTTAAAGGCACTTATTACAGGATGTTTGAAGACATTCCAATGGAATTACACCAAAAGAGAAAAGCACAGATGGAAAGGCTCAAAGAGGCGAGGAAAGAAGGCAAATGCGCCAACTTAGTAGATCAGAGCCGATAAATTATATATTGATGGCAGTTTCGTCAAAACGTAAAATATTTTGGCTTAAACGATTCACACTGTAGTCAGTCAGCTACTCCAACATATTGTATTGTGTATTATGATGTAAGCTTTTTCAACATTTGTCAAATGTTTCTGACCAGATTAGGAGAATTTCCTTTAAGAAACTGTCGTGCATTTTGAAGATATTAGCTATGTCTATCTTATTAAGGATGCTTGTGAAAGGAAATTGCATGCTCTAGTTCTGCCTCACGGTCCTTTATTTTCTTAGTTTTGTTCGATGCGTATTGGAGCAATTTTTCCCGTATTTTAAGCTTAATCATGTCCCACAATAGAGTAGAGTTTACCATGTTATCGTTTTCATATTCGTCTTGAACTGCCCTAATCATTGCCTTAATAAGATTAACATAAGCAGTTTCGGTTAAAAAAGAGGTATTTAATTTCCAAAGGCCGGGTCCTCTGCTATTTGCATGGAGAGACAGATCTAAAGTAATCATGGAATGGTCTGTTTTATATCCTGGCACTATATCGGTCTTAGTGACGTCCCCAATAACGCTTTGGCTTATTAAAAAGAAATCAAGTCTACATTGAACCTTAGGTTGTCGTTGTCTCCAAGTGTACCTTTTGTCATCTGGATTGTAAATTCTCCAGACGTCGAGAAGATCTAGGTTCTCTGAAATTTCTTGAACAGTCTTCAAGCTATTGTGGTGAGTTTTGGCAAGGCCACCTTTTTTGTCATTTTCGATGTTACGAACTAGGTTGAAGTCACCGCTAATTATTATGTCTTCACATTTAAAATTGAAAAGATGATCGTAGAAGTTTTGAAAGAATGAAGGTTTATCCTTGTTGGGAGCATAGATGTTAGCAAGAGTCAAGAACTTTTTGTTAGCTTTTAAGTCACGGATAATAAATCTCCCTGCAGGGTCGGTATAAAGTCTTTGGGTCTGAAGGTTAAAATTATTGTTAAAAAGAATACATACACCTACTTTGTTGCTTTCAAAAGAGGTGAAGTAAGCTTGATAGCCCCATTCTGCTTTCCACAAGTGATTTGTTTTTTCTATACAATGTACTTCTTGGAGCATGCATATTGATGGCCTTTTGGCGCGAAGCCAATTAAATACCTCTCTTCTTTTAGCTTCATCCCTAAGTCCCCTGACATTCAATGAAGTTATTTTCAAAGTCAGGATTTGTTCAAGTCTTTTGTAATAAACGTTGTCTTGAGGGGGAAAAAACATGTGCGCCTCAATAAAGGATTTGCATTCTATGAGGTGTAAAATAATTGATGCAAAACGTACTCGATATTTTAAACAAATAATGAAGTCTAAGACGTGCATATAATATTAGACTGAAGCAAATGATCGCTAAAGGTAAATTAAACAAAATAACACTTTGAAAAAAAGAAAAAGAGTAGCGCAAAAACAAAAAACGGAACATAGACAAATTTGTAGTTAGTAAAACTAAATTACTTTGGCAGCGAGAAATTGAATGGTTGATAAGACGTCCCTCTCCAGTCATAAGGTAGATTATTTTGCCTGTTCAGTTTATAATTGATCTAAGTCCTCTTCAGAAAAAATTCTAACAGGAGAGCCATCGGATGATGTTTTAACGTAAATCTTACCATCCAAAGACCAAACACTGAGTAGAGTACCCTCTTGTCTTCTCTTGTTCGCTTCTTTCATGAATCCTTGTTAATAAAGGAAAAATTATTTACATCACCTACTGAAACGTTTTGACGGCCTTTTCTTATTCCACTGCAATTGTGATATAAAAGACCTCACAATCTCTTCTTAATTCTATAGTGAACTGCTCCAGTGGTGGGCAGAGTTCCGTGACGAATTTTCGACAGAGAAACTTTGGCACAATATAATTTGGAATAACAGAGACATTTGTATAAATAATAGGCCAGTTTTCTACAAAACTTATTTCGAGTCCGGTTTTAGCGAGGTAACAGATCTTCTATTCAATTTAAATATTACAGAATCCGTTAATACTATTTCAAAAAAGATTGATAAAGAAAATTTTGTAGTCTGGGCAGGTCTCAGACATGCTATACCGTCCCGCTTAAAATCAAAATCAAAAACTGATGATCACACCTTTTTGGCATGGCCACCTTCCCTGATAATTAACAACAGCGCTTTTGACATTTTAAGGAAAAAATCAAGACTATTACACGCTGATTATAAGTAAACAAGCACAATTTTCTAGACATTCGTTAGTTTTGAAACGTGATTTTAATTTAAGCAAAGATCAATTAGAGAAAGTGTTTATTTTACCTCGTATTGTGTGTTCCGAGCCTTATGTTAGGGCCTTTCAATACAAGGTCCTTAACTCTATACTATACTCTAATACCAAATTATATAAGATAGGATTTATTGCAGACAATAAATGTTCCTTTTGTAAGTCTGAACCGGAAACCCTGTTACACCTTCTTTTCAACTGCACTCGTGTACTCGAAACTTTTTTGGAAAGATTTTGAATTTTTATTTTTATTCTTTATTAAAAGAACTCTTTCATCTCAGTTGGCAAGATGTATTAATAGGTATTATTACTTCAGAATGCCCCTTTCTGAACTACTTTCTATTGATAGCCAAAGTGTATCTATGGGATTGCAGAAGATCTCAAATACTCCCTAGCTTAACTGGGTTTAAGGTAAAATATATTTGTACTCAGAACAACACCCTTATTCAATTTAACGAAAAAATGGGCAACAATCTGTTCTCTTTAATTTTCATATTTATGTTTTATAAGATATTCTTTACGTAACATTATTAATTTATAATACGTAGCTTGTAGTTTCAGTAAATAACAGGGAAGGAAGGAAAATGATAAGTGTATTATAATTAACTTCCCATTTTCTTTGTCATTAACTGCATTTTGAAAATGTAAGTAGTGCAATTTAGGTTTAGTTATTGTAAGTTATGCTACGGTATTGCAAGTGACGCGTGGTATTGTTTAATTGGTAAGAAATGTTAGTATTGTAAGTTATGTTTTGTTTGGAATAAACTTGCATTAAAAAAAGAAATTACATTTTGCATGGACAAAGAAGAAGAAGCGTTGAACTGTGCCTCAGTAAACCGCATCACAGTACAAAGTGAATACCCTCGGAATGTTTTCACAGATAAAACACCTTTGTTTTGAAACTGATCTAAAAGTTTTCTAAAATTAGATATGTATATAAAGAGCTGATTATGCATACAGTTAGACTGTGTTTTTGAATACTCTGAAGAAGACAGCTTCAAGCAGCAGAACATTTTCCGCTAAATTTTAACATCGATCATATTTTAAAAAGTCAAAACAAACGTTTTTTAGTCATAAAGCTAGCTGTGAATGTCATAAGCACAAAAATTCATTAAAAAGCTGAGCTCGCAGTCACAAATATTAAAGGTAAGTAATCAATATATCCAAAGAAAAATTTCGGGTCACCCAATACATCTCACGATGCATAACAGAATAATACAACATTCAATAGTTGCCTTTTCAGTTTTACTTACTAAGGCAGACCATGAACAGGTGAGTTTCATTTCCAGAATGTAAAACCTTTAATTGGAGGTGTAAACACAGGCATTCGCTTGGCACATGTTAATGTTTACATGGCATGTCAGTGAGGCGAGGGAGATACTGTAGAACGAAATGAGATAAATGTATCATTTACAGCAAGCGAAAAATCACTGGATAGAAATTTCGCTTGAACTATCGCAGAGTGCTGCGAAATTTCGCTCAAACCATCGCGGATTTCCGCCAAATATCGTTGTCGCTCAAACAATAGGACTCACGAAATATCATCGAAAAATCGCTCCAAACATGCATTACTTTTGCACAATGTATTTAAAAGGTACAGTTGGAGGTTTCTGTTCCTTTGGTTTGATTTTTCCCTTGATCTTCTGACTTGTGTAGACAGGATGGATAGTCTAGTCAAAAAACTCCATTATTAACCCCGGCAGTAATTATAGCACACAAATGCTAGTGGGGCCAAGCAAATACACGAAACAAATAAAGCAAATAAACATAACAAGGTAAGAATCCCAAATGGCAGGAGCCCGACCGGTTGGCTTTTTACAAACGTGGCCGAGCTAAGAAGAAATAGTTCTTTACCTACAGAAGACAGAATCACTTTGCAAATTTTGAAAATTCTAGTGTGTCACGAGAGTCTACTATATAAATTATAATTGATAACTTTCACATAAAGATCCCAAGACAGACTCTGTTTACAGACTTGTATCCACTGAGTTTGCAGAGAACAAAAATAATCCATACAGCTGTAGTTTTATTACGTACAGTACCGTGCAAATGCAAGTTGACAGTCCCTCAAATCTCGAATTTCGCGACTCGATCCTCGAAACTCGAAATAACAAAACAACCGAAAGTATTGTTAGTTTTTAATCAAGTAAATACTGTTTTCGAAGTTTTGATTCGAAGGATTAAAGTACAATCAAGCATAGGTATGTGCAGCATGCTGGTTTGGCGAGGCTTAAAGCGATCATGGGTGTTTCCATTCTTAGCTTGTGAAACAGCAACAAAAAAGTTGCATTTTTTTAGTTTCCCTTCCTTCACTGTTAAAACTGGCTTTAATGAACAAGTAATCCAGTCATCTGTCAGAGGAAGACAGGGTTACAATCCAAAATCAGGTGATAGACAATGAAGAAAGCGTGACTTTGCCTTTTGAGATGATCTCGATAATATTTATTCAAATTTGTAACGCTATGATGAAGATGTAAACATTCACAATGGCTTTCAAAGTCTGCTTGAGGCAAGCGTTCGGCCAAGTTGAAGTTTCCCCGTTTCCTTTCCGAATTCTACCATAAATATTGTGCGTTTTTAAATAAGGAAATACTTTTTCCGGAAATTTTTATTAGAAAGATTCAAATACAATCAAGTATAATCTTGCACAGCGATGATCGTGTTACATTCCACGAAATTTTACTCTAACTATTGCAGAGTGCCGCAAAATTTTACTCGCACTATCGCGGATTTCCGCCAAATATCGTTGTCGCTCTAACAATAGGACTCGTGAAATATCGTCGAAAAATCGCTCCAAATGAAATTTCGCTATTTATCCTCAAATTTTGTTTGCATTACTTTTGCACAATGTATTTTAAACGTACACTTGAAATAATAAACAACGTTTTGTTGATTCACAAGTGGAGGTTTATGTTCCGTTGGTTTGATTTTTCCCTTGATCTTCTGACTTGTGTAGACAGGATGGACATCAGTATCAATCTTTCTGCTGAGATCACTGGGTTGGTGTCTTACCGCCTTGTTTATTATTTCAAGTGTGGTCCGCGTGATCCAGACTATGTTGGCTTCACGAGTCGACACTTACGTCAACGTCTGGAGGAACACAAGCGATCAACAATCGGCAATCACGTAAAGGACGAGCATGGACAGGATCCAGAGACCATTAAAAGCAACTTCAAAATCCTGAAAAAGGGTCAGAACAAACTAGACTGCTTGATCCTCGAGATGTTTTTTATTCACGACCTAAAGCCAAAACTGAACAAACAATGTGACTTGATCCAGTTATTTGTTTAATTATTTCACTTTTAAATACCTCTTATCATTTTTAGCGTTCCTTTCTTTTTATCATTCACGCTATTATTTTCTTATATCATTTAGATGTGAACATCTTACAGCTTTTTAAGCCAGTATCATTAGTTTTTTCACAATTGTATATAAGCACATGCTAATTTTTACTTCTCATCTTGATCTTGAAAATGACCATTGGACAGTCGAAACGTCGTTCTCTTTTAGTATTCACTTTTATAGTTAAATCCATTTCGAAAAATATCCTAAGAGTTCTGAAATTTATACTGATTGCTTTCTTTGATCACCCAGCTCATTACTGGTTCTCTTAAGAAATTCTTCTTGGAAGTATTTATGTCAATTCTAATTAAATTAGAGTCAAGGGAACTAGAATTGAAAAGTAAAAAAAATGTCACCTTATATCAGTCAACTTTCTTTGGGCTTGTCTCTTGTCTACTTCTTGAATTTTTTTTCCCTTTATTTTCAAGAGCGTGCAGTGTTTGCAGTTTTCTTTTCAGCTCTTTGTGCTTTACCAGTACTGCGTGCACGGTCCTGGACTGTTGCTCGACTTTTTTATCGAGTTCTTCAATTTGTTTTGCCATTTCTTCACATTCTTTAATTAAGTCTTTTATGACTTCGTGAGGCATGGCTGAAAACTCCGACTACACAACTTTAAGCTCGTGCATCTTGCTACTTCTTAATGTGTCTGTCAATTTTCCCCAGGAGTGGAGAACACACCTTCTTTTTTGAAACCGAAATTGCTTTATAGAGGCACTGGACTATTCTCCCTTTTGCTGCTGGGGAGATTGCATATCCAAGCATTCTAAGACTAGCGTTGAAAGCATCGAAACTGGACAATTTTGGGTCAATTTTTCGCCATTGCCATAAACCATCCCCTGATATTTGTATGACAAACTGACCACTTAGGGGTTTTAATCGAGAAGGAATGACAGAAATACTATCGGCTCCCAGTTTTGCCCATTCCGGCACAGCATTTTCCTCGACCTACAGAGAAAACAACATTTTTTAAATTGTTAGAAAATACTACAACCCAATGTAATTCAGGAGAAAAACTGTTGGGAATTAGATAATTTCCTGACAACACAATGTTTTTCCCAATAAACTTGCGCTAAAATCACTCTCTCACGATAGAATTTTAAACAGATATGTTTGTCTCTTAGATGTCCCTGGTTCGATTACAACACACTCTTCGATTTTCTTGAACAAAAGATTAAGCAAATTGTACAATGTGTTCTTTGATTGGTAAAGTTACTAACGACGACAGGTTCAAGGCCTATCCCTTTCCGGTCAACTAAACAATCAATTCTACACGCATTAAAAATGTTTTGATCATGTAAACACACGATTTCCGACACCCTCCTCCCATTTCTCTCGAGAGAGCAAATGTCCACAAACTTAAAACTGCTGGAAAATCAGCCATGATCATCAAATAATTATTATATGCATTGTTAATTGTTCACTGTTCATTGTTTATTCTCGTTCATATCCTGGATGCAAGATCTAGCTGCCGCTGCAGCGTCCCTTCTCGGCCTGTAGACTGATGCGTCTGCATGCAGGGTCTTCAGTGGAGTCTGGACTGAGGTGTCACAGCTTAACTCAAGTGGATACAAATGCTGAATTGGGCGCTCCAGATGTGACTTCCCGGACTTAAGCTTAGCCCCACGAATAACGCCATCATGGCCAGTGATGGCGTTTTCCATGACTCCCATCTTCCAATGTGCTGGGTTCCTCTCTTCTGATTTGATGATAATGACTTCTCCCTTGGATGGATAGGTCATGTCTCCTTTGTGCTTCCGCTGAGATCTCTCTCTCAGTCCAGAGGTATTCTCTCTTCCAGCATGACCAAAGTGTATCCTTGCACTTCCTCAAATACTTAGCTCTCTTCCGCAGGTCATGTTCCTCGATGCGATGAGGCTCCAACTCTGGTAGCATGTTGGGTTGATCATACAGGAAGGAACTTGGGGTCAGGATGGGTAGCTGAATGTCAGTGGTCTGTTGTTGGGTGCCACTTCTATGTCCAATAGTACCTCTTGAAGATCAGCCCAGGACAGTAGGCCATTTCCAATACACTTGTAAAGAGCTCCCTTGACGAGTCCCACCATTCTCTCGAATTGCCCTCCCCACCACGGTGCACGACTTAAATTGAACTGCCACTGAATCCCTTGGTAGGCGAGGAAATTCTGAAACTTTTCATCTTGCATCACTTGCTTGATCCACTGGGCGGCACCAACGAAGGTTCTTCCATTGTCTGAATACACCTTTTGCGGTCTTCCGTGTCGGGCAATGAGGCGCTTGAAACTCACGAGGAATTCTTTAGTTTCCAAGTTGGGCAGCAATTCCAAGAACAAAGCACGTGTTAGACTACAGGCGTATAGCAACACATATGCCTTTCCATCTGTCTTCGCCTTATCTGGACCTGGCTTAGCAACCACTCCCATCATCATTTCGATCTCTCGTACTTCTCGTTGATGAGGACGAATCTTTAGGCGATCAAGTAATGCTGCTGAAGCGTATGAACTTCCTGATAAATCACACTTGGTCTTTCCATTGAAGTCGGTGTCATGAACTGGTTACTAACGCTGTTGCAGATGGACGTGTGATGTCTTCTCTGACAAATGTGGCACAAGGAACGGCTCTTGCAATCATCAGCTCTGTGTTTGCTTCCGGTACAATTGAAACAAAGGCGATTGTTGCTAAGCACTTTCTTGCGATCGTCGATGGTGACAACCGTTTTGCAGTCAACTGATTTGTGATCTTGTTTTCCACAATAAATGCATCCCCGATTCCTGCCATCTCTCTCCTGTTGGGTTTGAAAATTCTTGTCACGCCAGGGCTTGTCACTTTGCTTTGATTGGATCGGGTTTCTTTCTGTCCATTTCCGGAGTTCATCCACTAACTTTGGGAAATTCCATTCTCGCCAAGAATCGTCTGTTCGCATTAGATCCCCTCTTATTCATGGTAGCTTGTCGATAGTCATCCGCACGTATACATTCACCTCTTGCAGTTTTCCCATTGTTTCCAACGATTGCATGTTGAAAAGAGGCTTTTCGTAGAAATTGTGGATTCTGTCTGGCTGTGTTCCACCAATTGTGGGCAAAGACATGATGTTTTCCACGTACGGGTTCACGACCTCGCTTGTTTGGCCATACGTTCTTGTCAGGATGTTCTTTGCACACTCGTATCCCTCTAATGAAAAGGGCAAGCCGTCGATTTCCATTTGTATTTTGGGGTGTAAGAGTTCCTTTGAGTAGGAGTACCTCGTCACGCCAGCTATTTCTGCCTTGTTGATCTCGGTTTCAAACTGGCTCCAGAACCGGGGCCAATCCGTTAAATCGCCTCTAAACTTTGTAATTACACGCTTAGGAAGCTTGGTGGTCTTCACAGCTTGAGTCGAGGTCGGTTCCGTGGTCTTCACTTGTTTTGTCTCCTCGATTTTCTTCTCATATGTTAACCTCATCTCCAGTTGCGTACGTTCAAACTCAAGCTGTTTTTGTCGATCTTGCTCTGCCAGCTCCTCTTCATTTTCCTTCATTTGCGTCCTTATCTTGTAATTCATTTGAATGAGTCTATCCGAAAAATGCGTGATCTCCTCGTCAGCAGTTTCTTGTTGTGCTTTAACTCCGGCGCTCCATTCTGTTAGCTCGTCAACCTGAATGCCACTCTCCAGTCTCACTTGTTCGATTTTCGTTTTTGCACTCTCGACCTTCTTTACGATCGCTCGCAAAACATCCTGATGCCGTTCTATTCCTTCCCTGTTCGCTTTCTTGACGATTGCTTTGGTGTTCCCTTGAGTAAACTTTAGTAGTTTTAGTTGCATGTCCAACTCCGAGGTCAACGCCTCCATCGTTGTGTTGTTTGAGCTTCTTGGCTGATTCCCTCGTTTTGTTTCATTGTTTCCCACTCACGGTCCGGTCGAAGGTGCCACTTTGTGTTAAGAATTAGATAATTGCGTGACAACACAATGTTCTTCCCGATTAACTCGCGCTTAAATCACTCACTCACCATAAAACTTTAAACAGAAATATTTGTCTCTCACGATGTCCCTAGTTTGATTACAACACACTCTTCGATTTTCTAGAACAAAAGATAAAGCAAATTGTACAATGTGTTCTTTGATTGGCTAAAGTTACCAACGATGACAGGTTCGAGGCCTATCCCTTTCCGGTCAACTAAACAATCAATTCTACACGCATTAAAAATGTTTTGATTACGTAAACACATGATTTCCCACAAAACAAATACTACAAGGCTACGCATTCATTCATCTGTCAAAGTCTATTCAAGTTTCCACACTTTTCGAGTGTGGAGCGCACATGATGAGTTGTTTTTCTCCCATCACCATAGTGACACGTGATCAAATGGTGATCAGCATTTTCGAGTGCTTTTGTGGTCTTCCGGAATTCTTACTGGACTGGGACAGATCAACGAAATTGGAGGATAGAGTACTGGGAACAAGCAGCAAGGTTTGAAAACAAATATGGGGGACAAAAACACGGTGCAATGAGGCGAGCAAACCTTCCTTTTGGAATGTTTTCACTGCGTGGTGTTCTCCATGTGGCCTTCACATGAATCGACAAGCCTGGAAAAAACCTACCTTTTATCTTATTCAGTGGTTATTACGGCTGTGATATATTTTACAAAGGAGGAAAGACCACAATTTTTCCAGTGGTACTGGAAACGATTTCCCCTTTTTTCACGGGCTGCCTCCATGGAGGCAAAAAAAAACGACAAAGAGCAGGGGGAATTGTTCACCGAAAAAGCCAGTGGAAGATGGAAAGCTATTGATAATCTGAGGTAAGGTCTTTAATAAGTTGTGTTTCTACGCTTAAAATCAGGTGGTACCCATTTCGAAACGGTAGAACTTCGTTATAAATTAGGGTAGTAAACTTGCTCATTGTCACCAATTTTAAATAAAATCCTTTATTTCTCACATATTTAAGTCCCATGCGTTTGATTCTGTTGGCCGTTTTGTCCTAGTAAGTTCCTGGATGTGACCGGGAATTCTACACGACGCTCTTCCCAGTTATCCTCGTTTAACAGCGTACATTGTTGTGGTGGCAAGGTTTGCCGTTTTCTCTTCATAAACTTTTGTTTCAGAGTTTGGAATATTGATTGGTACGTGTTCCAATGCAGAATCATAAATGCAGAATCATAAATGTATATAGGAAGGTTGATGATGTTGATAATGGCAAGCAACCAGTGTTCCTTAGATGGAAGGGGCAGGTTCTGCAAAATCTGCGAGCCAGCGAGCCACCGTGCGAGTCATGCGAGCCACAGTGCAAATGTTAAGAATTTTTATTTGTTTTATTTACGTTCGCATGAGAAAATTTTGGACGACTTTTTTTCTCAGTTTTTTTTTTTTTTTTTTCGTTTTTGTTTTAATTTTGGAGAGAATTTTGCCTATTCAAAATCGCCTGAGATGCGCAAAAAATAAAAACAATACGCAAAAATTTATTAAGGTTCAAGACTTCAGAAAAAAAATCCGAGAAAAACATACGGCTGCACCGCTACTCG
>NW_028145478.1:12500-32500 GCF_977016875.1 Pavona decussata | reverse complement strand
GCTAAACACTTGTCAACAACTTTTCCTCCTCGATTGCATATAAATTTAGACAAATCTTTCTTTCCCTCTCGATTCTGTGCTGCTACAAAAGCCATAAGTTGGAGTCGTGAAGTTATTTTTTTTGCCTGAATCAGTTCTGCGACTTCATAGGCAGAAAGGCCCACTTTCGTGCCTTTTTTGTGGGATTCTTCCTTTTGCCAGAACTGTTCCCTCTACGTTTGTTATTATGGATAACTTGTTCTGTTTTGGGAGGTGCTGCACTTGTTAAATCTGGGTGCAAATTGGAATGTACAGCCTCGGCCTCATCCTTCGTAGTATATTTGTATGCAGAGTAGTACGCATTGTGATGCGAGCTGAAATTGACCTTGATGCCCGAGTCGTCTAGAAACTTATGTACTCTCATCCACCTTGTTCGCTTCTCCAGCTTGAGCGCCATTTGAAAATGGGAGCTGTTCTGTGCTTCAGAGGAACTTGCATCAGCGTGGTATTCCAATGCAACAACCCATTGCTTCAACTTTACACCTGTGACCGCCATCCATGCCTGCTCTAATACTTCGGGAAAGGCTTCTCTTGTTGGTAGTTTGTTTAGATCTGCTCTACTGTAAGTAATTAAAACACCAGTCGCTGCTCGCGTTCTCTAACGTTGTGTTCGTTAAGGCTTGCCATATTGTAAACACTAAACAAGACGGACGCGACGCCACTCCTTGAGATAAGCCTCCCTGTCTACTGACGTAACGATTTGCACACCTTCCCTCCCCCACCCACCAACAACCTAAAATAATATTAAGGACTGGAAATGGACACCTGCATTCTGTTCCGCAATGAACTTTGTGGTTTACGGTGAAATCAAACGCAATAGCAGTAAGTTATAAGAAGATGCTACACATGAAGGTATTTAGGAAACTACAATTGTACACTTCCTTTAAAGTAAACATTAATTACCAAAAATAAAATTCGTTTGGGAAACACGCAGAACAACATAACATAAACTTTAGCTCGCCTCACATCTTAGAAATAAGGTGTGGAAATTTTTCCTAGAAAACTTTCTCAAAGTGTAGAGACCTAACGTCCACACCCCATTTCGGCAGACAATCAACAACAATTTTTGGAGGGAAGGTTACTCACGGTCGTACAATTTAACGGACTCTGAAAGCGGTACAGTTAACCTCTGAAAGCGGTAAAGTTATACCTCGTCCATTGTCCATGTATATTTCAAACACGAGGGGCTGGATGTCAGCAGAAATACTACTAGTGGGTTTTTTTCCTAATGTTAGATAAAACACACCAGCAGGACCGTTAGTGTTGGCGAGAATCTCACAATGTTAATAATAACAATCTTACGAAAGACTCTGCCCTTGTCCTGCAAATCGGTGAAAGCATGTGATCAAATTTGTACAGCGCAGTTTCTCGGTTTTCTTTTAAGGTATTAACAGTACTCACTTGGGGAAGTAGTCCTGCAAATCGTTTTGCCTTGGGAAGTTCTTCAGGCATCAAACACGTTATGGTGGACATAAAGCATGTTTCACAAATAGGGCGCGACATGCCTTCATCATTCACCTACAAAGATAAAAAGAGGTGCCAACTTTAGAAAGAGTATCGTAACGTAATCAAATTCCCATTTTCAATATAAGTTCGCCGTTTGCATTGCTACGCAAAACCGGCTCTTGGTTAGCAAGCCTTCATTGTGGCCAACATAACCCCTTGGAGCTCCTGATTGCACCAGTGTCAAATACTTGGGATAACGCCGAGCGAAATGGAATTGTTTCTATGACAATATATAAGAGATGGTTGTCAAATCTTCCAACCCCTTTGTGCCCACCCTTGAGAAAATAGCAAGAAGTCTCTTAAAGTGTATACTATATTTTATTTGCTTGATCAAATTTTCATGTCTTTCCCGTATTTAAATTGGAAAATATTTTCCTTATCAACTTTTCTTCCCGCATAGAATTGCACTTCCGGTTGTGCACATTACTGCGCAAGGTAGGAGACTGGGGATAGTAGGGCTAGTTTCGAGGATTCCCTATTCCGCAGTGGTTTTTCTTGTGTATAGGAAGAAAACTATGTAGAGGAAAAATTTGAATGGGAATTCTGAATGCTCATGTACAATGAAGGAACTGAGACCTACCTTCAACCACTCATCTATGAAGGTGGAGTGGAACATATGCAGGCAGTTATTAGGTTGTGCAACCATGTCAGTTGGAAGAAGACCTTCTTTACATATGGCACACTGTGGAAAGAATTTATTGAGAGAAAACATGCCTTCCTCTTCAAAGTACTAAAACATTACTGGTCAACTAAGCCGACAAAAGAACACGAGATAACTTAGTTTCTAGTCTGAGATTTCAGTTCTGAACACACAAGGTCTTTACTACCAGTAATTGCATCAGGAGGTATTTGCTATGAAGAAAGAGTGTATACCAACAATAACAACAACAACAAAAGAAAAAAGCAAAGAAAAAAAGGGACTAAAACAAACAAAACACAACAAAAGAATACAACAGCATCGCTGATAGCCTGCACGCAGAAGTCTCCTATTTCCTTTGTTGCACCAGAGGAAATAGAGAACAAGATATCCCCAACACAGAATAACTACTGAGCTCTGCCAAAAAGCCATGCGTATTAGGCCCATTTCCATCTAATGTAGTCTGTGATTCATTAGATTTTTTTTTTTTTTATTAACTATAGAATACTAAACTTTACTTACAATACTAACCAAACCAACTTAAGATACTAACCTAAATTACAAAAAAGTAATAATAATAATAATAATAATAATAATAATAATAATAATAATAATAATAGTTACAATATTAAATTAAATTCTTCTACTGACAAGGAATGACTATTTTTTAGACTTACAATGAATTACAATTCACTCAAATTTACTACTAATACTATCATAATAGAAACAATACTTAAATACTTCTACTAACACTTACAATATACAGTTACACAATAGTTGCAATATTAAAATTAAATTAAAAGTTGTTACTAACGAAGTAAGAAGAAAAAAGAGACTTACAATAGGTTACAGTTGCACTTATGAATGAAAATACCACACAAAAGTTCATGTGTGATGTAATTCTTCACATTAAACTGGGGATAGTACCCACTTTTTCTTAAAGAATTTTGTGTTATTGATCTTTCTTTCGGTTTCATATTTTATGACTATTTTACTTTGAAATCCTTGGATTTTGGGTCGAATCTGGGTTCTTCTGCAGTCCCATAGAAACAGTTTCCCAATTATTATAAAATAATTCAGTAGGTTAAGTAAAGGGCATGGTTTAGTTATAATTCCAAATAAAACATCTTGAAGAGTAAGACGAATTTGCTGATTTGAGAGTTGGTGCCAGTAATCTTGAAAATCATTCCAAAACTGTCTAACAAAGGGACACTGATACAAAAGGTGGTGTAAGGTTTCAGACTCTGCCTTGCAAAACGAGCACAGATCATCCGTTTTGAAGCCTATTTTATATTTAGAATTTGTGTATAAAATAGAGTTGATCACTTTGAACTGAAAACCTTTTACGTATGATTCAAGCACAACAGAATGTGGCAGAGTGAAGATTTCTCTCAGCTGATCAAACGAGAAATTAAAATCATTCTGCAAGTTACGAACGATATTAGGAGGCTGTGCTTTTTTGCGTGCAAGTAATGAGTAATAGTCCTTTGATTTCTTTTTTGTGACATCAAAGATGTTGTCATCAATTGAAAATAATGGAGAGGCTGTAGATGGACAGGGAGAAGTAATTTTTAAAGAAGAAAGTATTGAATGTCGAAGGCCAGCCCATTGCAAAAAGTTAGTTTTGGAAATCTTATGCGACCAGTGGCAAAAAGAGTCTTCTATATTTAAACTGAAAAGTAGATCTTGAGTAAAGATCAATCCTGCCATGAAATAATTTTTGTAGAAAACTGGTCTCTTGTCAATGCGAATTTCTTTATTATTCCAAATAACATTTTGCCAGTCTCTCTGAGAGGCAAAAGAGTCACGAAAATCTGACCACCAAGAAAGTAGTTCACAATAAAACTTAGAAGAGATTTTGTAATCCTTAATATCATAGTTACAATTTAAGAAGAAAAAACCTCCCATCGGTTCTAGCAAGTGCTGTAGGTAGGTTTTCCACGTTCCATTCTGACCTTCAAAAATACGCTTTAACCATGCCAGCCTTAAGGACTTTATCATGCAATCTAAATTGATCATTTTTAATCCACCTTCCTCGTATTCATTTATTACCGAAACGCGTGTTACCTTATCCGTGCCATTCCAAAGGAATTTAAATAACAGTTGATTCAATTGTTTCACTAATTCGTTAGGTGTAGGTAGTACCGAGCAAACATAAACAAACTTTGGAATAAGGAAGGATTTGATTATTGTCACCTTACCATAGACAGATAAACCTCTTGAGGACCAAATATTAATAAGTTTTTTAATGCTATCTAATCGCTCAATAAAATTCTTTTCTTTCAGTAATTTTGGATCATACGTGAAATACATCCCCAGGGCTTTTATCGGCTCATTTGGCCATTTAATGCCTAACGGTTTTGCTTTATTTCCTTTAGAAGAGCCAATCCACAAACCCTCGGTTTTTGTGCTATTGATCTTGAGTCCTGAGATATTTTTGAATAAATCCAGCAGTTGAAAAAGTACCGTGGCTGAGTTGGTGTCAGCGAGTACTGCTGTTGTGTCATCTGCGTATTGTAACAATTTTGTCTCTTCTTTCCCAATGGTAATACCCTTTATTGCTGGATTTTGACGAATGGCAATAGCTAACGTTTCCACCGCTACAATGAAAAGATAGGGAGAAAGAGGATCACCCTGGCTGACACCTCGCTCAAGTTGAAAGGATTTTGGAAGTTATGCCGTTGTTCATAATACAGCTTTATACGTTGTTGTAGAACAGTTTTACCCAGCGAAGAAAATCAGAACCAAAATTGAAGGCTTCAATACATTTAAAAAGGAAATCCCATTCAATGCTATCAAATGCCTTTTGGAAATCAATGAAGATCATTAAGCCGGGAATGTCTTCGTTGGCAGTCCAATCCATAATGTCAAAGATGGAACGGATGGTTTCACCTATGAAACGATCTTTAATATACCCTGTTTGATTATGATGAATGATATAAGGCAAAACATTTTTTAATCTCGATGCAATTACCTTAGACAATAATTTTGCATCAACGTTCACAAGAGAAATGGGGCGCCAGTTTTCAATAAGAGAACGATCTTTTCCTTTTTTCTCAATAAGCGTGATAATCGCATGCTTTTGAGAATGGGACAACTCCCCTTTCTCAAAACATTCATTTGCACACCTTATGAAGCAATCATTGATTAAAGGCCAGAATTTTTTATAAAATTCAATTGGAATTCCATCGTTTCCTGGAGATTTGTTAGTTTGAAAGGTATCAAGAAGACGAAAACATTCCTCTGAAGTGATTTTACCTTCACAGGAGATTTTCTGTTCTTCAGAGAGTTTGGGTATATTTAAATTATTTAAAAAGGAATCGATTTCATTTTCAATATCCGGACGATTGTTTTTACTCTTGTACAAGTCGCAGTAAAATTGTTCTACCTCATTTAGTATGCAGAGTGGATTTGTTTTAATTTCGTCCTTTACATACAATTTACGTATGTGCTTCTTGACGTGATTTCTCTTTTCTAAATTTAAGAAGTACTTTGTACTCTTCTCGCCGTATTCGTGCCATCTAGCACGTGCGCGTACAATGATTCCTTTGGTTTTTTCTTCATAAAAATATTCTAGTTCTTTCTGAGCAACATCAAACAAAGTAGCATTAGAATCACTAGGGTTGCTTTCTAAAGCTTGCTTTGTTACGTTTAGTTCATTTTGGAGTTTTGTTTCCGTTTCCTTTCTTTGCTTTGCCTTTCTACTGGAGTGACGGATAGCATGAGCTCGTATATTATATTTAACCCAGTCCCACACACCGATCGTCGGAAAGTTCTTCCCGTCCTTCTGCAATCCACACTGGAATCATTTCGGTTGTACTGTTAATATATTCTTCATCGTCTAGTAAAGAGCAATTCAACTTCCAGTAACTTGGTCCTCTACCCACATGATTAAGATTTCCGCCAATCTCTAAAAAGATCGCATCATGATCTGTTCTAATTGCTGGAATTATATCCGTCAGTTGTACCGAATCAGTTAAGTTATTCGAAATTAACCAATAGTCAAGACGACAAAAGATTCGAGGAGATTTTTTACTCCATGTGAAGCTCTTAGTATCTGGGTTTTTAATTCTCCAAATATCTACTAAATCAAGTTCACTTTTCAAGCAATCGATACAGGATGTCACGGATTTTCGTTCAATGAGAATGCCACCTTTCTTATCAATAGCAGGATTTAGGGGGCAGTTAAAATCGCCTCCAATAATGATGTTACTTTCACAATCTAGATCCTCATTTTGTGCTGTAATAAGTAGTTTGTTGAGGAAGGCAACAATATCTTTATCCTTGTTTGGCGCGTATACATTTATGAGCACTTACATCTTATCTTTGATTTCAGCTTTTAGAACAATATAGCGTCCCAAAGGGTCAAAAAATTTTTTGTGTATAGTACAATCAACATCTTTCTTAATTAGAATTGCAACACCACAGGAATTTGAACTGCCATGACAAGTAATGAGCTATGCACCCCATTCGTTTTTCCACTGATTTTCTGCTGTTGCTGTAGAATGGGTTTCTTGCAGAAAAGAAATGTCTGCGCGTTTCCGGCACCAAGTAAAAATTGTTCTTCTTTTTTTAAAGTTACTTATGCCCCTTACATTTAGCGATAGTAATTTGAGCGCCTCAGTCATTTTATAATCCCAAAGGTATTACTAATGAGACCGCAGAAGAAGGAAAAAAAGGGAAAAGTGCTAATGAAGTATTCGAAGTGGTAAATGTAAATGCAAATCCAAAAACATAGAACAGGGGACGTTGAAAGATCAAAAACAAATAAGATACGAAAAAAAAATGCCTCACAGATGCAACTAAACCTGAACACTTGATAGAACAGACTCCACCTAAAAATAAGTACAACTAACAAAAGCGAGAATGGTACAACACTAATTAAACGAACTGAGTAAAATACAAAAAAAGTAGACACAGATACAGAAATCAAACATCTGGCGCGCATTTAGTCACTACAGCTCTCCATCTGAGTGAGCACTGCTCATTATTTCACCGTAGTAGGGAAGATTTTCTGTTTCCTTTCCTCTGTAAACTTGACCATTTATTATTAATTTGTCAACCTTGAAGAAGGCTTGTTGTTTCTCTCGCTTAGCATTTTTCAGAACCTGCTATCTGGGAGCACGTGTAGGCCACAGTAGCATTCAATTCAGCTAGCTCTCTTCCATTAAAATCCAACGTATTTCTCAATTCCTTGTTTTCAAGTTCTACCTCTGTTAAACGGGTTTTCAGAGCTTCAAATTCGGGCAGTAAGGCCAAAAGTTGATCGATTTTGGCCTCCATTCTCTGCATGTTCATCGAGGCGTCGCAACAATGGCTGCTGTCCACGATAGATTCCTCGTCAGTTTGAGAGCCATTATCACGTTGTCTTTTATGCGTAGGCCTTCTTTCATTTGAATCCATGTTATCAAGGTCTTCATTCATAATTGCAGCAGATGTAAAGCTGAAAAAACCTCTTAGAATCGCGTAGTTTTTAACATAAGTCACAGAGCAGAAAAATACACGTCCATCGCCTTCAACTACCGCTGACCTTTTTCTGTGATTCATTAGATGTTCTGCTTCCAGTGATCACAAATATGGTGAATGCATCTCTGTCCACTGAAAGAGCTTAAGGAATCTTTACAAAAAAAAAAGACGAACAACGAAAACAAGGCGTTAAAAGCGTCCCTGGATTCTACTAACGAACAGCTAAAAGCAACGAAAGAAAAACTTCGAAATCAAACGGAAGAGATTGTCCAACTATGGGATAACTTCAATAACCTCGAACAATTCACACGTAAAAACTCCATTAAAATATAAGGAATTCCGGAAGACGCCTATTCTAGTACAGAGGATGTTGTAATTAAAGTAGCTGAAGCTCTTAACATTACGGTCGAGCCGGAGGACACTGAGATTTGCCACAAATTAAGATGAGGAAAAGGTATTATTGCGAAATTTGTTAGCCACAAAACGAAGTCAAGCCTTTACAAGAAGCGGACACAGTTGAAGAACGTTAAACTCAAAGATCTCTTCCCTGGATATCCAAGCACAACACAACGTGGCATTTTTATCAATGAGAACCTGACAACTTATAGATGACGATTATTAGAAGAAGCTAACAGGCGCAGAAGAGATGGTACGTTGCTTGGTGTTTGGACAATGGATGGTAAGATGTTTGTTAAAACTTCCCCCGATGGCAGACCTATTAGAATCTTCTCTGAGGTAGACTTAGATAATTTATAATCATTACAAAAATACATTGTTAGTATAAGGCGTCTGCTCTTTCCCTGCCACTAGTTAATTGTTAAGTGTAATGGCTTATCAAATTGTAAGCAAATCAACTAAATGTGCTTTATTTATTCTCGTTCCTTTTTTTGTCTATGTACATATGAGACATTGTTGTTTATATTCCATCAAACGTTTCTCATTTCCTGACAGTAGGCTTTGTTTTTTGTCTGATTTTTTATTTACCGGTAGTCTCTTTACATATGTCTGCTTAGAACTTATTTATCAACTCCAATCAATTTTATTCGTTAAATTCCTTCTCTAATCTCACAACTATCTGGATTTCCATAAAACTTACTTAAATGATCGCTGATATATTCAAATTGATCTCGTTGAATGTGAGGGGCATAAATAACTTCCAAAAAAGAAGAACAATGTTTTTATGGTGTCTCACCTTGTCTTTTTGCAAGAGACACATTCTAAAAAAGAGATAGAAGCTCAGTGGAGAAATGAATGAGGTGGAAAAATTTTGTTTTCTCACGGGAGCTCAAATTCGGCAGGTGTTGCAATACTTATAAGAAATGGTTTTGATTTCACACTGCATTCCGTAATTTCAGACCCCTCAGGGCGTTACATAATTGTAAAGGCTAATATTGAAGACAAACAGTATGTCTTGGTGAATATATATATGCTCCTCAGTAATAAGGATAAAGACTTGTTAGAATTTTTTAGAAGCATTCAAAAGCTGATCTGCGACAAAGATTTTGACAATGAAGAAAATATCATTATTGGTGGTGACTTTAACTGCCCTATTGATCCTCTACTCAACAAAAAAAGGTGGCGTTCTCTCTCCTCAGAGGGCTGTGGTGGAGAGAATTTTAAGCATGCAAAGCAAATTGGATTTAATCGACATATGGAGAATTAGAAACCCCAGCATGAGGAGTTACAGTTGGAGTCAAAAATCCCCCTGCATATTCTGCCGCTTAGACTATTGGCTCATTTCCAATAATTTACAGGATTACAGTCAACTAACATTTCCCCAGCGATTAGGACAGACCATGCCGCAATTGACCTGAGTATTGGTGATATTGAGAAAGGTGCTAAAGGCCCTACTTCTGGAAATTTAATTGCTCTCTACTTGACGATGAAAACTATCTTCAGGAAGTGAGAAATAATTTTCAAGCATGGATGGTATAGGGTGAAAAGGAATTAACCGATAAATGTGCGATCTGGGATTGGATTAAATACAATATTCGATCCCATGCCATCAAGTTTTCAAAGATTAAATTGCAACAAAACAAAGAAAAGGAAACTCAGTTAGAAAACGATTATAGTGAGGCAGCAAGGAAATTTGAAGACCATCCTAGTGAAGATAACAAATCTCGGCTATATGAGGTGAAAGAGAAACTTGAACAAAGTTATGACGAAAAAATCAAAAGTGTCATCATTCGTGCAAGAGCTCGATGGCACTAATACGGTGAGAAAAGCTCGAAGAATTTCCTAAATCTAGAAAGAAGAAATCAAGTGAAAAAGCACATAAGGAAACTTCAAATTAATAGTTCCTTAGCAACTAACCCCTCTGTTATTCTTTCGGAAGCAAAACACTTCTATATGAACTTATACCAATCAACATCCGTAACTGCGGACAGAGAAATTTTGATAGAGAATTTCTTAAATAATCTGGATATTCCAAAATTATCAGAAGAAGAAAAGCAATCATGCAAAGGGAAAATATCGCCGGAAGAGTGCGAAGTAATTTTAAAAAGCTTAAAAGAGAACAAATCACCTGGAAGTGATGGGATTCCCATTGAGTTCTACACACGTTGTTGGGATATCATGAAGAAACCTTTCATTGAATGTGTCAATGAATCTTTTCTAAGAGGTGAAATGTCAAATACACAATAAAAAGCTGTAATTGTAATAACGCTTATTGAGAAGAAAGGTAAAGATCGGTGTTTCATTGAGAATTGGAGGCCTATCTCATTGATTAATGTTGATTCTAAGATAATGTCGAAATTTATCGCTGCCAGAATAAAACAGGTTTTGCCAAATGTAATTCACAGCAACCAAACTGGGTACATCAAAGACCAATACATAGGCGAAACTGTTAGGTCTATCTTTGATATAATGGAACTCACAGATGCTGAAAACATTCCTGGCCTTTTAATATTTATTGATTTTCAAAAACCCTTCGATACCCTAGAATGGGACTTTCTTCTTAAATGCCTTGATGCCTTTAACTTTGGACATGATTTTATACATTGGGTCAGGCTATTCTATAAAAACATTCAAAGTTGTGTTATAAATAATGGTACTGCCTCAGATTATTTTACCCTTAAACGCGGTGTCAGGCAAGGTGATCCGCTTTCCCCTTATCTTTTTGTTTTAGCCGTTGAAACTCTCGCAATTTCTATTCAAAACAATGATAGCGAAGCTCTCGCGCGCGCCGCAGGCGTGCGCAGCGGAGCCCCATAGCTAAGAGAATTTGGTAACCTGTGAATGTTAGAAATTTTGGTTTGGATATGACGTCATTTCTGTCCATCCCACCGTCTGTACGCAATTCCACAATGCTAATGCACCTGTGTTTGTTTGGCGGGAAGTTGCATGGCGAGATAGTTTGGCAAGATGCGTTTACAACAGAAATGCTGAAGAACAAAAAACACAAAGACAATTTATACGTATTTGTTGCATATGTTGACAAACGTGGAAAGAAGAGAAAGAGAGAGAAAAAGAAAACAAAAAAGCAGAGACGATCAAGCAAAGTTGAACGTGGAAGAGAGCGACGGATAGCAAGTTAGAGCGGGCCGACCGGAAAAGAAAAGTAAGCTTAAGTTTAAAGAAGCCACACATCTGCCTATATCACCCGTTCGTGGTCAGTTATGGTAACTTTTAGAACTCTAAAATGGCTTTACATAGACACTTTAATCGCTTTCGATACCAGCAATATTCGAGAAGTTAATTTTGAAAAATTTGTTTCTTGGCCGTGTGTTTTTTCGTTCGCAGCGCACGGCCCTTAAGCTTATAAATGTGTTTGTAAACAAACACAAGTTTCAAAGCTCTGAAATAATTCTACCAAACACCAAAGAGTACGTTTTGGTATTCTCCTTTTCTTAAACTTAGAGACTAGAATTATTACTGATTAAGAGCAGAATTGACACAGTTTTTAATATCCAATAATTTTTCACCGGGAGCTTACTTGTTCTCGCAAAAAATACCATGTTTACGTGATTACGGCGGCCGTTTCAACAGATCATTTGTAAACCAAAAAGGTTTCTTCCCGGAAAAAAATTGGTAACTTTCCTTTATGTTACGTGTTTCAAGCTTTACACAGATATGTTAATCGTTTAATAAATTCTCGATACCATCGATATTCGTGTAGAAATTAATTTTTGAACATTTTGTTTCGTGGCCGTGTTTTTTTCTTTAGCACCTTTCGGCATTCATGTGTTTGTAAACACACATAAGTTTAAAAGCTCTGAAATAATTCTACCAAACACCAAAGACTATTTTCCTGTGTTAACGTTTATTTAGAGACTAGAATTATTACTATAGGACCAGAATTGACACAGTTTTGGATTTCCAAACATTTTTCCCTGGGAGCTAACTTGCTCTCGCAGAAAATGTCATGTTTACGTGATTCCGACGGCCGTTTACAGATCATTTGTAAACGAAAATGCTTTCTTCCAGGCAACAATCGATAATTTTATTTATGTAATGTGTTTAAAGCTTTACGCAGATGCTTTTATCGTTTCTTAAATTCTTGATACCATCGATATTGGTTTAGAAATTAATTTTTGTACAATATTGTTTTGTGGCCGTGTTTTTTTCATTCACACCACACGGCTCTCATGCGTTTGTAAACAGACACAAGTTTAAAAGCTCTGAAATAATTCTACCATACACCAAAGACTATTTTCCCGTATTTTCCATTTGGTTGACGAGACTAGAATTATTACTATAGGAGCAGAATTGACACAGTTTTGAATTTCCAAACATTTTCCCTCGGGCCCTCTGACACAAAAAAATATTATCATGACGTGTAATTCGACGGCCGTTTACAAACCATTTGTAAACGAAAATTCTTTCTTCCAGTACATGTATTTCCTTAGATTGGTTCTCGCAACTGTTAAACAGAGATCTCGACTCGTCTTGAAGAGATGGGGAAAACCACCTGAGAAAATCT
This sequence comes from Pavona decussata, assembly GCF_977016875.1. NCBI lineage: Eukaryota > Metazoa > Cnidaria > Anthozoa > Scleractinia > Agariciidae > Pavona > Pavona decussata. The sequence goes on along the minus strand of NW_028145478.1, from coordinate 19,931 downwards.
GAGCTCGCACTGAAGTGCCTCGAGAAATTTTAGCTATCTGGCAGACAAAAAGATAGACGAAACTCGTACAAAGTAATTGTTCTCAGAAACATCAGATCTAGAGCCGCTTGAAAAACCGTTTAGTTTCATAAAAGATCCAGAGTTCTTACAAGCAACAAGGCACTAGATGTGTTTGTCAAAACACTGAGGAAAGATCGTGAAATTGCTTGCGTAGTAAACAAAGAAACACTCACCTGAGAAATCGTTGAAAAGCATTTTCAGTCTTTCAGCTCGGCCCATCTGACACAACAAATCCTTTGCAGCTTCAAAATACTGCTTGGCTTTAGCTTTTGGTGCTAGAAATTTGTAGAATGTCTTGCCGGAGCGATTGGCGCGCAAGACGACTACTCAATTTTTTACTGAGCTTGATGCAAAACGCTCTCGATTTCATTCAAACTTGAACAAAGCTGCCACTTTCATTCATGCCGGTCCGTGCGCGGGAAAATGTTACAAGTTTCTTTTTTTTTTTTTGACAAATAAAGTTCAGCTTTTCTGCTATAAATCTGTGCTTTGTCATCAATGTGTTGAATAATAAAACAATTTTCCTGCTCAATCTTGCGGAATATCGCCTGTGTTTAGCCAACTCGGCCTACAGCCTCGTCGGCTAAGTATCAGGCGATACTTGTTCCGCGCGACTTCGCAGGATCATTGCTAATTGTAAGAAGAAGTAGCGAGTTGAAAGCACTTGCATGGTCGCCATGACTGATTTCAGTTTCTCAACTGAACAAATGTCAATCCTATCCAAGTTTTTAGCTTTGACACAAATAATCTGGCTTTTGCTGATTCCTGTAAGAAACACAAAAACTAACGTTTAGGAATTCCCTTTCTAGCTGCAGCACTTGATGTCCATGTATTTGTGGTACAAACAACCCGGCTTAAACAGTCGAACTCCAAAGAACTTGAAAGAAGTCATTGTTTTTGGATAAGCCAGCCTCCATTGTAACAAATCAGCATTCAAAAAAAATTTGCCCTCTGCATTGCATTGTTATTGTCTGGGCAGTTTGCTGCATATGCACTTAAAATATAACTGCAGAAAGGATGAGGAACTGGTAAGGTTATTACGTTCATACACTAAGCAGATTTTTTAAATGCTATGAAAAAAATTGGAGCTCCGCTTTTAGGCTTGGCTAAATATATATATTAAAATTAAAGGTATAAAAGTAGGGAATGAAGTGACAAAAGTACTCCAATTTGCAGACGACACACACAGTTCTCTCAGATGTCAATTCGGCCCTTGTTCTTTTTCAATCTTTGAAACACTTTGAGATTCTATCAGGCCTGAAAGTTAACAATTCAAAAACAGAGGGATTATGGATTGGTGCGTTAAAGAAAAATGACAGCAAACCCCTTGGCATCAAATGGCCAAACGAACCAATAAAGGTCTTAGGAGTCTTCTTCACCTACGACAAAACACTGCTCTATGAAAAAAATTTCAGGGAGAAACTTGCAAGCATTAAAAAACTTATAAATATCTGGTCATCTAGAGGACTCTCTCTTTACGGAAAAGTTTTAATATTAAAAGCCTGCTCTTATCAAAGCTAATGTATATTTCATCGTTACCCACTCCTAACTATGTTATAAAAGAACCAAATTAGCTGTTGTTCAAGTTTTTATGGAAGGGTGTAGATAAAGTGACGAGACTGTCGACAATAAACAGTTACAAAGAAGGAGGCCTAAAGATGGTGGATTTAGATTCACAGATCAAAGCTCTTAGACTAAGTTGGATGAAGAGAATTTTTACTCCAGGTAGAAGCACATGGAAATCTTATCTTCAGTATATTTTAAAGAAAAATGGAGGCTTCCTACTTTTTAGCTGTAATTACAACATGAATCTCTTGGAAATCAACTCTCAGTTTTACAGAGAACTACTACAGTGGTGGGCCGAATTTCGTGACAATTTCGCAGAAGGAAAAGATTGGCAATTTATCATTTGGAATAATAAGGAAATATTAATCGACAACAAACTAGTTAACTATGGACAATATTTCAGATCTGGCATTATCTCTGTAAATGATCTTCACTTCGATGTAGACAACTTAACTACTGTTATTAGGATCGCTAAAGAAATAGATGGAAGTAATTTCTTAACGTGGACTGGACTGCGTAATTCAGTGCCACCCAACGTGGGACAACTATACTCCAGTTCTACTGTAGACGTTTGCTCTACTGCGAAGCCATCCTTCAAACACTCTAAGTGCGTATTCAATGTAACCGAGACCAAATCAAAACACTAATACACCCTTCTAATCGGTGCCAAGGCTCGCCTTCCTAATAATACTATCAATTTGAAACGCGAATTCAATCTCGCAGAAGAACAACTTGGAAACATTTATCTACTTCCCCATACTGTCACTAGTGAACCTTATTTAAAAGCATTCCAGTACAAAGTGCTGAATTCAATCCTGTACACCAACGATAAATTGTATAAAATCGGTTATACTGAAAATCGTTATTGCTCTTTCTGCAGTCATGAAAACGAAACTTTGTAACATCTTATGTTTCACTGCCCTTATTCAAGAAAGTTTTGGGAAGCCTTTGGATTATATTTTCTCCAGGTAACAAATCAACAAATAAGTCTCAATTCACAAGATGTTCTTCTTGGAGTCATCTCCTCAAAATGCCCTCTGCTAAATTATTTGATAATCATCGGCAAATTGTTCCTGTGGGATTGCAGAAGGAATAGAGTTCTTCCCAACATAACCAACTTTCTAGCAAAAGTAAATATCAAATTACAAACAGAAAAATACATTATTATCAAGAATAACACGCTCAAAGAATTCTATGATGAATGGAACTTTATTTATGGTAGCTAGAGCTAGTTAGACATAATTTGCTGACTACGGGATACTATATATTATATTACATCATGAATGCTAAAATTGTAGTCAATAAGTTTTTTTCCCATTTTTCGATTAATATCTAAGTTAGAAGTGTTGTATTGTAGGTATTGTTGTATAGTAAAGCTGTACGTCTATAAGTTTTCTATTAGTTATTAAGTTGGTGGCGTTATATTGTAGTATTGTGTATTGTAAGTCTGCAAGTACTGTTGCATTTAAAGTGGTCTATGTCAATAAATTTATTCATTAAAAAAAAATCTCTGTCCACTGGATATTTTCCTAACAATTGGAAGGAGGCTATCGTAAACCCTTTGTTCAAGAAGGGCGCTAATGATTTCGCTTACAAGAACTTGCGTCCGGTTGGTAATCTCCAATTGGTGTCCAAGATTACTGAAAGAGCAGTATTTGACCTAGTATACGCCCATGTCATGAACAACGAACTGTTTCCCGAGTTGCAGTTGGCTTACAGGAAATCACATAGCACTGAGACGGCTCTGGTTAAGATAGTTAATGACATCTTACTTGACATGAACCGTCAACATGTGTCTTTGCTTGAATTACTTAACCTTAGCGCTGCGTTTGATACGGTCGACTATACCATCCTCTTACGCCATTTTGAGACATTGTTTGGTGTTACTGGAGATGCGATCAAATGGATTGGCTCCTACCTGTCAGCTTGATCTCAACGTGTTATGATTGATGGTATACTGTCTGATAGATTTGATTTGCCATTTGGGGTTCCGCAAGGGTCATGCCTTGGACCACTTCTGTTCTCTGCTTATACGAGCAAGCTATGCCAGTTTATCAAGAACCATGTGCCTAATGCGCATGCGTACCCTGACGAAAGTCAGCTTTATTTGTTGATCAAGCGAGACAGTTCAGTGGGTGAGACGGAAGCACGAGGTGCTATGAAAAGATGTATCAGGGCCGTAAGGTCGTGGCTGATTGTTGATAAATTAAAGCTGATAAAGACAAGTCTGAGTTCATGCTCATTGGAACTCGCCGGCAACTTAGCAAAGTTAGAACTGACAGCCTTTTGGTTGGTGACACGCAAGTAAAATCAGTCAGTGAAGCTAGGAATCTAGGTGTCTGGTTCGATTCTAATCTCCGGTTTCGCAGCCATATAAACAAAACATGCCAATCAGCTTTCTTTTCGCTATACAACATGAGGCGTTTAAGAAAATATCTGTCTTGAAGCATTGGTGCAAGCTTTCGTTATAAGCAGAATCGACTACTGTAAGGCAGTGTTATATGATTTGCCTGCCATACACGTTAATAGGTTACAACGCGTTAAAAACACTGCCGCCAGGTTACTGACCAATACACCATGTTATTCGCACATTACACCTGCGATGATTAATCCCCATTGGTTGCCAGTTAAATTTAGGATCATCCTAAAAATAAAAAAAAAAATAAAAAATAAGTTATTTTTAAGGTAAATTTGATGACTTTTAAAGCTCTCCATGGCCTAGCGCCAGCATCTCTTAGTACTTTTATATCATTCAAAGGCAATTCTAGTTATAATTTAAGATCAAATTTTAGTCATTTATTAGCTCGCTTGGCAATTAGATCTGCCAAGACCACTGGGGATATAGCTTTTTCGGTAGCTGCCCCAATTATATGGAACTCTCTTCCAGAAAGCCTAAGGCCTGTTATTAGTGTAAATATTTTTAAGAAACAACTGAAAACTGATCTTTTTAAACAAGCATACTATTAATCGCGTAAGCATTTTTAGACTATGTATCATAGATTTTTTATCGCTTTTTAATTTATTGTTAAATATGATTTTGTTCCATTTTGTAGTTTTAACTATCATACTCCCTGGAGTTTCTTTTAGATGTTTTTAAAATAATTGTAAAGGGCATTAGTTCGTATAGATATAATGAATTTTGTGCTATATAAGTATTGAATTTATTATTATTATTATTATTATTATTATTATTATTATTATTATTATTATTATTATTATTATTATTATTATTTATTAACCTGCATATGTGGCACGAAGAGTCTTCAGTTGCACTCCTTGGATGATGAAAGAAATTTAACAGAAAAAAAGTATCCCATATCAGACAAAGTTCTGAGTAACATTTGAGCAAAAATAGACCAGCAGGCAACTGTACTTGTAAGTTACATTATCATCAATATCCGTTCTAATACAAATAGGCTATTTTGGAAAGAAATGTTATGCACAGGCAATTCCACCACTTATTATCACCCCTGCCCCTTCCGATTAAGTACTTTCATAATGCACCATTTCCTTGCCTTACTGCCCCACAATGGCGTTTATTACAACTGTGGGTCAAACACCTCAATATTTTCCCAAAATCTACATAACGTACTGTAATCACAGTAAAAACAATGTGAATGCTACAAACTATGTTCACTTGGTAATTAATTAAAGTAATATTTTGAAAATTGCTCAACAGATTCATGGTTCTGCTGTGCCGTAGCATCTACAGAATTGCTATTTATTATTTTGACTAGTGTTATAACCCAAAACAAATATTTTTTGTGGAATGATGGATATTGGCTGGTTGATAAAAATAAAATAATCATTACAGTTTGCTTTAGCCAATAACAGCAAATAAATTTTTCTCAACAATTTAATTCTGTACGCTGTCACCATCAATGAAAAACGTTTCACATCATAAAATATGGGACACTTACTTCTTTTAATCTTTGCCATTAAATAAAGCCTTGGTAGATTCATCCCAGTTGTCTTTTTGTACCCCTCAATCGAGAATCCTATATCAACTTGGTTACCATTGTAATTGGCCATATAGACTTCCATAGCTTTAAACTTGCCAAGTTGGCCACTCAAATTTGGAAAGAACAGTTCCTTGGCTTTCGTCAGAAACTCTTCATAGTGAGCAGATCTCTCCATGTCTGTGGACCAGTTGCCTCCACCTTTACCCTTTTTAACTTGAACAAACGTTGTACTATTGTGATGTTACCACCCGAATTCCACTTTCACCAGGTGCTGCACTTATTTGGTCAGATTCTAGTGAGTGCCTTCCCCTGTAGCTCAGGGCCTTTTTAAGGCGTTCAACTTTCACATCCAATTACTCTTCTTTGGGACCAGCAAAGGCCATAAGGGCAAGCCAATCTCCCATTGCAGTTAAACCAAGATTTTCAAAGTGGCGTTCGTTCATCTTTGATAATGCAGCGCCATGAATCTATAAAACGTTAGAATGATATTAGGATATGTAAACGTAAGACAACAATTCTTAGTCAACAAGTTAATAGACCACTAGCTCAAAAGGAGCAAACACTTTGATTAAAGATTTTCATTGAATCAATCAATTACCATCAGGTTAGATCAAACAGTGTTGATCAATTAGCTTTGCGATGATCCATCTTGCTGCTTGTAAATACAGTCACAACAGTGTTGGACAACAGTATTGAACTTCCAAGCGATTGTATTAAATCATTATTAGAAGGGGTACCTCAATCAGTGCATTTATTTATTTATTTTTAATGATTGATCAATCAATGCATTGAAATGTAAATGAAATCGCGTTTTTATCGCTACGAAACCAGAACACACCAAAAGAGTGACACATGTATATTCACCTTCTGTGTCTCGAACTCTTCAATCACCGACTCTTGAACACCTCTACCACAGAGGAACTCCAAAATCTGAAAAAGTAAGCATTCCTTGTTCCATTTTTCACAGATTCTGTCTCCATGAAAATCGAACTAACCAATTCAAGTAACCAGTAACTGTTTTCCAGGGTACTTACCTTTTTGACTGTTACGTCCTTCATTACTCTTTTTACTCCTCTCTGTCGCACGTGACCGGTCATATGACCTTTGGTTGTACAAATCCAAGTTGTAAATTCCATGAAGTTTACATTTCAGATTTTTGTAGTGAAAATCCGTAATTTCCACGAGATTTACAACTTGGACTGTGGGGTAAAAATCCGAGTTGTTAATTCCATGAGATTTACAACTCGGATTTTCACTTCAAAAATCCGAGTTGTAAATTGCACGGGTTTTACAACTCGGACTTTTGTGGTGAAAATCTGAGTTGTAAATCACACGAGGCTTACAACTCGGATTTTTGTGGTGAAAATCTAAATTGTACAATTTGAAAATTATGCACCTTGGATTTTTGTAGTAAGAAATTGGAGTCGTAGATTTGAATTGAAAAAAAAATACATTGATTTCCTGTATGGACCACCGTACATAACCTTTGAGCACAACTGGGTGAGGCTTAACATGGAGTAACTGTGTTTTTGTGAGCTCTGTTAACTACTATAAACAAATGACGGAGGAAAGTCATTTAAATGGCAGAGACATCTCTAAGTTACAAGAGAAAAGATAGAAAGAGCAGTGCAGACTAATCGGAAGGCAATTGTCACTCTCCTGAAGACAAGAAAATCAAATTTGGACCGGTCGGCGAAGCTGAGTCCAACGAAATCTAATCGGTGTTTGAAATGGCAGAAGATCTACTGCAAAAGTTAAACGCTGTATTAAGGAAGCTGAATGACATGGAAAGTGGGTAGTTGTTGGGTAAGAGGGATTTGTCTTTCGTCAAGGGAAGACCAAT
>NW_028145477.1:1507500-1512276 GCF_977016875.1 Pavona decussata | reverse complement strand
CCTCTAAAATAAAAAAAAAATGAAAATATAAAATTATATAACGTACGCTACAATAGAAATTTGTATCACTAATTTAAATATACAAAGTTTTAACACATCTCGCCTGTCTGATCGAAATTATGTATTGATGTTACAAGAAGACAGGAGGTTTAAAAGTCAATCTCCTTTAGAAATTACACTGCTTTGCCTTCTATACAGGTGGCTTATAGATATAAGGGACCAGATTTATTCTTGGCTCATTTTAACATCACATAGTTTTTCGAGTATTAGTTTCTCTCTCTCTCTCTCTCTCTCTCTCTCTCTCTCTCTCTCTCTCTCTCTCTCTCTCTCTCTCTCTCTCTCTCTCTCTCTCTCTCTCTCTCTCTCTCTCTCTCTCTCTCTCTCTCTCTCTCTCTCTCTCTCTCTCTCTCTCTCTCTCTCTCTCTCTCTCTCTCTCTCTCTCTCTTCTCTCTCTCTCTATCTCTCTCTCTCTCTCTCTCTCTCTCTCTCTCTCTCTCTCTCTCTCTCTCTCTCTCTCTCTCTCTCTCTCTCTCTCTCTCTCTCTCTCTCTCTCTCTCTCTCTCTCTCTCTCTCTCTCTCTCTCTCTCTCTCTCTCTCTCTCTCTCTCTCTCTCTCTCTCTCTCTCTCTCTCTCTCTCTCTCTCTCTCTCTCTCTCTTCTCTCTCTCTCTATTCTCTCTCTCTCTCTCTCTCTCTCTCTCTCTCTCTCTCTCTCTCTCTCTCTCTCTCTCTCTCTCTCTCTCTCTCTCTCTCTCTCTCTCTCTCTCTCTCTCTCTCTCTCTCTCTCTCTCTCTCTCTCTCTCTCTCTCTCTCTCTCTCTCTCTCTCTCTCTCTCTCTCTCTCTCTCTCTCTCTCTCTATCTCTCTCTCTCTCTCTCTCTCTCTCTCTCTCTCTCTCTCTCTCTCTCTCTCTCTCTCTCTCTCTCTCTCTATCTCTCTCTCTCTCTCTCTCTCTCTCTCTCTCTCTCTCTCTCTCTCTCTCTCTCTCTCTCTCTCTCTCTCTCTCTCTCTCTCTCTCTCTCTCTCTTTTTTTTTTTTTCAAGGGATTTTAGCAAATTTATTACAAATTAACGCTAACATCGCTTCTTTTTCACTATTTTTCATGGTTACAAATCACCCAAATGAAGCCAGATTTTACACTTGCCGTTTGCGTACAGGATTTTTGACCGTCTCCAAAGTAACCTGGTTTGCACGAGCAGTTGTACGATCCAATTGTATTAGAACATGTAGCTGTACCGCTGACACAGTTGTGAGAACCACTGGCACACTCATCGGTATCTAATTGAAAGAAATAAAATAATAATAAATAATACAATAATTCACTTATTTTAGGCACTGTTACACTAGGCAATTAGTCTTGCAACTTGTCTCGCAATTTCGTTTCGCCGTTGTGACACAAGTTACTGGAATCGTTGCCTAGTGTAACATTCCCTGAAATAAACATGTCTCGCAACGTTTTTGTTGTAGTCACCGTTGCGAGAAGTAAAACCGACTTCTACTTTTCGCAACGACTGCGGCAACAACAACAAAAGAATGCGAGACATGTTCATTTCAGAGCATGTCACACTTGGCAACGATTTGTGCAACTTGTTTCAAAACAAAATTGCAAGACAGGTTGCATTGTAACAGCGTCTATAGCGCTGTCAGTATACGTAACCAGCAGTGCTTTACAACAATGAAGCCTTAACTTAAAACAACTAGGTAAAATAAGATTAACATTCGACTAAATTACAATTGCTAATAAGGATCGATTTTGATAAACATTTTACATGGAAAATTAACGATTAAAACGTTAAACGGCGTTTCGACGAGTTGACACTTGACAATAATGATGACATGAAGTCCGACGGTCATGTTACGTTTTTATCTTTAATTTTCCTTGTAATTATTACGATTAATTTTGTTCTTATACACTCAGTCAAGAACTGACATCATCAGGCAAATTCGGGTGCTACGTAGGTTCTAATTTTTGCCGTTATACTGTTTCTTTCAGTTGGACAACGTAGATAAGCAATATATAAATAAGAATAACAGCGATTGAGAACTTTCAGAATCCAAAACAACCGGTTTCTTCCATGCTTTTCTTACCAGAGCAATTGAAACCATCTCCGGTAAAACCAATTTTACAGGTGCAAATGAATGAACCCACGGTGTTTTGACAGTTGGCGTTGGCATCACACAAAGGTACAGAAGCATTGCATTCGTCTGCGTCTGAAATAAATAACGCAAATTCTCTTTTTTAAAAGCCTCTCGACCCTAACTTAACAAATGCTTTATGAAGGTAGGTTTGTAAGACCAGAAGCCCTCCAGCTCCCAAATCCTGTCTATTAACCTTTAGATGGACTGTGAGGCGTATTGAATCATAGTACATGTAGCTATAAGCCCCTTTCATGCGTTCGGCTTTTTCTCACAACTACTCCAACTTACGCGACGTCTATAGCATTTAACGTCGTACTATACAATTCTCATAATTCAATAACAGAGCCGTTTGCACGATGGAAATAAATAGCGACAAGACTTACCGTATAAATGCGTAGAAAAATGACAATATAGGTCACTACTCACCTAGCTTAAGTCGCGGCTTAGTAAGCCTTACCTTCGTATAAACAGTACATTTTCGTGCTCCCATAAACATAACCCGCAGCTTAATATCTCTCGTATAAACGGCCCTAATGTCTTATTCTAAAGCGCTCCCAGGGTTTTGAACATGTTTGTATTGTCGTCGCATACAACAAAGTATTACTGTCTCAATTAACCAATAGAACAGAGAAGCAATAGTTTGATTAGTCACCGAAGTAAGGTTAACGATACAAGGTAGCTAGAAAGGGCGACGTCGGGTCGATATTGCGGATTTATTGGTGATGATGATGATGATGATGATGATGATGATGATGATGATGATGATGATGATGATGATGATGATAAAAAGAGCGAAACAAATGAATATAGCTAAAATCTCGAAGACAAGATTTGTTTTCCATGATATTTGCTGGATAACTCACCACCCGTTACCATGTTACAAGGAGCCAAAACACTCTGGTCAGGTTTGACTGAATCGAGCCAGTAGTTACCGTTGACTACGTTATCTCCTTCACCAGCCTTGATCTCTAAGCATGATGTAGCAGGTACCTCTGGAATTGAACCTAGAGGAACTGACGAAAAGCAAAGACAGGTTTTATCATGCTACAGTTGCCACGTTCGTTCTCTGTTTCGCACGTTACCCCATCCTCGGAGACCCAGGGACAGTCAAATTTCGTCGCGCCAATTTTCCTTTCCCACCTCCACCCTGACTGAGTGGCCCTATGTTTGCGTTACTATAATTAACATGGAAAGTCACTGGGATGCGGCCTGCATGGGCATTTAAGGAACCTTTTAAGCTTTCTTATTCTAACAATGTTAATTTTATCCTTTTCAGTTGTCATTCTAACCGAAATGTCCTTTGTCTTGGTTTCATTTAATGAAACTTGTTTGCTTAACAAGAACGAAAGCTGTTTCACGCTGTATTAGTACACAATAGTTCTTAGAATGGATACTTCAAAACCAGGCTTGTCACCTCATGTTGTTTACACAACAGAAGTCGTATGATTTTTACGGTAAAAGAAGTAAAATTAGTGTACACCTTGAGTCTGGGTCATTTTCTTCATATCTCTTTTCCATATCCACTAGACCAAAGAGGGCCAGCTGACGAAAATGGTAATTTTTAACTTATTCAGCAAATTAGCCATGACAACAGATGAGAGGTAACCGTTTTCTTAGGTCTAAATAGTGTAGATCAGTGCCTAACCCCCAAAACAGATGTTCCCTGCCTAAATGACGTTCTATTCTCAGTTTTCCGCCTAACAAATGGGCCTCTCTGCTTGTCTACGTCAGTAGTATCAAAACTACGTTGTGTAAGCATCACAAGGTGTCCAGCCTTATTTTGGAGTATCCATCTAGGAACAATAATACCTCTGCCACTTAGCCTTGTTACGTAAATTCGATCTGCATCTGGAACAAAGTCTTCTGGTCTGGCCTCCTTCGTGCGCCTGTTAAACTCACACACATATTGACTGATGACGTAATTGACGCTTTGACATCTTAAGTTCAAGTTACACCGCTCTACACAGTTCAAGAAATTGGCAGTCTTTTTCTCCTCAAAGACGTGCCCCTTTAACTTCGCGCCATATATGGAATATTCACTTTTACATTGCTGAGCTTCTACTTGAGAGAGTACGTGGCACATCAGAAACAGAGCTGCTGTGACGTAAGAATGCGGGCTCCTTGTCATGTTAAAAACAGGCAGCAGGCCAAACCAGGCAACACTGTGAAACCTGTCAGAAAATGATAAAATATTGATCAAAACTAGCGCCAGTTCCTAACCGATAGAAGGAGAAGTGCAACGAGCAAATGTTTGGCAAAACAAAACACTTCAAACGAGCGTGATCACCGTAAAGAGATTTCAGTGCTGATCGTGACGTTGTGAACGTCGACGGAGTTTTGCTTTCTCCTTCGTTTGACTTCCCACCGAACCCGCACCACACTTTATTTAGAAACAAACCCTCTTCTCCGTTTCAAATAAAGGAAGCTGTTCAAAGTTTTATGAAAGAACCCTTTACAACTGCTTTTCGTATGCTTTTATCGTGTTTGTGTTTTAAAAACAGTGCGCATGCGAGTTCGAATTACAAAATAAATTGTTTATTATTTAAGTAGGAAAAGTACTGGTACTGATGTTACCATGATTCAACCATTGCATCCATATTTAACAAACTTGAACCAACAGATCACGTGATAACCTCTGGC
>NW_028145477.1:1405000-1505000 GCF_977016875.1 Pavona decussata | reverse complement strand
TCGGAGCTTCAGTCTTAAATTGACAAGAATATACATGAGTGTAGTGGTGTAGTGGTTTAAAAAAAAAAAGTAAAATAAAAACGTTTCCCGTTTCTGCATCCGTCGATCGTTTTATGGCCATTTTAAGGGCATATTTGTGTAAACTAGCACAACTTAATCTGTTTGCATCCTTTAGCCAGGAATTTAACTACCAGAGAGTTCAAGGGAACAGAATCTTAATCCTCGAAACTCCGACCAGGTGCTGTCTTTCCAAAATTGTAGATGGCATATTTCACTCTTTAAACGACAGCCTTTCAAAAGCAAAAGGGATTAGTTTTCCGGTTTAAAAAAAATTACGGATTGGCACTTGCTGAAGAAAACGTTGGTTGTCATCCCAATTTAATCGAGTTTCAGGGGTGAATAACACCCTCCGAACAAGTATTTCATCAAGAAGAACAACTGATTGCCTCTGATGGCAAACGCGAAGGTAAAGAAATTCAACGCAGTGAGCAGACTCGTCGATCGACCTCTTCAGAAGCGATGTTTTATGAGAATTATTTGACATCGGATTTCCATACAAACACTTTTATTTCAAGCGTGTTTGCCTACTCGTCATAATGGCGTCGAAAACCGTGATTAGGCCTATTAAATTTAGCGATAGTGAATGAGTTTTAGCAACAGCGAACCAGCCTTGCAGAATTTAGCAAAGCAAACTTCTTTTTTCATTCCAGCCTCACGACAATGTTTTTTGAAGACTACGCACTGAGTCGAAATTTAAGCAAACGCTGTCCAGTAATACGATATTGAAAAAGTTAGAATTTGTTTCAATGGGCCACAGAAAAACACATTTTCTGCTGCTAACTAACGGGACTCCATATTAATGAACAGCTGCAAAATTCATAGGATAGATTGAAGTTTGCCCCTTGCACAATTTTGTTTTCACGAGTGTTCGTAAGACAACTGGCTAAACGACAACCTTGATAACCAACGGAGCCGAAGATCAAACTCTACAGACAAAATTTAACCGGCAGCCAGAGATGTTTGGGTTGAATTACGTGCCTTGAATAAAGGAAGCTTGAATAAAGTTTAATTTTACGCAAGATTAATGACGTAGAAAATTATCAGCTTCGTAGGACAGATATTGGACAGCCATTATTTGTTTAGTTTATGCTTTTAGCCTAAGTAACACTATTTTGGCCAACATACAACGAATTTAGCACGAATCATACCATTGCAAATTCGCTCCATAAGTCAAACTCCAAAGAAACATGAAACGAGTAATTTTTCTCTCGGTGAAAGGAAAATTAAGAATAAAAATGCCCTCTGTTTCAACTAATCAGCATTCAGTGCCTTTGCCCTCTATTTTATAAAAGTGCTAAAACCCTTGGGGGCTTGTTTTTCCCCAATGTTCAATTATGCGTATGCCTACAGCTGTACTAGGCTGTTAATCTGCCTCTTTAAGACCACCAACAGGCATAAGTAGAGTAAGAAAGAGAACCGCTCACAAATTGCCAAAAAATTTGCAAATTTTGATGATCCTTAGTCTGCACATACGGCCATTTATTTCCGCAATAATAAATTATTTTTTGTGTGCACAACTTCTTATTCAGAAAGAGGTTTAAAAAAAGTACTGTATTTTTCGTTTTACCGCAACAGTCGAGAAGTAACCCGATCAAATGCGCAATATTCAGTTAAATCTAAAAGATGTTTGGATGTGCAATTTCTGAATTTCAATATCATCATGTCGTATTAATTTTAAAGGTTTTACACTACAAATACTCTAAACTAGAAAACGAAATCATTTGTTGGTCTATGTCCAAGCTGTAAACTTTTTTAAACAGTCACTGTTCGGAACTTCAGTCTTAAATTGACAAGAATATTCATGAGTGTCGTGGTATAGTGGTTTCAAAAAAAAAAAAAGGAAAATACCCAACATTTTCCGTTTCTGTGTCCGTCCATCGTTTTATTGCCATTTTAAGGGCATATTTGGGTAAGCTAGGACAACTTAATCTGTTCGGATTCTTTAGCCAGGAATTTAACTAGTAGAGAGTTCCAAGGAACAGAATTTTATTCCTCGAAACTCCGAGCAGGTGCTGGACTTCCAAAATTGTAGATGGCATTTTTCAACCTTCGGCAAACGACCGCCTTTCAAAAGCAAAAGCCGATTAGTTTTACGGTATAAAGAAATTTATGGAGTGGCATATCCTGAAGAAAATTAAACATTAGTTCTCATCCAATTAAATCGAGTTTCAGGGGCGAATAACACCCTCCGGCACGGTGTAGCAGTTCTAAAGTGAAACCAGCAACAGCGCCAGCTCAAATAAAATGCAACAAAACCCATGCCCTATCAAGTTTCCGGTGAGGGTAAAAGGCGGAAAGAGTTTGCGGAATGGTATGTGGAATGGCGTGCGGAATGGCATAATTATGCGAAATGCGATTTACGCGGGGAATAAATTAACTGAAGAGCGCATCCTGTTTTCGCGCCAATTTTATAAGAGTAGCAGTTTTTTTGATGTTGCGGACTATTAAACAACCAAACAACAGATCGAGGATTAGGAAATATACGCCTGGGATGGAACATGTCTGATCGCTGGTTGGGAAGTGACAGTGAAGAAATCGATGAAGTTTCGCATTCAAGGAACTAAGAATAAATTAAATTTCTAGTTGACAAAAAGAACGTGGCAGCGAGTAGCCTAGACAAAAAGCAACACCAGACTGGAGAAATAACATCAGTTCAAGGCCAAAACTATTATGTGAGAAATTTTAAATTTAAACTCCGTCATTTTATCAGACTCTTTGACGGTTACAATTTGTACAACTCATGGGAAAAATATGTTCTACTTTTTCTCACCTTACATTTTCGTCGAGCGACGAGTACGCAAGTCACTGTTGAGCTGCTGAGCTAGCTACTTAGCCATTTAATACGGCGATTCAGGTGGCTATAATTCAGTTACGCGTTATCGAACTAAACATATCCGTCTTTAATTAAGGTTTTTCAGTGCCAGACGTCCCAACCTAAAATGAGATTTAAAAGCGAAAAACCCCTAAAACAAAAAAGTAGATGACAAGTATGGTGTCTAATTATCGACACTGGTTGTTTGAAAGGTTGTGAAACTATTCTTATTACAAATGCATTTTGGTCAAATTGTTGTTCATTTTCCCGATCATGATAAATGAATCATCGAGCATACAGGGTATGAGAATTGATCTTTTACCGAGGGTTTAAAAGAAAAAGGAAAAAAGGTTTATTATTTGTCCTCGGTAAAGGATCAATCTTTGTCCTGAGAAGACTTCACGCTGCCACGTTATTTTTGTCAACCGAAGTCGCATGGAGTAAAGTGAACATGAAATTTAATTTATTACGGATTTACTCATAGTTCCTTGAATGCGAAAACTATAAACAGTTTTCATCGCTTTCTTTACCCTCACTTCTTCCAAATCAACAATCAGAGGATCAAATGCTCGAATTGTTGTTAATATTTAGCAAGAGTCCGCAGCATCAAAAAAGCTGCTGCTTTTATATAAAATTGGCGCGAAAACATGACGCGCTCTTCAGTTAATTTATTTCCTGCGTAAATCGTATTTCGCATAATTATGTCATTCCGCACGCCATTCCACATACCATTCCGCAAACTCTTTCCTCCTTTTACCCTCACCGTCAAGTTTCGTACTTTGAACCTGCCTGCCCCCCGAATCAATGCGGCGTGACCAGGAAACCTATCAAAGTCTGCTGAGATATGGTATCAAGAACTGCTGATTATGACAAACCGAGATGTGTGTCACCATTGTTAATGTTATACAAAATATGCCTTTAAGTATTTTGGTTAATTTCCATTCCGGTTACCTTGATTTTATATACAGATTAGCAAAATAAAAACGTTCTTAATCGACTCTCAGCCTGAGGAATGTTCTTCATACGTTCTTAAAATTTTGGTTAATCTCAGCCTCGACGTTCTTATAAAAAAGGTTCTTATAAAAAAAACAGAGTGTAGTAAAATTGTTTGGCGTGAAACCGCAATGACCTTAGCCTCCAACGCAGACGTCCTTAGGGGTTCGTTACACGAACGTTCGTGGGGAGGAAATGCGTGACGAACCCCTAAGGACGTCTGCGTTGGAGGCTACAATGATCTGTACCCGATGCAATCTCGTACCCAGAGTCTTCAGGCTTTTTGGTCAGCGGGGCAACGCCGGGAAGACTCTGGGGACATCGAAAAAATTCAATTTTTTTCATTGGCTGTTCCGTAACGGTTTCCATTGTTTTACCGCAGAAATCCTGCGGTAATAAAATTCGATGTCCCCAGAGTCTTCCCGGCGTTGCCCCGCTGACCAAAAAGCCTGAAGACTCTGGGTACGAGATTGTACCCGATGCCGAAATATAATCCTATGTGTTATCACGATTCCGTTTCACTCGGGACGGACTGAAAAAAATGCATTTATCGATTTATTGGGATCGGTCAAACTCGAAACGGATATAGAAGAAGCGTAGAAGCGTTCCCTAAAAGGTGCATGGATTACTCCTGTCGTGTAAATTTTACGTGTGGCACACACGGACGTGAATTTAAGTGCCTTCACGTGCGTGAATAAAATTGGAGACGATGAGAGCCGCTTGTGTAATCGTATTAAGTTGTGTTTACGCCAGCCATTCATTTAAGTACGTAGCAGGTTAAAATTCACATCCATGAGCACGTAAACTTTACCCCACAGTGGAAGTTAAAATGTTTAATCACTATGGTACCGCTTGCCACAATTTGATTTTAAGTATAAAGGGTTACCGTTCTACTTGGTTCAAGAATTCGCAAAGTACCCTATACCTTTAGAGGTGTCTCGCGTCCAAGCGATGTAGCGCGTCCGGTTTAAACTGTAGATACATGAACCCCTATCAAATTAAAGCTTATAGAGCTGGCTATCAAACTATACCAAGAGTTTTGAAATAAAGTGAATTGTCGAATTATTCACGACCTCTAAATGTGATTGTCCGAATCACCTTTTGAAAGCTACAAGTAATTTAATTTGCTTCTCAGTTTCCGGACCCAAAGCGCTAAAAAATCGGTCTGCGTTTTGCCATATTCAATCGCAGTGAAAAGTTACAGAACATTTTCGTAATAGGATAAAAAAAAATGCGGAGTGATCGTACAAAATCGCTCTCGGAGAAAAAATATTGCGAAAGAAAAGTTTGCAGACACGTTTTTGTTGTTTATATGTTAACGTTAAACTAGCTACTGTCCAAATTTGAAGGCAAACGAAAAAATTCCCTGTAAGTTTTAGTGTCTCCTCCAAGAAAAAAAATTGATTTGAGAAAAACAGTGCTAAAAATTCGGCGATTCATTTTATTTCAAATTCTTGGTATAGTTTGATAGCCAGCTCTGCAAGTTTTTATTTGATATATGGGTTTAGGTATCTACAGTTTAAACCGGACGCGCTACATCGCCGCTACATCGCTTGGACGCGAGAAACCGTCTGAAGGTATAAGGTAACCTTAATATAAACTTCGAATTAAGACTTTCCTAGCTCAAGCCATACAGTTTTTAAGGACGAATACAAAACTAAACAGTGTACTAATTACCGCGTTCATATGGTTCGCTAGACCGACGGCGTTAAATAAAAAGGTCCTAGTAGCAGAGAATCAACAACATAACGACATGAAAAAAAAAGTAAATAACCTGAAACTTTCCACATGAAATTGGCAGCAACTTTTATCCTCTCAGCTTCAGGCATAAACACTTTTGTTCAGTGGCCAATTTAGGGATTTTAAAAATGCTTTGACTTTTGCTAATGAATTGGCAACTTGGCGCAAGTTGCGCAACTCAACCCCGACTGAATTCGCGCGAAAAATGTTGAGATTTCCAGTGAGACTCCCATGAGCCAAGAAATACACGAAACTTCACTCCAGAGAAACAGTAATTTAGATTGATACCAACAACAATGATACTGACTGTTCTTTGTTTGTACGAGAGATAAAAAAAATCCTACCTGGAGTGACGCACTAGTTTACGGGCGTCTTAAAACATCAGCCATACGATCATCAAAATTTGCGATCAGGTTCAATCCGTTACCGGCGCTCCTGTATCTTCTCTTATCTGTTCACTCGCTAAAATTGGTCCTGGATATAATTTCGTACCCAGGGGCCCGTTTCTCGAAAGTTCCGGTAACTTACCGGGCCGATTACACAGTGATTACAGACATGGTAATTGGCCAATGTTTTCATAGAATTATAAAAATTTAAAATTTAGTATTCAAAGCTAACAAAAATTGACTTCTGTTAAGAAACTTTTACCACCAAAGACACTTATCGGGCCCGATAAGTTACCGGGACTTTCGAGAAACGGGCCCCAGCTTCGGAGAAAAAGATCTGGTAAAATCGGTCACCTTCTCTAGTCTGATTGGTTAATAAAAATGGCCCGATGCAATTTTAATTTTCAATCCTTTGCTTTGCACGTGCGTTACTTGACGTAGGTTTTACAAAAAATATACAACTGTTTCGACAGAGGTTGTCCAAAAATAGCGCAAAAGCATACACGACAATGCCGAAAGGTAGTCTGGGAAATAACCAATAAATTTCAAAAAAAGCTCAGAATCCATATTGCCCGCCATCTCAAGTCTTCGCTGCACGGTCGAGACAATATGGATTCTGAGCTTTTACACTTTCGTGGTATCTTGCATCGATTAGAACTTATCGTTTTAGTAAACTTCCACTTCTCTTTAAACACACATTTGTTGTAGTGTTGTCTCCTATTTCAAACTTTTTTGAAAAGTTTGCTTGGCAATCTGGCGAATACTAAATTAAAAGGAAATATTTGAGCCTAAAAATGTATCGTGTCAAAAAATTTATAAACGTTTTAATCTTTGGCTGCTTCCCCTCTAAATCTATCCTGCCCGATGCAGATACGAAAATATGAAGTAATTGTACAACTGTAAATAGACTAGATTCAATTGTAATTTCCTTTCGAAGAATATTGTAATCCCAGTCCTTCGCCAGTAGTTTTCAAAACTGAAACTGTAAATTGTTCCATATAATTTGTAAACACACTGTAATTCACCTTCGAGTGCCAGTATATGAATTTAATAAACCACTATTGTAACTGTTGAGTTCAATTTAGTTTTCAACGAGAACTTTGCTAAATCAACAAATAAGAAATTGAGAATAATGTATTATTTTAGAAAGTGACACCGGCATACTCGGAAAAAAGAAATCCGAGTGCTCCTATCAGGAGTCGAACTTTAGACGTTCGGATGCTCTACCACTGAGCTACAGGAGACTCGTGGGAGCTAAGGCCATTAAACTATGATGGGACAAATATCCTGCATACTGCTAGGATTTGAGTGTAAGAAATTATTTAACAGAATATATTCTCAGTCACCAACAAATTTAAGAAAAAGTTCAACGGATCGCGAGCTTTTGGAACCCATTCAATTCATGATGCTGTCACTGATGTGCATCCTCGTTTTAGTGACGAGGCTTTAAGATCCCTGAGGTAATTAGTGATTGTGACGGGCCAACAAACGACATTTTATTTACCTCCGTATATTAATACCCCCACAAAGTGCCAACAGTATAATAAAATATTGGTTTTATATGACTTTCCAAATACAAAAATAAACCATGAGTATCCCTTTATCTTTGTTTATTTAATGTTTAGAAATAAAATTTCCGCATTTAGATTTGAATGTAGCTTTTACTTCATGGAGCTTCGATCCTTGCAATTCTTTAAATCGAGCTATTAAAACCCCTTCCCGCTGTAAGAAGAAATGTTTCAACGCTTACTTATTGTGATTAAAAGTTTATGACCAATTGGCCCAAATTAGCGAAGGTTGCAAGTCCCACATCTCTAAAGCCAAAAAACTTTTTTTTCTATCAGATTTATCGTTTCTATACGACGGGTTATTTCCTCCGTACATTTGAAGACCTTACGAACTAAAATTGCATGACATAACATAAACAAATGAACAAAACTGCAAATTTTTAAATATCTGAAATTTGGTTTGTCAAGGACATCGCTAATACTGAAGCCAAATTTGCAGTTGTTATCAGTATTTTTTTGCCTACCAAAGAATTATGACATTTTTTACCGGCTATTGCCAACTTAACCCTCCAAATAAACGGGAACTGATAATCGATTAATTTTCGGATTAACCTTGTCAATTATAGGTGAGTGAAATTACGAATAGACTTAGCTTTTTTCCGTATCAGTTTTAGCATCTTTCTTCTATTTCATTCATGACTTTCGAAATAAATGATTTTTTTTAGCTTTGGAACCCATTCAATTTCAATGTTGCTGTCCCTGATGTGCATCCTCGTTTTGGTGACGAGGCTTTAAGATCCCTGAGGTAATAAGTGATTGTGACGGGCCAACAAAGGACATTTACCTCCGTATATTAAAACCCCCACAAAGTGCCAACAGTATAATAAAATATTGGTTTTATATATGACTTTCCAAATACAAAAATAAACCATGAGTATCCCTTTACTCTTGAGTGTTTGTTTCATGTTTAGAAATAAAATTTCGGCATTTAGATTCAGATGTAACTTTTACTCCATGGAGCTTCGATCCTCGAAATGCTTTAAATCGAGCTATTAAAACCCCTTCCCATTGTAAGAAGAAATTTTTAAACGCTTGCTTATTGTGATTAAAAATTTATGACCCGTTGGCGCAAATTAGCGAAGGCCGGTAGCACTATCTTGCAATTCCCACATCTCTACTGCCAAAAAAACATTTATTTCTATCAGATTTATCGTTTTTATACGACGGGTTATTTTCTCCGTAAATTTGAAGACCTTTCGAACTAAACTTGCATCCTTAAGTTAAGGGAAGAGAAGAAATATATACCACATAACATAAACAAATGAACAAAACTGCAAATTTTTAAATATCTGAAATATGATTTGTCAGGACACTCGCTAATACCGAAGCCAGATTTGCAGTTGTTATCAGTATTTTTTTTTGCCTACCGAAGAATTATGACATTTTTTTTACCGGCTATTGCCAACTTAGCCCTCCAAATAAACGGGAACTGATAATCGATTAATTTTCAGATAAACCTTGGTAAATATAGGTGAGTGAAGTTAGGAACAAACTTACCTTTTCGCCTTATCAGCTTAAACTTGCAGACTTTCCCCTATTTCATCCAGGTATGCTTGATAGTGCTGTCCAGTACTCGAGCTCTCAAATCAGAGGATTGTCAAGTTTCACAAGAACTAAAGAGCTCTCCTTTGGTACTGTGAGACGGTTGATCACTCACTGCAATACCAACTTTCATATTTGACAAATTAACACTCACATGTCGTTAATAATTAAACAGAGACTGGCGTTAATACCAGGCCGTCGATAAAACCCGGAACATCCTGGAACACGAAAAAAAAATTAATAAAAAATTAAAATACAAAAAATAAATAAATAAATAAAAATAAAGGAAAAATAAAGGAAAAAATGAAAAAAAAATAGGTGTGTTTATTTATATATTGAACAAAACAGACGAGTACAACATTTACATTCAAATAAATTCGAACATATTTAAATTACAGCACGCTATTAACACCACAAAAGAAGGACACAGTTAAGACCCGCACACCTTCCTGATTTTTACCGAACCGTTTTAAGTTACTGGCAGAGCTTTAAGCCACTAGCTTTTAACGAATATACCTCCATTAAGGATTACATAATTTGGAACAGTTTATTGTTTTAGATAGAAAACTAATTTTTATAAACGCCTGGTATAGAAAAGGAATATGTTGCATCAAGGACCTTCTCAACCAAAATCACAGCTTCCTTTCACTAACCGCAGACTTGGAGGAAAGATATAACTTTGAAATCCTTATTCACAACATACTACGACCTCTAAAAGCCAGACCCACTGAATAAAAAAAAGAACTCCGCACTGCAACGAAAGCCCGGGCCACACTAACACCTCTCAATCCGTTTTTTACCAAAACTGCATATTCCACCTTGCTAGATAAGAGCTCCCTGGCACCTACCGCTGAAAATAGAATTTTGGATCATGACTTCACCAAACGAAACATCCGCAATATTTTACATGCTACCGTTTTCGCATCTTGTAAGAACCCAGATTAATCATGTTTCAGGTTTAAATTATTCATAATATTTTACCCACACAACGCAGCTTGTTCCGCTCTGACATAACAAACAATAAAACTTGCCCTTTATTTAACCTTGAAAACCAAACACTAATCCAAACGTTGTCGTTCTGGAATCGCTTTTCAAACTGGTGGCACTAAGTAAGTAAGTATTAAAGTAAAACCTGTATTAAAGTGCCGATGTATTTAGCCTAGGTAGACTAATTGGGGACACTAATAAAATATCGTACTAGTAAAAATTAAATATTTACAAGAAATTTATTAGAATTAACGAATATGGGAGATCCTGTATAGCTTATGTACAAGACAAAATTAAAATTTAAAAACTAAAATGATTACTAAAACTAAAATGATTGACTGCAAAGATTACAGCAATTGCTGTTATTAATTAAAATGTCAGCAAGGTTCAGTTTTCTTATTTTGTTTATAAAAACAGGTAAGCTGGGCGAATCTCTTTGATTGTCGGTAAGTTTTGTTCATAAGAGTCAATCAAAAATAATTAATTTTATCTGAAAGCACTATCTTTTATGGCTGGAACTAAAAATCGAACCACTGGGAAGTACTTTTAAAACTATTCGCTCACAAGAGTCCTCTCTTGTCTCTCATTGTTGCCAAATATCATATTTTTGCTTCAAGCGAACGCAACGGCACTCTGGACTTCGAATGTTTCCTTTTACGCCTAAATAACAAGATCGCTATTCCCAGCACCATTGTGGCAAAAACAAATCGTGTACATCAATTTACTAAATCGTGGGCCAAGCTGCCTTAGTTTAGTGTAAGCTGACTATAATTTGAGTACTGTGAATGTTGTAAGTAATCGGTCAGTATTGTAAGCACAGAAAATATCGATCGTTTAGTAGTCTTAGTACTGTAAGTATAGTAAGTAAAGTTGTAATCATTGTATTTTCATTAAAAAAAACCGCATACATATGCGAGAGTAATTTTTTTAAGAACCTGTATCAGATAGGTAGGCTGTCTCCCCGCGCGATTTGGTAAGCTTAGCCTCGTTTTTCAAAATGATGTTCTAGAGCCTAACAGCTCTATATCGTAAGCTGAATTTAACACAATGTGGTTTAGGATTTGGACGTGATTATAAAAGGTTGGAGTTCGTATTTTTTTTCTTAAATACCGTGCTAAATGCATGTATTGTTGTTGATTTGAAATCGACTTAAAAGTAACCAAGAACTTTGTCAATCACTTCTGTGATATTTCTGGGAAATCTGTTAATATCGATATTTTTAGGCCACTAAGGTTTGATGCTAAGCGAATTTTAGAAAAATTCACCTACGGCTGAAAGCGGAACCTTGTATTTTCTGAAGCTCTGCAGGTCATTTTAAGCATACATCTGAGTTGGCGGAGGATAATTTTTATGCGTTCACTGCTTATTAGTGCGACAACCCTCAAAAACCTTCGAACTGATTGACTACACGTAGGTCTAGTGAATGCATTGTAAGTTAGTGTTAAAGGCTTTGTTTCCGTTGATTCAGCATTTCAAAGAAGAACTCTTCAGCCTCGGCCACTCAAGTTTGCACGTTTAATTAAAGTCCGACCAGTAACCAAACAATGTTATCACTGAATATGAATATATGAAATATAGCTGTCTCTAGCTAACTGCCCCCGTTTTGCCTGGGAAGCCAAACAGGTTCTATGGGATGGCATAATGTGGATGAATTAAATCTGATATCTGAATGCAAGACACCATTTTTTATACACAAGCCATTGCCCGCCTAAAATAATATGGGTATTTAAAATTGATAAGGGCACTAGCGTTGTCAAAAATTGATTAACAGCGGAACTTAGATTAATCTTCACTGTGAAATGACCCAAGTCTAAAGATCTAACACCTCTAGCCAACTTGAAAGCCTTGAACTCGCATCATTGGTTAACTTTGTTTCTCTCAAATCTGAAATACTCTTCTAATCTTCCAATAAATTTTTCTTTTCGACTGAGTCTTTCAGTCAGTCAGTGATTTGCGTGTGACAAATCGTTAGTTTTGGACTGAGCATTTCAATCCAGCAAATACAAAAGACCGTCTCTTTATTAATTGCAAATCTCATGAAAAGTCTGTGGACAATTCCTTCTCTTGCCTATGTATCTCCCTAAAAGTTTGGCTTCCTAAACTGGAGAGACAGAAAGCCGGCAACAAACAAAAAATCTCTTACCTCTTCCTTTAAACGTCTGTATCTTTCCGTGACAATCGAAATGCGAATATAAATATTACCAAATTGTTGCGTCATGCGGCGTCATTAGTAGCCAATCACACGCACGTAAGACTAAGTCATTTTCAACCAATAAACTGCAGCTACCAATACCGACTTGCGGCCCCACCAGCAATTTTCCCTATACCACCCTACGATCTCAGTTTGGCCAAATCAAAATTTGTTCTTGTATACGAACTGTATATTCCCACTGTAATTACATACGAACTGTATATTCAGTTTACCCGGGGACCACGTTGGTGTCTCCCTAAGAGGCCAAAACCCTGAGAGGGCAATTATCAATTATATGACAGAAATGAAATTGTTTTTATATATTTGAATTAATTAAAAATAAATGAAGAACCACCCAAAAATTACGCTGAACATTTCTTGTTCTCACTTTTTTCCCAAGCACCAGCTGAGAATATGACCTTGTTGATAGACTAAAATCTCGATTTTCGGTCCGTTTCAGAATTAAGAATATTTTGGAAAGCGTTTCGGTTTCGGAGGACAATAATCTAGTAAAGTTTTTAGCGTTCGAAACAAATCGTCTTCCAAAGTCGTACATGATAAAGTTTAGAAGATACCGTAGTACATTCATCAACTTTATTGGCATCCGGCGATATGGGTAAACTAGGACTAAAAATTAAATGTCCCCGCCTTTTAAGAACATGGAAACCAGTCTCCCAGAATCATCAAGCTATCAGCATCAAAAACAAAGAATAACGGAACCATTGCTGTGATAAGATTCTACAATGATCTCTCTTCCAATTTTTCTTTTCTCTTCCAACAGTCGAATAATGATTTTTTTTTCGTAAGTTCAGTTAAAAGAAAAACAAACGGAAAAATCGCCGATTTTTTAAGGGGAGTGTCACCTGTTCTTGTGTCACTTTGAATAGCCAAAAAGCTTATTTAAATAGATAGAATCATTAATATAATTAAAGGTTCAGTTGTAATTTGTTAACAATATCCCCACTACTTGTGCGGAGAAACTAATCTTAATTACTGTTTATCTGTGGATGGCTAGGATGGAAATGAATTGCAACTTGAAAAAATTGCCAGTTTTTTTTTTTCAAGTCCTTCCTGCGTATTTTAGGGAAGTTGATAAAAACTGATAATATTTTGTTCTTCGTTTGAAAAAAAATCCCTTAATATTCTCATCCTGGTGCAGTCTTAAACAAATATTGTAGAAGTAAAATACAGTGACAATGACAGTGGCCCTTAAATTAATCATGCTGTGCGTACTTCTTCTGTTAATTTTTCTTCGGGGAAAATTTAATGGAATCTCCTCAGTGCGACTTTCACTATCAAAACTTCTTCGCTACGAAAAACAAAAAATGTTTATTAAAACCGCAGTTTGAATTGAACAAATTAAAATCCCTCTTTTTCTTATTCATGCATACATTGTTTGTTTTATGCTAGTATAAAAAATATCACTTTCAATTTCCGTCAGTTAAACTTGATAATTAATTTTACAAAACAATCATCCAAAGGAAAAAAGTCAACACAGCTGCAATGTCAGTTTGAGTATTGCTCCTTTCAGAGATAAACTAAAGGGCCTTCCTCAAATAACTCGTGTGTAAATCCGTCCAGTGATTGACATTCAATGATGCCAGGGGGCTGAAAAATAGCACATGACGCTCTTACACAAGTTTGTTATAAACAATTGTAAGAAAAGCGATCGGCTATATCATCCGTATCGATTCATACGTACTGATCGCCATAGATCTATTCATCGTGGGTCACTGCTAAATTAAGATGAACGGCCTGGAAAGACTTCGAAGAGATTTGAATTCGCGAGACACTTTCTTGCTTGTGCTAGAAACCTCAGTGGTGTTTTTAAACAACATCCTGGCATTTGTGGGAAACCTTTTAACATTAATCGTTGTTCTCCATTCGCCTGGTTTAAGAACAATTCCCAACAAATTCGTCATCTCGCTGGCCATTTCAGACATCCTTATGGCGATCCCAGGCACAATCTTTACGACTGCGGTCTTAATTAAAAGCGATTGGCCCTTCGATAACGCATCGTGTCAATTTCAGGGATACTTCGGCTTAACATTGGCTTTTGCATCTTCGGGGACTCTAGCGCTGATGTCTTTGAATAGATACTATCTCATCGTGAAGCCGAATCACTATCGACGGATTTTTACAGCGCGTCGAACCTCAATTATGATCTTCATAGCGTGGTTCATCGCATTTCTGGTTCAGTTGCTATACGTAACAGGAGGACATAGATACGTCTTTCATCGGGGTAAGATTTTTTGCAATCAAGATGGCAGCAAGCGGTTCTCCATGATCCTGGTGTCCTTATTTGGCGCTGTTCCGATGATTATCATTTCGTTCTGTTGCCTTAAGGTTTTTCGTTCTGTGCGCGCGCACAATAAGAGATGCTCCAGGGACGTCGCCTGGAGCAGAGTAAATGTAGAAGACATCAAAGTTTCGCGCATTTTGTTGATGATGGTACTGGCCTATGCGCTTTGCTCCTTACCAGTGGTAGTCAAAGAGACAATCGATTTTTTCATGCACGGTTCTTACTTACCGAGACAAGCGTACTTGTTTTCTACGATTGCGGCAACGTTATCAATCTCAGTAAATCCAATCATCTATGGTGTTATGAACAGAACATTTCGACAGGAATATAAACGCTTGCTGCGCTGGAACAGAATTTTTAAAGTTGGGCCGACAGTCGTTGGTCAAACTAACTTGCATGTGATTTCCGCGCCAGGACAAACCGGAGTGTCCCCGGCTGAGAACATACATGCTGAATTAACGGGAAATTTCACACAGGATATAAGAGAATTGAAGGAACCCTGATAAGACTCTGTAATCTTTTTTTTCTTTATGCTTTTAATTTTCATATTATATTCGGAACGTTCGTATTTTGAACGAGCTTTTAGCTCATTAGACCTAACGTGGCTAAATAAACGATTGCGATTGATTTAATGATTGACTGACTGACTGACTGACTGATTGATTGATTGATTGATTGATTGATTGATTGATTGATTGATTGATTGATTGATTAAAATGTAAAATCAAATGCAAGGCTGATCGGACAGCTAAAGTAATGTTATTGCCCAATATTTCGGTTAGACAATACTAACCTTCTTCAGGGGCTGCAAAAAGCTAAGTAAAAATTGGAAATAAACGGTTACAATATTTAAAGATGATACTATTGATTGATTGATTGATTAATTGATTGATTGATTGATTGATTGATTGATTGACTGACGGATTGATTGATTGATTGATTGATTGATTGATTGAGTGATTGATTGATTAATTGACTGACTGACTGACTGACTGATGGATTGATTGATTGATTGATTGATTGATTGATTGATTGATTGATTGATTGATTGATTGATTGATTGATTGATTGATTGATTGATTAATTGATTGATCCACGCTACTCGCGCAGACTCATTTTTTTGATACTCAGGCATTCATAAAAGTGTAAGTAAAGCAAATCAAACAGATGAATAAAATAATATCCAAAACTGAAAACTGTTTTAACGGTTGCGTCTTAGCGGATGTTAATAAAACCAGGAACGGGGAACGGGAAATGGGAGTCTGAGAACGAGGGTACAGCGGTTATCCCTATAAGAATTCCAAATAGGCCATTTAATGCAATTTAAAGAGCGCCTTTAAGGTTTTTATGCAGATATTAAGGGTTAAGTTTTATAACAGGAATTAAGAGTCCCACCTCAGGAAAGATTTGAAGCTTTTGTGAATAATCTCACCCCTTCGTCGAACAGTAAATTAGTTTTAAATTTTAGACTAAACTTACTGATTTTCCGAGACTTCAAAGGAAGCAGCCAAGATTCAAGGCAAAAACTCGAAATTCTATCCTGACAATTTCTCTCCTAACGACTCAGTTTTAAATCAGAGATTCGTTAACTGAAGGAAATTAACCATTCGGCGTATATTTATAAAACATATGGCCCGCGAACCAATCTCTCGCGCGCGTTTAGTGGCACGAGCAACCCATCAACGTAACCAACTAAGCCTTCGAGGGCAGATGTGTTCCATTAGGCTGAACTTTCAAAAGGTTCAAAGAGGCATTGATCTAAATTAATCGCGAACCAGATTCAGATCCCTCAAAACGTTTTCGAATACACTTTGGCGTGACAAAATGACAAAAGTTTCTTGGATTTATTTTCAAATGGGTAGGCCTGCGCGAACGTGTGTAGCGGCTTGCGTGTCGGCAAAAATTTTGCGTGTTTAAAGACTGCCTCATTGGTTTTCAGACTCGATCTGTTGCCGCCTCGCTACTTATCTGCTGATAATGGTAATGAGGTTAGACTACACAAACACCTACATACAAAAACTTTGCCAAAAGATGGCAAAAAATCGTCCAAACAAATGGTAACAACCATTGCAGAAACAGGAATACTGTGCTCCGTGACTTCGCCTAAACGACATTAAAAAAAAAGAGCGAATTCGTCTAGCGTCTAATCAAACAGCGACCTAGCGTTAAAAGCTTTCCTTTCATCTCAGTATTTAGCAACTTATTATTATTATTATTATTATTATTATTATTATTATTAGTAGTAGTAGTAGTAGTAGTAGTAGTAGTAGTAGTAGTAGTAGTAGTAGTAGTATTACTATCCAATTGTTTTGCGGATCACCGCTGTGCACTCGTTCCCAGATTCCCGTTTCCCGTTCCTGTCTTAATAACCTTTGCAGCCACACGATCTTAGGGAACGGGTGACTTACTTGACTTATTCCCTGCTACTCCCAGTGGAGCATAGGTCCACGGAAACTGCAGCCCGCCATCTCGATCTGTTTTAGGCTAGCTTTTCAAGCTCCCTCCAGGTATAGCCTGCCTTGCCCACCTCATCGTCTACTGTACTCCTCCAGCTGTTCCTGGGGCGACCTCGACTTCTCTTACCCTGTGGGTTCCATCTCAGTGCATGCCTGGTTATATTGCTTGTAGGTTTTCTGAGCGTGTGCCCGCTCCAACCCCACATGCGCCTACTTATCTGGGTGTCGATTCTCTCCTGTTTAGCTCTTTCCCACAGTTCTTCGTTCCTTATGACCTCTGGCCAGTGGATGCCCGTGAAGGACCTCAGGCATCTGTTGATAAAGGACTGCAGTTTTCTGGAGGTTTCTTTGGTTGCCCGCCATGTCTCTGAACCATACAGCAGGACAGACTTCACGTTGGTGTTGAATATCCTTAACTTGGTCTTTCTGGATATCACCTTTGATCTCCATACAGGCCTCAGTATTGCAAAAGCAGTTCTTGCCTTCCCAATCCTTGCCACTATGTCCCGATCAGACCCACCATCCTTGCTGACGTTGCTACCAAGGTATGTGAAGTCCTCCACTTCATCGATTGCTTCCCCATCCAGCTTGATGTTATCTACGTTCCTGGTCTTAACCCTCGTCACCTTTGTCTTGAATTTGCTGATCCTAAGGCCCGTCTTCGCTGAGATCTTTGCAAGCCGTGTTACCTTGGCTTGCATTCCCTGATGGTTATGGGAGAGGAGGGCAATGTCATCGGCGAAGTCCAGATCTTCCAGACGGGTTGTGAGGGTCCACTGTAGGCTATCACGACTTGCCTCTGTCGTGCACCGCATTATCCAGTCGATGGATAGCAGAAACAAAAAGGGCGACAACAGGCATCCCTGGCGCACTCCTGTCAGCATTTCAAAAAGCTCAGAAAGCACTCCATTATGGATAACTCTACAGGTGCATTTCTCATAGCTCTTCTGTATGAGAAGGATATATTTCTCAGGGATGCCATAGTGACGTAACAGTTTCCACAACACAACCCTGTCAATGCTGTCAAAGGCCTTCCCATAATCCACAAAGGTCACAAATACGGGAGAGTTCCACTCGAGAGACTGTTCCACAATGATCCTCAGGGTGGCTATGTGATCCGTACATGACCTTTCCTTCCGGAACCCAGCCTGTTCATCTCGCAGACGGTCATCCACCTCTGCTTTCAGTCTCTCCAGGATTATCCTGTTCAACACTTTTCCAGCAGTTGATAACAGCATGATGCCTCTCCAGTTCTTGCACTCCTTCAGATCTCCCTTCTTTGGGAGCTTGATCAAATAGCCTTCTTTCCAGTCATCTGGTATCTCATTTGTTTCCCAGATCTTACCAAAGAGGTTGTATAATATCTCAGCCGAGGTTTCCAGGTCTGCCTTGATGGCTTCTGGCGGTATGCCATCTGGACCAGCTGCCTTTCCATTCTTCAGATGTCTGATGGCTCTCTTGACCTCCTCTTTACTTGCTCTGGTCTCATCAACCTCCAAACGTGTGTCGGCAGGTGCTATGTCTGGAATCTCGCTCGGCGGTGGTCTGTTCAGGAGTTCCCTGAAGTGGTCTGCCCACCTTTTACGCTGCTCCTCTTGGTCAGTGAGCAATTCCCTACTCTTGGCTCTGACAGGTCTGTCCGGGATCTTTTTAGCACCTGCCAATGTTCTTGTGATGGAATAGAGCTCTTTCATGTCGCCCTTGCTTGCTGCTTCCTCCGCCTGTTTTGCGAGACTGTCTACAAAGTTCCGTCTGTCTTTTCCAGTGCTTCGTTTGAATTCCTTGTTGGCTTCGGAGTATTTTGCCTGAGCGTCTGCTTTCCTGGCTCTCGTCTTGCTATTATTCAACACCTCCTTCTCCTTTTTTCTGACTTCAATCTTGTTCAGTGTATCCACACTTGCATAAGCCCTGTGCTGTTTGGACTTCCTTCCCAGAGTCTCCTCACACGTCTCCCTCCATGCGTCTTTTATGCCCTTCCACAATTTGTTAACTACTGTTTGGTCCTTCCCCTCGCTCAGGTGTTCCTCGTTTTCCTGCAGACTTTCTAGCACCTGGTACTTGTTGGAGACGGTGAGCTGGAACCTCTTCTTTGTCTCCTCCACCTTCAGCATCTCGATGCTGTATTTGCAACTTGTCTTCTTTCGGCCGGTGTTGAAGTTCTTCAGTTTCAACCGGCATCTGCCCATGAGAAGGTGATGATCTGAAGCTACGTCTGCCCCTCTCTTTACTCTGACATCCAACAGCGATCTTCTGAACCTGGATGGCACACAGATGTGGTCAATCTGGTTCTCAGTCCTGTTGTCTGGAGAAACCCAAGTCGCCTTGTGGACCTTTTTGTGTGGGAAAACACTTCCTCCGATAACAAGCTTGTTAAAGGAACAAAAGTCAGCAAACAGCTCTCCGTTGTCACTCATTTCACAAAGACCATGCTTCCCCATGACTGTCTCAAAGCCTGTATTGTTGCTCCCCACCTTAGCATTGAAATCTCCAAGGAGCAGTATCAGGTCCTTCCTGGCTACTCCATCTATAACCCCCTGCAGCCTCTCATAGAACTCCGACTTTACTTCGTCCTCCGCATAGTTGGTTGGGGCATAGCACTAGATAAAGGTGGCTTTGCCAACCTTAGTGTGGAACCTAGCTGTGATAATCCTGGATGAAATTGGGTTTCAACCTATGAGAGACTTGGCATCTTTCGACGTCAGCATAAATCCAACTCCCTCTGTATGGGAAGCATTTGCACTGTCATGGCCAGAGTAGAGGACGGTCTGTCCAGTCGACAGTTGTATGCAACCAGACTCGAGCCACCTTGTCTCGCAGAGGCCCAAGATTGACAGGTTGTATGCGGTCATCTCCGCAGTAATCTGTGCACTCTTGCCTGCTTCGTACATAGTCCTGACGTTCCATGTACCGAATAGTGTGGTTGCCTTGGGAGTAAGTAGGGGGTCGGCATCACGGCTTCCTTTCGGCTTTCCCTGTGATGCGTCATACGGGTCCCCGAGGAGAACCCTTCTCCTCCCAAGACAGATTTGACTTTGCGCGTGTTTCCTATGGTTTCTGTAATGGGGTTTGTATCCACTTAGTGGTTGATTGGCCCACCAAGCTTCACCAGAGCCCCGTTGCCCAGGCTTTTCAGGGTCCTGAGCAGGCCTTCATGGCTACCGTAGCGGTCCGGAGGAACTAGTCCCCCGCCATACTTCACCCTGCGCAGCAATCCCCTACTTACCTTAGGGAACGGGTGGTATTTAAATTTTTAATTTTCTTCGTAGAACTACGAAGAACATTTTAGAGGTCTTATCCGACTTGTAGTGGCATTGAGCTCTGGTAAGGTTCAGTTTTCGATCCGGTATTTTAGGTACCCCCCCCCCCCCCTCCTACCCCTTATACCTACTCTTTCAAAATCCCTAGTGATATTCCTGTGTATTCATAACATGATGGATTCGGCTGGACCCGAGGTTACAACAAAGGACTAGTGTAACTGAGGTTCAGTTCAGAAGTGAATTGTTCAGTTTCAATTGATAGATCCTTGATAGTCAGGTAAATATAGTTGGCTGAACTTGCCATTATGGGAATACTTAAGGTGGGGCTTTACCTGAATTTGAGTGAAATTTGAAGAGGTTTTAAGAATGGATAGAAGAAAGAAAATGATTTTTGGAACACTAACAGACAGTCGATAACAACGCAAGAGCACCCCAGGTTGCTAGTGGACTAACTTGGTATCCGTCTATTAATTATTAACTACAAATTCTAATTTTAAAACTTCACTAAATCTTCAACATTTCTTAGTTCTTTTAATTTTACCAATCCTTCAAGAAAAATTATTTCCCTCCGAAATATACCTAAAAATCACCCAAAAATTCATAAAACACCCCAAATCATTGATTTGTGTTATGAATGGAGGGTTTTTGTGTTGCTTGAAATGCAAACAAGATATTTCCATTTGACCGATTTTAAGCGGCGTGAGAACGGCTTTCAGGTGTACCCCAACCTTAAGACGAACATTTTCAAGAAAATCCTTGAAGAAATCGACATCAACCTAAAAGATGTCAAGAAATCCACGCGTTCAAGACTTCTGTCAGAGTTGTGAACGAAAAAAGTGATTTTATGACGTTAAAGGACGAAAACAAGCTTCGCACCAAAACGAGGCCGTGCCTCGTGCACGTCTAAGAAAATGTGTCCCACATGGGAGGGAAAGACGCTGTCGCGTCCTATATATAATGTTTACAGCATCATCAGGCGGGTGGACCGGTGAGGGTGGGACTCTGCAGAGACTCTGCGCCCAGTAACTCTACCCCAATGAGGGGGATAGGGGGGAGCAGAGTTTGCTCAAATTATTTTTAATTTTTTTTATTGTTATATTAACATGTTAAAAGGCGCGTTTTAACTTGTATCTACTTCTGATGGATGTATCTGCCACTGTAAATGCGATTTTACCGGAAAGCCGGGCACGAGGGCCAAAACGAGTGGCGAAGCCGCGGGGAAATGGGGCGAGGGCAACGAGAAACCTCGCGGCGACGCCCGTTGACGCGGCTTCGCCGCGATTGTCGCGGTTCTCGCCCCATTTCCCCCGCAGCTGCACCACTTGTTTTGCGTTTTGGCCCGGCTTTCCCGCCCACCAAAACCGCCAGCTACGCAGGCTAAGTTTCCACCGATTTTACTGAGCGACTTTTCGTGTGAATTAAACAGAGTAAGTCCACGTCCGCTGACCATGCTGTCATTCCTAGTCAGCTGTTAGGAAAAACTCGAATGTTCGACCACACCGTGTACTGTACGAGAATTCTGTTTTTCTACGCTGAAATGTCTTGGTCTGCGCCCGAAGACTGGTCTCGCTGGGATCCAGAAAGGTTACTGGTTTGTCCTTACGATGAAGTACATATGATAAAGGCGAAAAAGTTTCAACATCATCTGTTAAAGTGTAGGAAGAACCACCCGGATAAAGACTTCGTGAACTGCCCCTTCAATGCCAAGCACGTCATGTTAAGATCAGAGATTCGACATCATGTCAGCCGGTGCCCTGACAGGGTTAGTGGAGTTAATACAGTGTGATATGGTCACATATTAGTCTGTTTTTTGGCGTTTAGCAGCGACTAGCTGCTCTGCAAAGTGATAGAGACTTGGTAATCTCGTACCCAGATTTTCTCGGCCTTTAGCAAATATGGTGTCATGCTGCACTGAATATTCGTTGTCCGTAGTCAACAGATATATTCTGCGATAGGTAATTACATCTGCCAGGGAGAAAACTGGCAAAATAAACATCGTCTCCACCTTTTTACTGTGCTTTGTTGTCAATGTGTTGAAAAAAAATTATCCTGCTCAATCTTGCAGAATATCCCCTGATTTTAGCCCAGTCGGCCTACAGTCTCGTCGGCTTATTATCAGGAGAAGTCATAACCTGTCAGGAATGTGACACATTGTACGACCGTGCATACTCAATGTTCGCAGCAAAAAGAGTTTGTTCACGAATTGCCTGTGATGAATTTCAAGATCAGTTTGTTGTTATTATGTTGAACAATTTCACCTATCATATCCAGAAAAGAAAATCTATAGATTTCTCGATTCCGAGAAAAGAAGAAATCTGTCGCTAAGTTTTTTTGATAATGGAACCTACGGGTAAAGTGTGCAAGTAGTTGTTTTATACGTAAAAGTAAGTTGTGCATGTCAGAATGCCAAGCAAAAAATTTTTACCAAGAAACACTACAAAATATGTGTGTCATAGTTTAATGAAACGCTAAGTTTAAATCAGTGCAAGAAACAATTTTCATAGATGAACAGAACTGCCAAGGCAACTTTGTAAGGCTGTCAACTTTGTAAGGCTTGCGCCTATGTACACACAAAGTCAAGGTTTGAAAATTCATGCAAGAATAGTGATGCATTTGCATCGGACCATTTTCATTGACCAATCAGATTAGAAAATGTGACTGACCAGATGTTTCTTCATAGACTTATCATCTGGGTATGAGATTAAGAGAGTCGCAAATGTGGATTACATGACATACTGGTAAGCTTTTAAAGCTAGCAGTACCAGTAATTGTTATTAATAACGATAGTTCTAGCTTTTCTTTTAAGTATAATGAACATACTGTACTTTTATAGATTTGACTTTGTTTGTTTGTTGGTTGTTTTTTTCTATGTATGTGTCACTTATTTTTTTACATGCTCTCTTCTGCATGTATTTAAATAAAAGAAACTAACTTGAAATTGTTATGTTTTATCATGATGTATGCTGTACTAAAGATTTTGTTTCATCTTTTCAGTCTGTGATAGAACAGTATAACTACAAAGGTAAGTTGGACAACTTAAGGACGGTGCCTACTAATACAGAACCCTTTTTGTGCTGTTTATGACTATGCCGGAAAAGCAGATTTTAGCAAGCTTAGGGCTAATTGTAATCCAAAAAGAAAATTGGGGGTAACCACTCATTGTTCAGAGATAATTAAGCAACAATAATTCAAAAAAGCTGTAAAATACAAAGCAATGTATGGCATTTTTTTCCATATTGAAGTTTTATTATCTCTGAAAAATACATGGCTACGCCCAATTTTCTTTTTGGATACCAAGAGCACTTGCAAAGTTCTGCTTTCTCCGCATATTTTTAAAACCCCGCCAAAATATCCCTTTATTAGTAGGCACCACCCATAGGAAATCCGAGTATCTTGAGATGCGCAGAACGTATGCGCAGTAACAAAAGTGGGCACCGTCCTTAAGGAGGGTGCCTCCATTTGCCACTGTGCATATAATAATAATAATAATAATAATAATAATAATAATAATAATAATAATAATAATAATAATAATAATCAGTTTAATTACTCTTTTTGTAGCTTAACAGCTAAATTACAAGAGTGGTCAGGGTACTTAAATCATATATAGATACATTAACATGAAACATTAGGATGATGGGGTTTCTTAAGAACAGATTCTTCTAAAACAAAGGTAAATTTGCTCAGTTTAATTGACTACGTGCAGTATGTGGGAAAAGCAGATCTTAGCAAAGGTTGTTGGAATCCTTAACAAAAATTAGGGGTAACCATGTAGTTTTGAGAGATAATTAAGTTTTAATTTGGGGGAAAAATTGCCATAGATTTTTTTGCAGCTTACAGGCTTTTTGAATTTTTGTGGCTTAATAATTAACTCTGAAAATTGCCTGGTTCCCCCCAATTTTCTTTTTGGACTGCAACTGATTGGTAAGCCCTTGTTTTAAAAATCTTAACTTTTCTGGTATAGTCAAAGGCATAAAGTGTGCAAAAATACATTAACTTTGTATTAGGATGCACCTGATCCTTAAGATATTATAAAGGTTAGGTTAACAAGTCATTTTAGTCCTTTAACCCCCTGTAACAGCATTCATATTCCCCTCTGTCACAGTTCTCAATATATATTTACTATCAAGACATATCTTTTAGGGTTCCATTTATTAAGTGACTAGGATCGAGATGTAGGCAGCTTAAGGAATTTAATGATTTGTTTATACAGGTTTTTTAAACACATTAGCCTTTTCACCAAAAAGTTGGTGGTACAAAATTTATAGTACCCTATATGTTTTTTTTTTTGTTTTTGTTTGTTGTTGTTTTTTTTAGCTGGCTGGTCGGTCTTTAATAATGAGAATCCTAGCTGTTTTTGACAAACATTTCCTTTGCTCTCTTGACTTCACCAGAGATGCCAACCTCTGAAGATCTTTTTTTTTTTTTTTTTTTTTTAATATAGCTTTATTTCGATACTACATATAACACATACATCTCATAGTACACTATCCTTATTACACTTTTTGAAGTACAAAATTAATTGACCCCCCGCACTCCTTTCTCAAAAAAAAATCGCCCACTTTTCTCTTAAAAATTCCATATTGTTACTAGGACGCGCAATATAGAGTTCAGTTTCATATTTCAATTGAACTTTAAATTTAAACGCCATAACATTTGGTAAAGTTTGATTCCTTCTGCAATCCCATAAGTAAAGTTTTGCAATAATAAGAAGATGATTAAGCAAGGGGCATGAACTTGTTATGATACCTGTAATTATATCCTTTTCAGTGAGACAAATTCTCTCCTTCGTAATAGAAAACCAATACTGTTCAAATTCATTCCAGAAAGTTTTCGAGTATGGAAAACTCTACAAAAGATGATGCAATGTCTCTAAATCTGATTGGCAAAAGGTGCATTTATTACAAATACTGAAGCCAATTTTATAAAGTTTAGTATTAGTATAAAGGATGGATTTAAGTATCTTGTATTGGAAGGCCTTAACATAAGGCTCAAGTGCGACTTTTTGTGGAAGCATAAACACCTTTTGCATAGAATCAATGGAGAAATGAAATTCACCTTGCAACTTTTCAAAGGCACTAGGAAATTGTGCCTTTCTATTAACTAACAATGAATAATGTTTTGATTTCTTCTTTGTGATATCAAAAACATTACCATTAATTACACATTAATAACCTCTGAAGATCTGAAATCTGGAGATTTTTTCTTCTGAGAACCCCCCCCCCCCCTTTAACAAAATTGATGCACTTACCCCCCCCCCCCCAAGTTGGCACAAAATTCGCACAGTACTAGAGCTTTTTCTGTCTTGCTCTTTAAATGGTTGAATGTCTGTCCAATCAGAAAGTCGTTTATATTGCAATGATGACAAAAGCGTATTTTCTTTGGTTTCTGTCAAAGTTTGTGGCAGATTGGGTAAAGCAGGTATGCAAATACAGCCATGACACAATATTTCTTAAATTTATGGAACATTTGAGTTGAAATACTAGCCTATTATGCAAATAAGGCGCCAAGTCGCTTTTATCCGGGAGATTTAGTCACCCGTACGGGAGACGAGGAGATTCGTTCCGTATCCGGTAGACTCCTGGATAATCCGGGAGAGTTGGCATGAGTGCTTCACTTGTTTGTCTGATCATTAGTATTGATAACTATAAAGGAAAAATAGATTCTGGTCACCAATGCAGATTGAAGATTTAAGGTATTAATTTTCCATATCTGTAGTCCATAATGTTTCCTCTGTGCATGACTGCTACTTACATTGTACATGTACATGTACATGTACATGTACATGTACATGTATAGAGGGTCGTACAGGGGGGGTTTCTTGCACGGTTCACGAACAGAAAAAAAAGCAAATCACGGATCACAGAAATGAAAATCTCGTTTTCAAGCTCTTCACGGGTCACGCAAAACCTTCAGGTCACGGATTACGAAGAATAATTTATTACATTCACGTTTCACGGGAAATAAAATCAGCTAATCACGCATCACGAAAATACCCCTGTACGACCCTCTGTATACAGTTATTTTGCACTAAAAAGATTGTTGAGGGTGCATTATTTAGTACACAATTTTTCTCTGTCAATATTTGGGATCTTAGCTGCAATGATGAAGATGCTTTTTCTAGCTTTGCTTCACCCACTGCAAAAAGAGCTCTTTTTGCGATGGGTGAAACAGAAGACAGAAAAAGTGTCTGCTCTCGCAGGCTATTTTTGTCTGGACAACGACTTTGCTATGAAGCAAAAATTTGAGGGTTGCCGTGGTATGTTTGTTTCCACATGAATCATTTTGCTCTTGTGTCAAATCTCTATAAACTACAGGCAGTGAAAAAGATGAAGATGGATTTTACTTCAAGGGCAACACTTCTGTTCCTAGTTATCACAAAACTGAGGAACTTCAAGAACCTTCAGAAAGTTGGGATAGTGGTATGTTGCCTAATTTTTTTCCACTTTTAATATGGAGTTGTTAATCCTATTCAGCATACACTTTGTTGTGGGATGTTTGAGATGAGAGGAGATGTGGGGTGGCATGGACCCCCCCTCCTCCACAGAACGTCAAAGTATTTTTGACTTTTGGCAATGAAACCTGGGGGGGGGGGGGGTAGGGGGTAGTCTCCTTCACAGCCGTCATTTGGGCTCGTCATGCAACACACTCCCTTCCCGACCAGCGCATTGCATGACAAGCCCAAATGATGGCTGCGAAGGAGACAAGTGGGGGGGAGGGGGGAACGCGTATGCCCAAATTGTATACTCTCATGTTAACAAGCGTCATCACTTAAAATAAAGAAACAAGGTTTTTTCTGACTGTCACAAGGTTATTATTTCATCCTGCAATGTTCTTTCCAGTTGCTATCCAGTCGATAATTATATTATAATAATAAGTGCATCAAATTTCAAGAGGACTTAAATAGATACTGTATGCATATTTTCAATTTCTTTGCAAATGACTGAGCCCATACATGTATGTATGTCATTTCAAGGTTCTTTTCCGAGTGATAAAATTAAGTCATAATAATAATAATAATAATAATAATAATAATAATAATAATAATAATAATAATAAAATTAATAAAATCAGTAATAATAATAATAATAATAATACTTTATTCAAATTCAAATCAAATTGAAAAGGAGAACCTTGAGGTTGTCCCTTTTTTAAAGGTTCCCTTCTTGTTGTTCATTCCCTTATTCTTTGGCAGTTGAAGAGCGCCATTTACAGTGGACAGAAGTCAATAATGAGAACAGGCCCCACTGCAATCAAAGACTGGCTCAATCATCCACAGCTGTTACAGATACCTTAAGGTTTGAACAGTTTAGTTTGTAGCTCACACACCGAGTGAACTTCTTTATTTCCATGTAGTCGTAAGTTAATACGAGCTGGAAATACTGTACCATTGACATCTGAACTATCTTGGCATTGAAACGAATAGTAATATTTATTTTTATTGGTATTTGTAATGAAGTGGTCTTATCAAGGAGAGCCAGCCAATCGCTTGAAGTATCGCCACCCTAAATTTACCATGTAGATCTCCGGGTTACAATGGCTATGATAGTCCTCGGTGTAGCCTATTTGCCTATTTAAGAGCATTGCCTCCGAACACAGAGGACTTTTCGCACAGTTTATGACTATGTGGGAAAAGGAGATCTTAGCAAGGACTCTTGGAATCCAACAAGAAAATTGGGGGTAAAAATGCAGGGAATATTTTTCGAAATTGAAGTTTAATTATCTCTGAAAATGTATGGTTACCGCCATTTTTTTAATTCCAATAGCCCTTACTAAGTTCCTTTTTCCAGCATAGTCAAAAACCGCGCAAAAATACCGTTGACTAACGAACTATTGAGGACGATGCCTTTTTTTGCTACTGCATGCACGCACATATCTTCTTTCCATCTCAGGATAGTATTGTGGTCCTTGTACAGAGCATCCTAGCTTGGAGCCTTGATTCCTAGCCTCCCACGCAGTCGTTTTTAGGGGAATCGTATTTCCTCCTCCCCACAAAACACGAGTCCCCTAAAAACGACTGCGTGGGAGGCTACTTGATTCCCTATACCACGAGATCTCCCTTACGTTTTCTCTGCCTAAGAAAAATAAGGACGGCTTGTACACGTAGTCTATTGATTCCCAATCATTTTGACGCTAAATATAAAGGTTCATGACGTCTGTTTAATATTTTTTTTGCATGCGTTGGTGATGCTGTTATTTCAGTTTGAGCCCTGAAGAACGGGAAAGATTTAAACAACAAATGAGGAGACAAGCTGCCCTGAGAAGTGTAAAGTAAGAGAGCCATGCTCAAATATTTCACATATTAACCGTAAATGAACACCTAAAATCATTTCATTTCTTCTGAGATCTTCTACAGTATTTTCAAGGCATAGATTCATTTTGTTTGGACTGAAGAAAGACTCAGGGTCATGGAAAGTCATGGAATTTGAAGCTTGCATTCCAGGGCCCGGGTTGTTCGAAAGCCGATTAACGCCGATTAAATGTTTTCAAAAGCTTATTTTAAGAGAAGGGTAAAAGTGTCTTGGAAAAATACTTATGCAAGTTTGAGATAGAGCCAGCAGGCATGAAATAGTTTTTGTAAAGTCGTAACCTTTATGAAACACTTATTTATAAGTAAAACCGGCGATTTTATTCGCTGATCGCGGCGAATTTGATTGCCAGCGAAAATCGCAAGCGATTTTTGCCACCGATTGATGCGGACACACTTGGCGCCTTTTTTCGCCGATCGCGGCGATGTGGCCCTTCAAGCTTGTTCCCAGGCTCCATCTTATCGCTGCTTCTCACCATTTTGAATAGTAATATGATAAAATAGCCCATCCTGATTGATTGGCGATTCGCAGCGATGAGCGTGGAAAATCACGGGAACGGGCACACTTGGTGAATGCCGGCGAATTTAATCGCCGCAATCCCATGATGCCACGCCACCCTCTTCATCGTGCCGTCAGAATATTAATTTCTGACTAATTCGTTCCCAAGTCACTCAAACGTCAGAAATTACATATTTCGTTTCGCTTGATAAACCATTCTCGCGGGAAACGCGAGACGAAGGAATAGAGCAACGAAATAAGAAGACGTGAGAGCGCTGCTAAATTGGGCTTGATCGCAGATTATAATTTTACCGTCTTCATTGTTATTTATTTATTTATTTATTTATTTATTTATTTATTTATTTATTTATTTATTTATTTATTTATTTATTTATTTATTTGTTTTGTCTTGTTTTAGTTCTCCCTTTGTTTTTTTTTTAGTTCTGGAACGCAACTACCGTCACAAAGATTGTCTACTTCTCAAGGATATAACTGGAGATCAGACAGTCATGAAAGGCAACTTTCGCCGTCCACAAACCCTGCTTTTGATCACTACGGCGAGCAAGATTCAGTGACAAGGTCTTCTGTGCGTCAGGCGCAAAACTTAGCTGTGTCCCCACAGTCTGTTTCAAAGCCAAGGAACCCAATATTTGAACACTGTATTGGGCAAATGCAAAGTGCACCTGAACAAGCTAAAACACGGTCATTTGTTTCACATAATAAACGAAATAAAACGCAGGTTGATTCTTGTAGGCATCTCGCATATCCTTGCGGTGAGCCGGTGAATGAAAACATTTCTTCTCAACACGCGATGGATAGATCACCGACGTCTGCACACACTAACATGGAATTTAGGGGTGGATTTGTTGAAAGCGAAATGGCAAGATTGACATTGCACGGAGCGAGAAGCAAGCCAGAAGTGGCTGCTGTCTCCAATGTTTGTGGTCAGCCGACTTCGCCAACATCCACAGGCGTGAAGAGCCCTCAGTTGGCTGGCGTCGGTAGAGCCAGGCTCCTCGCAGAAGCTCGGAAGAACAATTTTGGCGGTATTTGTTACAGTCCTCCAAAAGTCACAGGTACGTGTAGTAGTTATATAATCTAAGATCTCAAGATATTCTCACTGCACACCTACAGTTTAAGTTATGTTTTCTGCTACGAGAATTACATACATACATACTTTATTGGCTCGTC
This sequence comes from Pavona decussata, assembly GCF_977016875.1. Classification (NCBI taxonomy): domain Eukaryota; kingdom Metazoa; phylum Cnidaria; class Anthozoa; order Scleractinia; family Agariciidae; genus Pavona; species Pavona decussata. The sequence goes on along the minus strand of NW_028145477.1, from coordinate 1,474,708 downwards.
CCCACGGGGCTTTTCACAGTTTCAGAGTCAATTTAACATAACATAACTAAGTACAAGACAATGATAAAAGAAAATAAGGCTAGTGGATTAACTAAAACAGTCATTAAGAAGTTTTTGCCTAAGTAAGCGCTTGAACCCCGTCACGGCAGGGCTAAGTTTGAGTGAAGGCTGCAACTCATTTACAGAGAGGTCGTTCGATATTGAAAGGTCCTTTGACCGCTAGCAGTGCGGAAGAGTGGAATGTTCAAAAGTTGAGAGTTTCCGGTATTCCTTGTCGAGACGGCGGATCGATCTTCTGACGAGCTTAGATGTCAAATACTCCGGAGCAATTCGTATTGAACGCGAGAGAGCACGATACCGTTGGTCGAGAATTAAACCGCGGAGACCCAGGACCACCCAGGGGCAGATATCTGGGAAATATTTGATGTTGTAGATAGGTGGTCGCTTACGAGAGGTGATTGCACGTGGAGGTTCGACTGTAGTACGTTCTGTCTTGTTTTTACACGTTAACGTACTTTGGTCCTTTCATATAGCAGATCATTGCAGTGAAAATATGGGTGATTTACTTATTATGAATATTCCCGACTTGCTGTCTGTTTCATTGTCCAAAGCTCATTAGTTTTACGATTTTCTTGTTTCTCTTGATTCAGGAACGGATGCAGCAAGAACAACGCCTACAGTTGGGAGAGGAAGAGGCATGTTGAACTATTTCATGCAATCATGAAATCATGAAAAAATGTTCGAGCACACAATGTATGTGCCGCGCGGACACTCAATTTCAGTTCGTGACGAAAGGAACGTTTTGCTGTTAAACAGCTACCTGTTATGTTATAGTTGGATAAACTGAAATAACAAAATGGACATTTGATTCTTCTTCTTCAACAGAGTTGAGTCTCTACCTTGTACGCGTGGCTTGATTGAAGAATTTTCTGGAAGGGGTGTGTGTGTGTGTGTGTGTGTGTGTTGGGGGGGGGAGTGGGGTAGGGATAGTGCTGACATGCTTCCATACGACTTCTATCTGTCATCTCTGATTCCCCGACTAGATGAAAAATTAACTATCAGTTTTCTTGATTTTTCTTATTTTTTCTTTTTTTTTTTTTTTGGGCGGTGTTGCAGGTTTGATTCTTTCAGAAAAGTTTGAAAGTAAAATGAATTTGGAATGAACAGACCCACCGGGTTTATAGATGTTGTGGTTCAAATTTATCCTTGGTTTGAATTTTATCTTCCTATTGTATGGTACATGTACTGTAAGCCGATAATGGTTTGAAAGGATGGGAAATAAAACTTAAACCAAGGATAACTGATTGAACCACAACATAGAGACCGGAGTTATGAGCTTTCATACCGAAATGAGAACTGATCTCGTACTGTTTTCCGATTTTGGATCATGATCACGTGAAAGAGTACAGTTTACAGTACAGGGCAACACTAGGGAGCCGGAACGGACTCGAACGGGTTTGAAAGTCGTGCCGTTCTCTTGTAAAAATCTCCTTGAGTTTTGTTATGAGATTGTACGCCCTCTTAACCGGCGCACTACACTACCAACCCTCACTCTGATAGCAGAGGCTGGTCTCGCGCAGTGTCATTCAAATGCATAGCTGTTACACTCTTTTAAAAAAAAAAAAAAAAAAAAAAAAGAACGGCTGAGAGTCAGTTAAGAACGTTTTTATTTTGACCAAATGTTTTTAAAATGAACAGTATCAATATGGATAACTTCAAAAAGTCATTAATAATTCATAAGCCCATTGACCTATCGAATGGTCAATAAAACATCACGTGCAGTGGTTTTAAAACCCGATAAAACCTCCTCCTTATTACTATGCGGTGTTTAATGTTTTTTCTCGTATGCTAATTTCCAACGTTCACAAAAGCATCATTGTTATGAACTCTCTCGACACACGCTTTTCCCAGGAATGTTTTTGAAGCCGTTCAAAAAACTCAGCACGTGTTTTATCAGGTCGAAAACCAAAATCCCCGCGATAAAACACTGCTGCTCGTGTTCTAAACATTACATAATACATGTATAAAGACTTCAGCAGTATACAGTCCACATTACGGCACATATTACTCTTTGATAGGTGTCTTGGTCACGTCCGCATAGATTTATTGAAATACCATAACAGGTAACCTAAGAACATCTTAAAGGGGAAGTATCACGCAAATTTGCCGTCATTTCAAAATCCAAAAATGTTTGTCTGTCAGGAGAAACAGCGAAATAATTGTCAAATTTGTTATAAATTATCACCCCCAATGCAATAAAACTGTCGATTAAAGCCTCTGGCCAGAGACAGAGAAGGCCGGTATGGATTGAAACTTGAAAAATGTTAGGCTAATGTTTTTCAAGTTCTCGCATATCTGTTTCCAAAATGCGCTAGAGCAGTCATTCTCGTCATTCTAGAATTATGCAGCAGCTGATTGAAGGTCTTATTTCATCATTTTTAACAATGATTTCAAAAACCCCATGATACTTCCCCTTTAGGAACTTTTTCAGGCCCAAATTGCCAAAAAAAAAATAAGTAAATAAGAACGTTCAGCCGCAGCCCTAAAGTTAGATGTTCTTATAAAAAAAAGAGTGCACTCTACCCTCAACCCTGAGTAGCAGATGCTCGTCTCACGCACTGTCAATCAAATGCATAGCTGTTATTTAGCAACCGTAAGAGGCTAGATAAAGTTAACATGACGCGGCCACGCCCCGGTTGTTCAAAGAGCGGATGACTTCATCCAACGCTTAGTGGATAAAATGTACTCCAACCCAATACAATTTATCCGCTGGATAGCGAGTTATCTGCTGGATAAAGTTATTTGCTATTTGAACAACTGGGGCCAGATGGACAAAATCAGCATCGTTTGTGTAGCCAGTAAGATATCACGATTCAATTTATTTGGAGTACTCGTGGGACAGAGAAATAAAAGATAATATGTAAGCCACTATTAATAATAAGGGAGCCTGTCTAGGCTCTTCGGTTACTGAATTTTTTTTATTTTATTATTATTTTTTTTTTCTTAACGATGTCAACGATCAGCCGTCAAGGGAGCTGAGGATAGGAAAATATGAAGCGCTCTTTGGGTTAACATTAGATACCAAATTATGTTATGAAAACTGAAATATCAGCAACGAATCTGTTAAAAAGTACATTTTATTTGAATGAGAAACAGGCTAAAACAGGTCGGACCAGTTCTCGATCGCGATCGCACGTTGTTCAAATCGTCGGAGTTTGAACTTAGACCCAATAGACTTTCGGACTGAACTCCGTACTCTAATTGTTAAAACAGCTCGTAACGATAAGACAAATGGCGCTAAAGATTATTTATAATAAATCGGCTTATTTCGAGTGCATTAAAAGGTATAAAAGTTGCCATTGTTTTTAGACACAATAAGCTTTATTCTCTGGACACGTCCCCTCACTAATACACAATCGGAAGCGTGGGGGCGTAACTATGGCAACGCCTCCTACCCCCAGAGATTGAAAGTCTTCAACTACAATGCTTCTGAGTCACGAATTATTGAATAGGTAAACTTTGAATCCACGAACAGCTTCTTTTTCTCAAAAGCACTCCATTTCCTCGTTCTTAGGCGAATTAGGGAGGACTGACGTGACCTAGCACCTATGGCCTGATATCCGATCATGAGAGGACTTCGACCTTTCAGACACCTGGCACGTGTTGCTTTGAATAAAAAATGATTAAAACAGCAAGTATACAATCATTTGTTTTAAATATGCAAATCATCGCCGCTCTTCAATGACAATATTTTTTTTTTTGAAAGAATCGAGTTGAAGCCACCATCGCTGGTTTAGACCATGACAACATAATTGGATGATGAGTTCGTTCTCGCTGGTAGCTGGCAGAATGTGGGATCTTTACGTAACTCACTCTGTTTTGACTGGTTCATGGCTCTCCACTATAAACACTTACAACTCCAGTTTACTCTGCGCGTGGATTGTGTTCCTGTGCGACTTAGTATACATCATGGACGCTATAGCCAGAGCAAGTAAGAAAAATTCTCGGGGCTCCTGGATTTCTTTAGGCTTATTCTCGTTTAACATCAGCGCGTGCGGATCGTGGACAATTCTGACTCCAGTCGTTTCGGCGCTGAAATTTGTAACTTTTGTGCCGTACCATTTTTTAGTTCTACTAGAGCTGGACATCACCGGTTTGTATCTATTGTTTTGCGCGGTACGTGTAGCGCGACTTTTACAATCTGGGAGAATTTGTGCTCCTGTCATCTGGACTATTTCGAAATTATTGGAGAAAGGGCGATTCACAGCTGCATTTATGGCTAGGACGAAGAACTGCGAGCAGTCACGGAAGGCGACAAAGCGCCCAAAAGTGGATCGTTTGAAAAGAACTCGACGCGAAGTGTCACAGTTTTTGAAATACATTCAAAAGTTAAAACAATGCGAAATGGAGGCGAGAGATGCGTTCATGGTAGGACCAGAGGATCGATATCAAAGATTTGAGGGCAAAAGGCTAGACAAGCAGCCTGTATTTTGAGAAACCGAGCAATATTCAAACAATAAATTTATTCTACAATGACTGAACGAGACTGTGCGCGTCCCGGTTTTTCCCTCCAATATATTTAAAGAGAATGTAAATATTTTTCAGCGAGCGTCTCACACTACAGACTTTCAACAGGCATGTATTTTTATGTTTATAAGAAAATGACAACTGTTTTGGTTCATAATTTTGTAATGTAAATCAACTGTTTATAAATAAATTTGATGCCATGACATTTGGCCAAAATTAAAACTCGAATACATTGTATTTTTCCGCGTTCCATCTTTGATAGGAAAAATAGATTTTATGGCGTAAAGTTCAACACGTAGTTGCACTGCGAAGAACTGTTCCAGTTTTGATTTCTTTCTTTTTTTTTTCTTTAATTTACTCAAGAACGCGCCACAAGTCAATCCACCTGTCACCTCATTCTTTTCGTGTGTTCTTTGGCGAATTTTTGACAGCAGACTAAATATACAGTTGCTAGTGCTCAAAGGTCATGCAGGTTATGTAAGATGGTCTGGATTAAAATCATTTTCCTCTCAAAAACGTCCCTGAATCATCGAAATTATAACAAATGTTTTGCGAAACTATTGAGACACACATGAACCTGACTGCTCAATAGTCTTCCGCTGGATGGGCGTGCCTTACATAGCTGATTTACACAGACCAATTACTGAATCGGGCCAATTTAGCACAACTTGACACACAAAACTAGTGAGCGGACGAAAAGCCCGATTTAGATAATCTCTTTGGAATAGGTCCTTAAGGCTTTTTAGGACGATTTTCACTCCTGCTGGCTACATTAACAGAAAAAGTAATCGGACAACAAATTTGGCCAATGCGATTGAATCTAGCGACCGGCTTGTAGGTGTAAATTAGACTTTAGGCTGATGTCCTTCGCGGATTCAAAAGTCGTGGAGGTTACGTAAGCGCAGTTGACTCGCTTGTGACTCAATTAAACAGCAGCATAATACATGTAGTGTTGGTAGACTCTTCTCTGTACGTTGCAAGCGTCTGGACTGTCCATCCATTTAAACAATGACAAGAAAATAACCATGTATATGTTATGCTATTGTTATGCTATTGTTATCGATTGTATTTCACTGTTTAAACAAATGGAAAATTCATTAAATGGCCTTCGACCGGCCGATATTTGATCAAGATAGCTGCTAAACCGAATTGCAATCAACTTTCACTGGATCCCGGGTTTTGAATATTTCGGAGTAATTGACTGCAATGAAGCGAAAAAAATGGCGGGTTTGGGGAGAGGATAGACATCCGGCATCTGCATACTGAAATCTTAGTTTGGAAATCCGGTTGACCCGTTGCTCAAGGCAGATAAATTAATCCGCAAAACTTATTAAAATGGAAATCCCGTTAATTCGTTTATTGTTAAAGTTCGTATATTATTAATTCCTAGTTTTAGCCCGTAATCTCTATTATTAATGGTGATGGCTTTTTGTAAAGTTACCGCCTTGACGAGGCTTCGGTACTTTGCAGTAAAGAAAGTTGTTGTACGTGTCCTTGAAGCTAAAAAAATTCTTACCTAGTATTATAAATTAATCGGAATGTCTTAGGTTCGACTCCTGATAGGAGCACTCGGATTTTCTTTTTCTAAGCATGCCTGTGTCACTCACTGAAAAAATGCATCATTCTCAAGTCTTATCTTGCTTTGATTCGGGTTACCGAGTCTTCATATGGCGGAATTGCGCCAAGCTTATCCTTGAAAACTTCCCTGTCTGCTAGTTATTTATGATGACAGGAAGCTTTCAAATAAAAATGAGCGATATAAAGAGTGAACGATGTTTCGATGACTCCATGTCATCATTATCAAGTTCGAAATACATGGTAAACTGATTATTTTTATATATAGTAACGATGATGACACGGAGTCATCGAAACGTCCTTCACTCTATATATCGCTCATTTTTATTCTTAAGTGCTTCACGAAACCTTTTATTATCAGGAAGCTTTCCCTTTGTTATTCTTAAGGGGCAAATATCACTAATATCGTTTCCCACGATTGCAAACCCTTTTCCGGATGATTTAAAAATAACAAAACAAAAAACGAGCGCTCAAGCTAGCAAGCTTCTTGGTAAAAGCGACGTCACCGATCAAAAGTGACTTTACTGAAGCCAAGAAAAAGAGACGTGCCTTAGCAAATGTTTTAGTATAGCGACTCCAAAGGTAACTTTCCTCAGTGTGATATTAAATTTAATGAAGCATACCTTTGAAACCAGCCCTTGCCCCAGAGAAGCGATACCTGCTAATTATATAAAATACGAAAGTTGCGAGAGTTGGCACTATCTGCACGAGCATTGCCACGTGCATTGAGGTCAAGAGCCAAAAGTCATTCGAGTTTTTTCCTATTCGTCTCTCGTGTGGGCGGTGACGCAAATCTGCGTTTTTAACAGACTTTTTGATCATGTGTTCGATTTGTTTAGCCATGGAACCATCGGTTCCAGCTGGGAGTTTCCGCAGGGTATGCAAAGCATGGGACCTGTCGGTTGTGCTATCCGTTTGGATCGGTTTCTGTTTCTCCAGAATCAGTGCAATCAACTCCAGTTTGGTGTTTGCGTGGCTGGTCTTCCTGTGTGATTTGGTTTATACCACAGATGCTGTTGCGAGAATAACCAAACAAGTCTGCTTTTCGACCATCATCGCAGGACTATCAGCAGTTTTCGGTAACGCATCCCTTGCTTCTAAACTTCAGCTTTCAACCCATGTGCCTGTGATCCTAGCCTTTGTTCCGTACCACGTTTTGGTCGTCCTAGGATGGGATATCTACGGTGTCTACATGCTCCTGTGCGCGCTTCGAGCGGCAACACTTGTGAGATCTGGAAGAGTTAGTATCCATTTTCCATCGCATTACTTCACTGCAGCCCCAGCTCAACCTTGTATTACTAAAGCAGCTTCAAAAAATCCATCTAAACGACGATGCAATCATCCGAATCTCAGAAAGCAGTTTTTGAGGTAAAGAACATGGACACTTTTTTTCAGTACTTGTTTTATTTTTGTTGCCATGAAATAACGTTTGCTCATTCACAAACAGTTGGAACTTTGAACTTCAAGAAGAGCAAAGATTACAATACCGTGACAAAGAACCACCTGGATCTGCAAAAATTTCGCAACTTTTCAGTGGTTTTGTGTTTGATTTGAGCAACATACACATTAGTTATTTATCACAGTGCAAAAGGCCATTGTGTAATTTATATAGATGACACGAGTATTCGTTTCGATTCAGTGAAACACCGTTGTTTTCTGTATTTTTATTTAATTTTTGTGTTACGATATTTTTAATAGTTTTGTAGTGATTGACCAACCGAATGTTACAGTTCACGGTTCAAAGGCTAGAATATTATCAATCCGATATATCACTTACATGTTTCAACGTGCTACGTGTCACGGGCTGTATTGTGTAGCATTGCAAATTCTATGACCAAATACTGCAAATGACACATCATTTATTAAAATACCAAGGAAGCTTATCACGAAACGATTTTTAGTGAATGCTTCACATTGATTCGGAGGCGAAGGAGTTCACTAACCGTTGTACTACGATTCCAAACTCAGCTTATACTTAAAGTCTAATTGAACTTTGTATAAATAAAATTATCTTTGTCTTGTCCTGTTCAGTAAAATATACACGTACTTCAAAAACTTTAGTGGGTGTGTAGGGGGTGTGTGACATGTTGATTGTTTGGTGGGCGTGTGCGGGGGTTGTTCTGTTTTCATTTAATTCGGCTTAATTATATTTCTCAATTCTCGCTTTCATATCCAAGAGCATTTAAAACAAAATTAACAGATTCCAAATAAAGGCTCATCTGAAAGCAGATCCTTTTTATTGCGAAAGTGGACTTGTGTGTGCAATATATAGTTCCCAGTATTGTTCTGTAATTTCGACATACGCACAAAATTTCTCAAGTACTTTAGTTGAAGGACTAATGACCACTAATCTTCTGGATGTTGTTTTCCTTCTATGAACGAAGTTGTCATGCCTTGTTTCGGAAACTCACGCTTAAATAATCACCAACAAACGACGAAAGTCAGTTCTGATCAATCAAGATTAGTTTTCCTTGAAAAAAAAAATGTAATATTCACTAAACTGCAAAATACGATAGTTAACAAATCGACGGTAGTTTTCTATGGTCTATACTCTTATAGACAATAAAATGACGTCAAAAAATGTTCAAAACTCAAGCCGGGAACCACGAGCCGCAGGCGAGTGGTTTCACTGCCAAGTTTTGGACATTTTATGGCGTCATTTTATGGTCTATAAGAGTATAGACCATGGAAAACTGCCGTCGTTTTTTTTTTTTTTACAATAACATGGAAAAAGTACGAGCGGAATTGGCTATTTTTTTTCGTTGAGAAAGCGCGCGCGTTACATCTGACGTCATTTTTATTGTCTGTACTCTTATAGACAATAGCTACGAGCCAATCAGCGCGCGGGAATTTGGACAGTTATTGTAAAAAGTGGAATATGCTCAGAATTTCAGCGGGACGTTTCACTAATTGCTCCGATTAAAAAGACAGTTAAAGATTGAAAAAATACAACTGTGATATGTGAAAGGTTAACCTGCGAGCAGAGTCCCTTCGATCTTCCTAGATCAGTCGACTGATCTAGGAAGATCGAAGGGCCTCTGCTTGCAGGGCAGTGAAAGGTTAACTGAGTTTATTTTCACTAGCAGACTATTTAGAAAATATCATAGACTACTTATTCATGTTGACAGCTTTTAGTGCAATCAACTGAGCACGCGCGTTCTCCCAAATAGACCAACGAAAAGATTTCTGTGGATAATCCCTTTGAACCGGTAACGTAGGGAATATTCTTCTGCTTTTGGCTAATTATCATTTAGGCATAAGAAAGCAATAACATTGTTTGTTTTATTTCGTTGTGGGGGCACCATTTTGGTTGAACTTCAAAGCGGAGCCCGTCCGTATTTTAAATCTTTTAACATTGAGAAGATTTGCAACTAATTCTCGAGAGTACGAATGAGGGGAAACGCCTGGTTTCTGTTCGACACAGCAAGAATCAGCTGTATTACAAGCAAAACACTACCTTAATCCCAGAGGTTTTCTTTCTTCTGTATTCTCAAACAGAGTTGACCGGCGAAGCGGCGAGAGAAAAAAACCTCTGGTGACTATGGCACTGAATCTCACTTCAGTTCATGCACGCCAGACGCTAGGGTCAAGATCTGCCCCTCTGGCTCTGACTGGAGGATATTTTAACGTAACGACCACGCAATCAATTTTATTGATTCTACTGTACCTACTGAGGCTATGGCAAGGATGTTTGTTTACAACGCTGTGTGAGGTAAGACTTACCCCTCACTACCAGGCTGAAGAATTAGTTGCAAGATGAAAACAAATACTATATGCAAATGGCGGCCGACCGATCCAATTTTCTTTCGCTGTAAGCATTTGTCAGCTATAACCACAGCTCCAAAACGTCTGTGTTACAAGATTTCAAAAGACGTACATGAAGCCTGATCATTTTCCAGAAAGGAAGCAGCTAAGGGACCCTCAAACGAAAGTGCCGTTAGATGTTTTGGATCGAGAGGATGTGACTGCCATTCTTGCTCGCTAACTGGGCGTGGCAAATGTATCCATATTTTTCAACTTCTGTCCAATAGTTGCAAACATTTGTCACTGAATGGTTTACCATATCTATCCACAAAGGAATGATTGCTTTTTGTTTTTGTTTTTTTAATCGTTGAAGGAAATGGTGCATCCAAGAGAGAGTACGAGAAGCACTAAAACGGAACAGGCTCAACAAGGCTACTCCCACTGATAGCTAAAACTTAGGCTAGCCTTCAGAATGCAGCTGAGAAGATATATAAGTATATATCTCCTCAGCTCAATAGCGAACTTAAGTAAACGACTACGGCGACGGAAACGAAAGCGACACTTGAAAATACAACTTCATCCTATTTGTGCTATTTCGCGATTATTTCAACTCATTCAACTTCACAAAAACGTACGTCGGATCGACCCAGGAATCAAATTGGTAGGTGCAACGCCGTCGTAGGTTCATATTCTCTACAAAACCTTGAATTTGGTTATTTCATGTTGTTGTTTTGCAGAGGACGGCAAAGAAATGAAGCAAAATTTAAAAGCCATATGCAGAGCGATTGTTTTGCTCGTTAAACCCATTGCTTGCGGCCTTGTCGAAGTTTCCTAATTAATATAATTCGCGGCTCAATCCTGTTTTAGGAGAAAGAAGAAAGAAAACGTCTGGGAACAGGATAGGGAAAAACAAATTTAAAAACAAAACAAAATTTAAGTTCACTTTGATTTACCTTTGAGGTAAATAGTCGCGTGTTGTGTACACCTTCTCGATGCATTATCACTGAACAACAACTCTGACGTCACCAAAGGAAAAGCGCGCGCTGTATTTTTCTTTCCAACTGAAAAGCATCTAGTGTTCACCCATGGCTTCTCTTTCGGTAATCGTATCCAGATTGTGGGGTGTTTATGTCACTAACGCGGTCATTACTGGCTGGTGCATCACAAATATCAACCCATACAATACAAGTTTGCTGTACGCCTGGATGGTGTCCCTGTGCGACTTGGTGTATATCATAGACGCCTTTACAAGATCAAGCAAGCGAGTGTACCGATTCGCATTCACTGCTGATTTGGAATTGCTGGTTAATTACAAATCACCTTTATTCCTCTTTGACATTTCGCTATTTCCGTGTAAGATTTTGACCCTTATACCATTTCATGTGCTGGCCATTCTAGAATTGGATGATTCTGGCGTTTATTTAGTGGAGTGCTTGCTTCGTGTGGTAGTGCTGTTAACATCTGGGAGATTTCATGTGGGATCTGCATTCTTCAAATCAAGTAAACGTGGACGTGTTCATCCTGCACAGGAAAATAGTGGTCTCGTGAAAGCTAACCAGAAGAGTGTATAAAGAAGCGAGAGGAATCGACAAAGAAGATTCTGTCAAAACCAGACGTTGCTTAACAAACAGGTGTTCGGTTGTGCAAAGAACGAATACGCCAAGTCGGAATTACTGTCAATATCTCTAACATTTGTTTTATTTCATTTATTTTTTCTTTCTGTCCTTTACCTTTGAATCGACTAATCTCAAATTAGAACTTGAATATACCGATAAAAAATCTCGGCTTTCAGAGGGCAAATGTGAAACGAATAAAGGGCTACAATTCACGTAAAAGCAAAACTATTACAAGGAAAATGAGTCTTCTTTCACAAACCAAAATATCACATTTATTGCTTTCACTATAAACAGTAAATTTATGGCAACCAGAGGCAACCGATACACAGCATTAAAATAAAAACGTTGCACACAATCTAGAATCCTCCACGCATTTAACCAGGGAAATGTTTGAAAATGGATAAAAATTTATAAGGTATTTAATTTACTGTCCAGGAGGAGAGAGTTTAATCTAATTATCATTCTGTACAAGTTGAACTCCGGCGCGCCATCTCTATGCGGTCGAAGAGCCTTTCTGTTGCTGTTTGGTGGCAAATTCTGCCATCCTGCTTTCCATCATCGGTCTGAAATGGCGAATTAACCCCTAAAAACAAAAAAGGAGAGTTGCGAATTTAACTCTTCCCTCAGTCTTACTTTGGAGTTGTAACTACATCTTAGTAACGCATTTATAGAGCATGAATTCTACATAAGTATTCACATGCAAACTCAACTCACAGGTCACGAACACGCGCCGCCATTTTTCCCGCGCTTTCAATACTATTTGCTTCCGGTATGCTACACAAGCTGAAGTTTACAATACACTTTTCCATTTATTTGCTCCGTTTTAGTCTGAAACACGCTAACTTTCCCGCGCATCCTCGTTTATTTACTCCCCGCTGTCACTGAACCATACCACTTTTCCCGCGCTTTTCCAATGACTCACTACGACCCACCACTGGTCTCACGAACTCATACACACACTAACTTTCCCGAGCTGTCTCATTTATACACTCCCCGCTGTTTGTGAACCACACTACTTTTCCCGCGCTTTGCCAGTGGCTCACTACGACCCACCACTGGTCTCACGAACTCATGTACACGCTAAATTTCCCGCCACAAGGTGGTTTGTTGTGCTTACCTGTACTGGCCAGTCATCTCGTTTATTTACTCCCCGCTGTAACTGAACCACACTACTTTTCTCGCGCTTTTCCAATGGCTCACTACGACCCGCCACTAGTCTCACGAACTCATACACACGCTAACTTTCCCGCCAAAAGGCGGTTTGTTGTGCTTACCTGTACTGGCCAGCTATCTCGCTTACCTACTCTCCGCTGTAACTAAACCACATTACTTTTCCCGCGCTTAGTGGTGGGTCACCACTGGTCTCACGCACGCACACACGCTAACTTGCCCGCCAAAAGGCGGTTTGCTGTGCTTACCTGTACCGGCCAGGCGGCACCATCACCCAAGGCACAGATGGTGTGACCTTCTATCTGTTTACTCAGCTCCTGTTTTTAGTGAAAGTGGGAGGATGTTAACACAGTGGTATAATATACGGCGTCTTGTTATACTTGAACAATACCGATGCCTTAATGTTGGACAATGTTATCCACAACGCGTATGATAAGACTTAGTAGTTATTTTAACGACCTTTTTAAGTTACATATTACTTACCCACAACATGTCAATCTCATCCGGTGTGGCATTTCCCTCAACTGAAGCAACAAATACCAAAATTATTAGTGATTGTCAAACATTTCATAATAAGCAACCTTGGGCGTTTTCCATTTGTCAGACCGATTGGACCGTGTACCAATTTGAAGGACTGATTCTTCGGAATTCTTCTTCAAAATGGCGCACATTCTGTGTGCTATTCTGAAGGAATCCAAACAGTGGCATATAAATTGACGTTCAAATAGGTGCGTTCCGTTTGCGCCATGATCGTGCTGGCCGGACAGTTCTGACAAATGGAAAACACCCCTATAATGTAGCTAGAGCAAGACCTTGAGATTTAACGTTTCTGTGGATGAAGGGTGACTATCCAAATGAAAATGAGCAAATGAAATGTACTTCAGTTCCAGTCCCACTTGTTCAAAGAAGGCTCATAAGTTAATGCAGGCTTAGGATCAGTTTTGAATTCTGATTTATAGCTCAACGATTCGATATTATAACGAAATTATTGAAATCGACTGTAGATTAAGAATTTTAAAGCGTAGAAAAGTTTTCAATAACCGAAACAGAGAGCCTGATTAAGTTTAAGCCCTGGATTCAACCGAACTACAGGTAACCGGCTTTCGAAAACGGCGACCAATGTGTTTCATAAAAATCTGTCGTGACTTCGTCGCTCGCTGTCGCGACTTCGTCGCTCAAAGAAGTCGACTTGCGGCAAGTATATGCTACCTTACACAAATTTCCCTTTTAAAAGGCCATAAAAACAACATTTTAACAATTTTGCTTAAAAGTTCTCGCTGTGTGCCTCAGTCTAAGATTTGTCCGTTTCTTGGACGCGGCTACAGGTAGCGAAACTGTAAACTTACCGAATCTGTACATTATGGTTGTCATCCAACTACAGCCCTCTCTGCATGGTGTACACTGGTGAAACACACACAAACGGTTATGGAAATACCTACAGTAACACTGGGAACTCGTTCAATACAATTATGTACAATTAAAGATTTGAAAAAAGCGTTATTGTCAAACATCGGTTGAAAGCTGACATCCATTTAAGAATTCAGCTTTAGTTCCCCTAAAGGAACTAAAAAGTGGACGAAGTTTGTTATTCATACAAACACATGCACTATCCCATACACTATCAACTAGACAATCACTACAAACTAGCATGACTACACACAATTATTACGTATCACTGTATAATGGAATTCCAAGGATTTGATTGGCTTATCGGTCATGGTATATGAGCCATTATATCATGCTCGAGAAACAGCGACCATTAAATTGCCTTCTTTTTGTTCTTGCAAAGCGAAATCAGCAAGATCTAGCAATGTATTTTTTGATTATTTTTTAACAAACCAATTATTCTACTCGCGCGTGTTGGGTATGAGATGATTGGCTATTTTTCATATCATATCCAACGCGCGCTCGTGGAATAACTGCGTTTTAACCCCTGCCGGACCAAGCTGAGTAACATATCAGGAAAATGAGATGGTAAACGTAAAACAGCTGACTTAAGGGAACTAAAGAAAAAAGTAGGTAAAATGGGGAACTACGCTTACCTGACCGCAGCTCTCGTGCTTGTAAAACTCAATAAGCCTTGCAATGGCTTTGATGAGATCACACTGAAGAAGAACAAGACCCTGTTATTCACGAGGAACACTGCCGAACAGTTGGTGTGCAATCACTCAAAGACAGCATTGCCATATATTGGGTACATGCTACGCATGTTTGTGGTAGGAAACTCCTACACACACGTAAGAAGGGATTGACGCACGCGCAGTTCCCATCGAGGCTTTGTATCTCAGATGGTAGAACAGTCGACTAGAAACTCAAAGGTAGTGGGTTCAAGGCCCATCTGAGCCACTGATCAAGCAACTTTCAAGAAATAACAATTATGACAAATTGAGACTAAAATTTTTGTTTCAATAGTTTTATGCGTTTCAAAATAACGGTTTTTAGCCCATCCCGACATGTAAACAAGCTTGTTTGGTCATAACAAGTTTGTTTGAAGAGGACCCATCTTGTCTTGGGTAGGGGGATTATCAAAGACACTACCTATCTCATGAACATTACCAACAAAATCTTATTAGCTTTAAAATTTGAGTTAACACAGAAATATCCAGCTAGCAAGAGTTGACCAGCAGTGCTAGATAAACAAGAAAAGTGAGGCTTGAATCTCATCGTCATTTTTTACTGCTGGATAAAGGGGTGGCTATGCAAAAAGATACCATCTTCTGAGGTTGAGGAAGAGGGGTGGAGGCAGAGACCGCCATCTATTTTGTGGTTTGGTGGGCCCTGTTTGAGTGCAGTATTTTTCACTAATTCTACAACTTCACGTATAACGGCACCTGTTTATTCATGACTATAAGAGCAGCTGTTCCTAAGCCAGTCTGTGCCTCGACCAGGGCATCAAAATCCATCAGCACATCTTCACAAACACTAAAAGCAAACATCAACAAATTAACGATCTGAAATTCAAATGGTCGAAAACACAAAGGCAGGATAGCTTACCTTTTGGGGATAAGTGGAGTTGATGAGCCACCGGGGATTACTGCCAATAGATTGTCCCAGCCGCCTAAGAACAAAAAAAAAATACCATAAGCCTGAAATGCGTTATTTTTACGTGATGAAACTGTCTGAACTCTGATGTAGGCCTCCTAATGTAGATTTGTGAAGAATGAGTGAGGAGATTTCTCCCCTTCCATAAACACATTTGGTTTCTTGATGCGGTTGCTTTTTGGTCGAAACATGATCAAACATTTTTGCTCAACATAGTGTTTGTCACATAAAATCCTTGGTAGCTAAACGGGCAAACAATGTCTGACCAAACATTTGGTATTTAAAGTGAGCCGACATAACGCTTCTTGCACATTACAGCTGAAATTATGACATGCCTAGTTTCAATGCCATAGAAATTCGGATTCTGATTGGTTGCTTTTTCCTGTTCGCGCAAGTTTTGTTTGCAGTGGTTACTGAACGATCAAATTTAAAATTGTTCTTAGGGGAAAATGTTGGATGAAATGTTTGATCTAGATCAAACATAGAAAACCATTAAATGTGATATTGAGAGAGGCGGCAAAACGATCAAACATGTTCTTCTAACAAGGTGTTCAGTGAAAATGTTTGAGCATTTAGCCTTCACTAGGTGGTAAAAGAAAATAATAATAATAATAATAATAATAATAATAATAATAATAATAATAATAATAATAATAATAATAATTAATAATTCATATTTAAACAGGGTGATCCCTTCAGTCGCAGGACTGGTATCAACGGGGGCCCTGTATAATTATTCATTAATTACCGGTAATGAAGTCTTACTCAAACGGGAAACTGCTTTCAGGGAAACGCCATGAGTGATGTATTAATTTAGGAAATAATTTATCTTTAGACAGGAACCTTAAGCTTTCACTGAATTATCTTACCAAGCACTCCTCCAGCATGCTTTTCAATCAGGAGTTTTAAAGGAATGGACATCTCTTCCTCAACTGTACAAGGATGATTTACATGGCCAGATATGTTGAAAAGCTGAAAACAGAAACAAGGAAGATTGTAAGAAAACTATTGGGAATATAAAAGAAAATTAGCCGAAATCCAAAGAGGAGTCGTGATCGTCTACATGTTATTCACGACATAATTATGCTATTAAGTCAATTTACTCAGTTCACAGTCTGCACACTACAATGACTGGTCATGTCAAAAGCACAAAGGACGGAGATGAAAAGATTGAAAATGTCAGGGATATCACTGTGTCTGTTTGAAAGATTATCCTCAAGACACAAGCCACATGCATCAATGACTGTGGGCGTATCACCAGCGGCTTCGTTTGAACAGCTTTGGTTACAGAAAATGTCACCCTTTAGACGGAGATTGTTTCGCCACAGGCAGCCATTGCCGGCTACAGAGTACATGTATATAATTTTCAACAGATGCATAATAAGATCCCATGATGGTTTGCCTGAACATGTTCTTGTATTTATATAAACAAACTTGATTTGCACTGCAATTTCTTGGAGAATTTAGTGAGAATTCTCATCAAATTTGACCCCTCTGTACCCTATGACACTACTTAGAATGCATTTTCAGTTAGAAGGGGTTTGTTTTTAGCTAGGCACTGTGTTCAGTATGTCAGGGGTATGGGACTACAAATAAAAGGCTTTGCTTATTCCAAGTTTGGAACAAATGGGAAAAATGCCTTTGTCTAAGCCCAGACAGCAAAGCACTGAAAATTTGCTTTTAAGGCAAAAAAAAAAAAAAAACTAACAACAATGTTCGGTGTTGTTCTATTTTATTGTTGGTTTTTGCTTGCCTTTGTACTACTAAACATTCTGGATTGGAAACAAGTTTATAAATAATCAAAGGGCTTCTAATACTTCATTAGCATCTATATTTCCAACCAAAAGGTTCCTGAATGTAACACAGGTACAATCACTCTGACCTGGTTGTCCAAAAGCCGATTAACACTAATCCATGATTAAAACTTAACCGAGGTTTACATCTCACTCATTAAAAGCGGTTTTCGAAAGCTAATTTAAAGCTAACGTTAAAGACAAGTCTAAAGTCAAAATTGAGGGGGAAAATCTTTGGAAGAATCTTTGATGATTAGTCATTAAGGACGGTGCCTACTATTGTTACTGCGCATACGTTCTGCGCATCTTGAGATACTCGGTTTTCCTATGGGTTTGCCTACCAATACAGGGATATTTTTGTGCCGTTTAAAACTATACGGAGAAAGCAGAACTTAGCAAATGCTTTTGGTATCTCAAAAGAAAATTGGGGGTAACCATGCATTTTTCAGAGATAATGAAGCTTCAATTTAGGAAAAAATCCCATACATTGCTTTATATTTTGGCGTTTTTTAGAGATATTATAATTGCTTAATTATCTCTGAAAAATGTGTGGTTACCCCCAATTTTCTTTTTGGATTCCAATAGGCCTTGCTGAGATCTGTTTTTCCCGCATAGTCATAAACCGCACAAAAATACTTTGGTATTAGTAGGCACCGTCCTTAAATTTGAATCAAAGTTCACCTTAATCCAGGATTAGTTTAATCGGGCTTTGAACAACTGGGCCCTGCTCTGTCGGGGTTTCATTTAGGGCTGAGCACGGAGCAAATTGACCAACTGTGAATATGTCTTTGCTCGGTTGCTTTGACTAACTTGCCCAGGTGCTCTAATCTCTTGCCTGTCTGTCCAAAGTCTTGATGAAAGCCCTTGCTCTGAAAGCAAATAGATGACTGTGAAGCACTTACCTTGGTGCCAGTGTTTCTTGGTCGACCAAACGATGCAAACCAGTCTGCTCCTCTTCTACAGATGGCCTAACAAACACACAAAATAATGATGATTTACTTGCCAATGATAGATTTAAATGTTAGCTTAAGGGTGCCACTATAAACAAGCAAATTTTTCTTTTTTAAATAATATTTTACAAACCGGGGCAACAGCAACAGTCTCCACATTGGCAACTGTAGTGGGGCAACCAAACACTCCTGTTCAAGAAAACAGAAAATGAACTGTAATCAAATGCTGTCAAAATGATAACGTGAATCAAACGAAATCATAATATCATAGATCTTTCAACTTTACACTCAAACAGAGCTCATGAAAAGTCCCATCCAGTCATCTGGAAAAAGCAGCCATTTTTGTGTAGGAGAGCAAGACCTGCCTAAAAGAGTGGCCAACTGCCAACGGCATATTAATATTAAGTAATTTCAGCCACCTACAAATGTGAAAAACTGCATTATTAAAGGAAATGCAGTGACAGACAAGTTGCAATTTTCTTTTCTTCACACCCTGTACAGTTATTTTAACTTATAAATAAATGTTGAAATGGGCACTGTTTGTGGGAACTGTAACGCAACTTACTGTTCATTTATTCATAATTTTATTTTGAAACAAATGTTACTCAAACTGTACTCACAGCAACTCAGATGTATTACCAAAAGTACAATTTCATTACAAATGAGGCAGTTTGAGAAAAAGTTTGCCTTGGAATAGTATGCTAAGAAACAATCAACACACTCACCAACATCAGCTGGGAATGGTGGCTTCAAACGTGGTTTGCCTTGCTTCCCCTCCAAACTCTCAATTAGTGCCTTAAAAAATTTCAAAAGTTCATGATAAGATTTAATAGATGAAACACCATCATGGTTATGAATTTAACACTTAAGCAGTTGCAAAAAAAAAGCTTTAAAAGGCTTGAACAGGATTCAAACCCATGACCACTGCAATGCTGGAGGCTCAGTGCTCTTCCAACTGAGAGCTGACCATTTGTTTGAGTCTTCATTATAAGATACCAAAGGAAGATGACTACTTGAAAGAGAAATAATTGGGTATGAACTATCACATGAATCATGTAAACTGCAGACAAAAGACTTGACAGATGGAACACAAGCATATAGTAAGAAAGCCTTGAAAAATTGAACACAATAATGACAGTTGCAAGTTCAATTTATCACTTGTAACAATGAATGGAAGTTCAATTAAACCTCCTCCCTCACAGAACATTGGACCATTAATTAACAGTGACCATATAAAAGACATTACTACTATGACACAGGTAGGTATGGGAGCTGTAGGTTAAGTTACAGCTCACCGTTTCTTCACCACAGATATAAGCTCCAGCTCCTCTGTGCATGTACACATCAAAATCATATCCACTACCACATGCATTCCGGCCAATCAGCCCCTCTTTATACGCCTCGTTAATTGCCAGCTGCATGTTGGAAGCTTCATTGTAAAATTCGCCTCTGATGTATATGTACGCTACAGTAATACGAAAATACAAAATAAGAACAATGGTCATAACATGCAAATGTAAGATGCAAAAACATAGTACCGGTAATACGAATTTGTTGTTCCAGATGAAAGTGTGCATCCAAAAAAAGCTGTGAGTGACTTTGGATTGATTTCTCAGTGGACGTTTTAAACTTACACTGTACATGTGATTTATAGAGTTGAGTTTCTGATTACAGTAAAGATATTGCTACATGTATATTAATGCCATTAGTGATCCCTAACACAGTGTTTACACCATGCCTCATTGTGATAATTGAAGGGGTGCATGGAAAAAAGCACTAAGTGACACCTTATAGACTGTTAGATTCTCCTAACAAATTTCTTTATTCTACCTTCTATGAACAAAGGAGAATTTAAGATGTTATCAAGAATCACTTAGGGCTTTATTTCATACACCCTTTCAATTGCTGACAGGGGTTTTTATGTTCACAACCTCAAATTTCCCTTGAGTCACTTAAAGCTTTTTTCTTGTACTCCATCAGTTATAACTCCAGAAAACAGGCAAGCCTACATGCACACTTTATTCCCAAAATATTGTTCCGCAACTGGAAAATACACCAGAGTGACCAGGCTCTTGCATACAGCTGGGTACAGGTGTACATGCATGTCAGTTTCTCCTAGATTGTATGTTTGTCCTTGCTGTGTCAACACACCGTAAATCAAATAATTATTGTTCCTCAATTTTCAGCTTCAAATCAGTTCAATGACAACAAGCTTTATTACCAAATTAAAAAGTAAACTTAATTTACAACATAAATAATATATTAAAACAAAAGAGGTAACATTTACTCAGAAAAACCGAAAAGGTAATCGAGCTGAGTAAAACTAAATAATGTTTAAATTATATAGAAGGTAGGTTGACACTAAAGCTTGAGCAAAGCAATTGATTAATTATTAAAAAAATAAAAAGAAGAAGAGGAAAATTATGAATGAATAAATAAATAAAAAATAGTTCTCACCTGCTCTTGCACCCATGCCAGCTCCAGCCACCAAACATCCCTCAATCAGTTTGTGGGGATCATTCCTCATAATCTCTCTGTCCTTACAAGTTCCTGGTTCCCCCTCATCAGCATTTACTACAAGGTACTTAGGCCTATGCACAAGTAAAGGACACCCGCTGTGACTAATTTTCTCACACAAGTAAAAACAAAAACCTAAAAACCTATGCTCACAGAGCATGTCTGCCAACTATCCCAGATACAGTACAAAACAAATCTCACAGTCTCCCGTATGAGTCACCAACTTTCCTGGATAAAAGCAACTTTAGATATCCTCTCTACAACAAAATGAAATTTTAACTCCAAATTTTCAAAAAAATCCACAAAATTTCAGGTTTTCAAAATCATGGTCATGTTTTTGGGTGTATTTTCACACCTTTCACCCAACCTGTTTTGGACCTTGAAATGCAACGGCTCAATTTTGCCAAGAAAGTAGGGGGGTTATTAATTGTTTGTTGTTGTTGGTAGGTGGTGATAGGCAAGGTGGTGGGGGGGCATAATATGGACAAATTTTGGGGGTAGATTGGGTTGTTGTTTGGAGTTTGGCAGAAAATGAAAACATCTTCAGATTTCCAATCTCCAGAGCCTGGTGTCTGTACCACTCTACAAGGCAAATAACATGTACTGTACCTTCCGTCTGATGGCTTGTTCATGAATCCCCACTTCATTCCTGTTGGGAAACCTGGAAGGAAAATTGAAGATGAGAAGAAATGTTGGTAGTACATGTGTATAATTATGTCACAGGTCTTGTAGAAGAGACTGTTTCATTCAGGAGAACTAAGGTACATGTACATGTTCATGTAAAAAAACTACAAGTTATGATGATTATCTGGTAACAATAATAAAAAAAAACTAATTATTTCTTGGGATGCATTTCACATACAGAACATGTACTTCAATTTGTTTAACAATATACCCTTAAAATCAATTACAGGGCTGTCATTAAGAGGCAGGAGCCGGGGATTTCCCCCGGTTACTAAGAACGTGGCCCCCGGCTATTTTCATAGGAAAATAGAAGAAAAATAGAACATAAAGAAATTCCTAGCTGTTTGATTCCCCGCCTACTTGTTGTATTTATCCAGCAACTTGAAATCTTAGTGACAGCCCTGAATTAACAAAAATTATGCACACAATTTATATGAATCTTTCCCAGAATTAATTGCACAAACCTGCTCCACCTCGTCCACGCAAGCCAGACTTTGTGATTTCTTTAATTATCCAATCTTGGCCCTTCAATATGATCTCTTTTGTCTTATACCAGTCACCCTTAGAATACAACAAAAACATCAAATAAGCACTTCATACAAAGTGACTTGGCAAAAAAAAAAAATACTTTACCCTTTGCATAGCTCCTGTTAATTTCCAGTCGTGTCTACCATACAAATTTGTAAAGATGCGATCCTCATCCTAGCAATAATAGAAAAGCATACATGTACTGGTAAATTAATATGAATGTCAATGTACTGATTGAAACAAAATGAAGAGCTTACAATGTATAACCATAGCCTTCCTACGCTGAATTTTAGGCCATAAGTTTTTCATTTTTGATCAGATTTGCCTTGTTTAAAATAATAAAAATAAAAAACAAAAAAACCTTTATTACTGCCAATGTATTTAGCTCAGAGCATTAACTGGGGACACTCTCCAGATCAGATTGGAACTTGGAAATGTTGGTTTTTTAAGGAGAGGGGAAAATGGTACTGGAGTACCAGAAGAAAAATCATTTGGAGTAAGGACAAGAATCAGCAACAAATTCAATCCACATATGATGCATGCCAAGTCCAGGAATCGAACACGAGCCACATTGAAAGAAGGCAAGTGCTATCCCTGCTCCCTAATTATTCATTTTTTTTAAATTTAATTTTGTTATTTGTTTGGTCCTCATTTTCAAGAACAATAATATTCTTGCCGTGGTATATCCTTTCTAAACTACACATAAAACAAAAAGAATGGGCAGCAAAAGAGCACAATTGTTAAGGAGAAAAGCCTCCCAAAATGATGGTGGGTTGCAGAAACACATTCAAGGCCACACCAGAAATATGAGGAAGAATGGGCACAACAGAATGAAAACTAAAATTGAACATAAAATACAGTAGTTGTGTTCTGTCAGCCTTTTTCAACTTTCCTGTGCATTCCTGTGTGAGTCTATAGATAATAATATGCAAAAAACGGCTACAACTTTTCCAAGCAGGAATACAGTGTAACAACTCCAAAACTTTTGGCATGATATTTTATTAATAATATCAACCAACCTTCATGTTTCCAAATGATGTTTTGGCCTGCGAAAGAAACAAAATGATGGTTAATAACAATAAATTATCATTACTATACAGTCTACAAATTATTGTTACAAAATATCTTGAGCAAATAAAATTCAAAGCAAAATGACACAGACCGGTGGTGGGGAAGCTGCAGCCGTAGATGAAAGTCTGCTGCAAGCAAGAGCACGGCATAGTGCCTGAAGCTGTCCACCTGAAGAGAAGGGGAAAAAAAAACATTCAAAAATTGTATACTTGTTAATAATGTGTTCCTCAAGCATCACAGATGCACAGTATTACAATGTGCATGTTGCACGAGTAATACAGATGTTTCTTACTGGCTGAGCTAAGGGAAGAGGTTGTAAATGTGGTTCTCACACACTGAACATAGGGCCCCATGCCAATTTCAACATGTATATTCTCTCAAATGCTCTTTATATATTTCTTATGTTACTGGTTGGGAGAATAGTAGTTGAGATTGGATATAATCTGTCCAGATGTATCACATATATTGTATAATTATTACAAATAAGTTATGTCACAAATATTTAAGGTGAACTATCGATACATATTAGTTTGTCTGATAACTCGTCTGCGTACAAATAATGGCAAATGGGTAAATTATCCATCCAGATGAATTATCTACCTTCGTTCGTCTAAGTACATGTCAGCTAATATTGTAGATACATGTAAGTCTTATTATTTAGTTTGTCTTTTTGCCTTGGTGTACGTTATTTAAGTGTTTATTCACACAAAATATAGAAATACCTGTCCAGTTCGTCCAGACGGATATACATGGAATATACATTCAGAAAAAACGCAAATCAAAATCATAACATAACATAACACACGCTTTATTAACGTGTCTTGTCGTTCTAGCTATATGCTTAGGTGTACTTAAAAGTTAAAAACTACTAATTCTAAAATGCACAATATCAAAATCTAAAACTAGCATTACTTAAAATTACACCCTTAAAATCACAGCCTAAAATATCCTCATAATTCCAGTTATAAGCAGTAGTCAGATCGTAGTTGATCGCCAAAGGCACATATAGCCAGCATCGCCCTAACTGTAACGTCATAGACATCTTATCATATACTGTAACGATTAGTGTTGACAATTTTCTGCTAAAATAATATTTGAACTTACCTTGTAGGCCTTTTATCTGGAGCCTAGTTAAGGGTTTTGCCATGGTTTAAACAAAGCAATCGAGAATTCAGCTTTATAACAGAGGCAGTTGCATAACAAGACACAATCCAAGATGGCGGACACATCAACACCAGCGAAATGAATGACGGGATATTGAGATTTTTCGTGATCAGATCACATAGCGTGTCTACCTTCAGAAGGCGGTTACCGCGCCCATAACCGAGCCAGCGATTGTTTTACGACCCGTACCTGAAGCATGCAGAAAGCCTTGTAGATAAACTACAATTTAATTTTGTTGTTGCACTTGGAATTTAAGTTTTTTAAAAGAAAAATAAATAAATGTTTGGGTACAATTGTATAATCGTTATCGTATAATGTATTAAAAAGTTGAATTTTCCTTTTCTTCCAGATAACGAAGCTCAGTTGATGCTGGTCGTCGAGAGAAGGACTATGGTGGTCCATTATTATCATAGATAAAATGACTGGAAATGCCTGTTTTATTTCAGAAAATTGAAAGCGTATTAAAAAAAAAAGATCAAAGTAAATAAATAAATATACACAAATATAAAAATACAAAAAAATTATCAAAATAAAAATTGGAAGATTGAAATTAAAGATAAAAAATGAAATGAAATTTGAATTTTAAAAAAATTAAGAAAAAAATGAAAATGTAAATAAATTTCAATAAAAAAAATAAAGAAAATTTAAATTAAAGAAAATAATAATAATAATAAAAATTAAATCGAAAACGAAAAAACAACATAATAAACTCCCTTAGTAGAAGTGTAAATTAATTTTTATTTTGACGCTTAACGCTGGGCCGAACTGAATCACAATAAATTTCTTTTCTCAGAATGAGATGTCGTAAAGTGATCTTTTATTTTCAATACGTTTTCAATTTTCTTAAACGGGTTTTCTATGATAATAATGGACCACCATAAAGGACTGCAGCGTGAGCTCCATCGAAAAAATAAAAACAACAACAGCAACTACATCGGCGGCGGTTATTTCGGCGTGTTGTTAGTATGTAACAGCAGGTTTTCACTTGATTTGTAATAATGTCTGGCACGACTGAATTAATTTCGACTTTCGTCGGCACCTGTCGAGCTACAGACGAACTTCATAATATAAAATGTCTTAATTAAATTGAGTTCGACGCGACCATAGCATGACTTTTGAACCGATCATAAGAATTTTATTGTAAGTATAAATCACTGTACAAATCTTCTTTGGTTTTAAATGCCCCCAGGCCCCAGTAGTCGTTTTAAGTCCGGCTAAGGCCATAAGAGGCGAGGGGTGGGGGGATGAGAAGAATCTACACCATCACGCAAAATTGACACGCGACAGAAACGACAGAAAGGTAAAATCTGAAAGTGCGCGCGAAAAATAAACGCGAGGGACAAGTCCCCCGGGCTTAATTTTCGTGTTCGCTTCCTGCACAGAGGAGCCACAGAGGCCTCTTTTGAGCTCGAGTGGAGACAAACAAGGGACTGGAGTGAGTGAAGTAACGAGGCGCGCGGGGCCAATGGGAAGGGAGAAGAGAGAAAAGAGGCACCTGGCACAGGCTCCCCTTTTGACGCTCTTCCATTCGTAGGCTCAGTGGGAAGTTTGATTTCAGTTTATTTTATCAATTATCTTCTTGACAAAGGAAAACCTACACTAAAATATCCCTTTTACAAAAAAGAAATTGTGAATGGTATCAAAACTTAAATTTTAAAAGGCAGGATTCACGTACAAATCTGTCTGATACTGGATTTAAGGAAGACAAAAATTAGCGAGAAAACACAACGTTTCGATGTCGCCATGACACCATTTTCAAGCAGGATCATTTTCACTCCTGTTTTCAAGTGATAAAATAAAAATTATTCTGTCACTTGAAAATGATGTTATGCGACATCGAAACGTGTTTTCTCGCTTATTTTTATCCTTAAATGTCTATCTAAATCTGATCTAATTCGAGTACTGAATTTTGACTGAGAATTTTTTTGCCTGGACAAACTGCGCTTGTTTCACTCGTCTTGATTCTAGATCCCAGAGTTCAAAAACGTGCATAGTAACCCAATAATTTAGCAAAAATACATGTCGGATCCATAGTCACACCAAACGGAGCTGAAACTACTTTCTAATTCAATGCCACGCATGCGCAGATGTCAAACAAGTGATATCTGGCTTGTAGATCTATAGAGTCGATAAGGTTCTATCCGATTGGACTCTGTTGTTTCCCTTGCTTTTTCAAACGCTGGCCTACTAAGTACTATTTGACTCGTGGAACGTTTGATCGGATTGTTATTAAAGATTCTCGCATTCTCCTTTGAGCTTCTAAACTCAGTCCCGGATTTCGGTCTACCAGCACTGTACATAACAGGCAGACTTCCATGTCTCGTGAGTGGACCAAACGCTGGAAGCTTTTTGGAAACTGATAAAGAGGACTGATATGCGACAGCGTCGTCGTCAACGCTTTCCGACCCGCGGCGGTATCCGTAAATAGCAAACGTCTTTGATCTGAAAGTGTTGCGTTCTAAAGCATCCCCTGGCATCTCATTAATCACAGGCATGCTCCCAAACCGGCTAACCCGCACGGTATCTGCAAAACTCTGTGAAGAGCGACGTGGTGATGGCAACGAACTTGACAAACGTTCGGTTTCTATGGCAGCCACGCTTCTCGCTCGAGCGCGGAAGACAGCACGTGGTTTTCGATCGTTTGTTTCCTTAGCAACGTTTTCGTTCAGTTTTACCACGTGACCATGGTAGCTGTTAGAGCGTTTGGCGGTAGCGGAAAATGAACTGCTCCTTGGTCTGACAGCAGGTGGATAAGTCTTCAGCATTTGTTTCACACTTTGTTCCAGCTCCTCGTCACTAACTTCTTCATCAGTTAATATACCAGAGTCTTGTTTAACGTGGTTTATTCTAAGCTCATCTCGATTGTTGTTGTTTCGTACGCTTTCAACTTTGGTAACATATACCTGACAAGGTTTTTCTTTGAGTGGTTCATCCTGTTGTGTCTCCATATCCCATGTTTCTCGTTCGCTTTTAAGCTCATCTTTGAGCCCGCAGATGCTTGAGCGCATGGCCAGCAGCTGCCTGTGCATGTTTCTGTCTTGAAGTTGTATGGCTGCCTGTGAAAAAGAGCAAAAACATGACATCTACTTTTCAGTTCATAACAGTGGGCCGCGTAGTACATAGAAAGAGTCTACTCCAACCGAGACTGAATTCGTAAGACAAGAGAAGCCTAGCTTTCTAATCTCAAAAGGCAGAACACTTCTTCCACATGACTTGAATATTCGCGACGAAATTTACTAGCTTTTTTCCTTTTTTTATTATTTCATTTGCTTCATCAGTCTTTTATACTGCGAATCATTTTAGTTTTACGTAGTTCCGTTATTGCGCAAATACGCAAATACTTGTAATATAAGCGCATGTCCCAATGCAAATTCTCATTGTACCTGAAGAAGGCAGGTTTGGCCAGCCGAAATATAGTACACTCTAAAACGTAATTCTACGTTGTATCGTTCAGTCTGTTCCTCTTATCATGCGTAGTACACTCCGCATTTCGGAAACAACTTAAGAAATTCTGATTTAATTCTAAAGAAAAACTACGTTTTCTTTACCCGCCCAAAAGCTCCCCACAAACCGTTTCGCAAAGCTGAAAAACTAATCCGTTTTGTTTTCGGGGGTAAATATATACGTCGTTAAAAGTTTGATCGAAAAAAGGCCAGCTGGCATTTTCAGAAAACCAGCAGCAGCTCCGCCCCAGTAAATTCGGGGAATAATATCCGGTCCCCTCAAAAAATCCTGTTTTTGAGCTAAAGAATCCTTATTATACGTTGTTAGCCTAGACAAATTTGCGGCCTTTTAGAGCAGCATAAAATGGTGTGGGATTGCGAGGAAAAAAGATTTTAACTATTCTGCTTTAATGCTCTCTGGTCATTGGGGTACTCAAGCGCGATTGATCCATCTCTAGTGAGGAACAAGCTGTATTTTAAAAACTAGGTTATTATGCAACACATTATTCAACAGATTTCCCGTGATATATGTAATTTCGTGTGTCGATCGGAGAGAAAAATGGCAAAATAAAGATCATCTCCAGCTTTTCTGCAATATAAATAAAAGTACGTTTTCACTGTTATGAATGCGTTGAATAAGAAAACAATTATCCTGCTCAATCTTGCGGAATATCCCCCGATTTTAGCGCACTCGGCTTACGGCTCAAGTATCAGGAAATTTTCGCAGAATAATTGTTAATTAAACACCATGCCCAACATAAAAAAATATATAGCCATCGTTCAAACGTCCTCTGGTTGTACTGAAAAACTACGAAATCAACAGGATCTGGCAGCCGTATTTCTCGGTTGTTAACAAAGCAATTATTCCACTAGCACTTCAGTTGGATATGGGATAGTAAATTTATAACGAACCTCGTCGTTGCGATCCTCCTTGGCTATCTATCATCTCGTATCCAATTGTTAAATTTGTATTTTTTTTTAAATAATTATACGCCTCACAAATATAAAGAATGATTTAGTAAGCTTGTTTAGCATTAGCAGGACAGAACATTTGATTTCACCCGTACGTACTCGTCAGGAAAATTGCTCCACCATTCGAATTCAATTTTAGAGAGTTTTAATGTTGTAATATTGAGCCGTTTTTAAGGTTGTTTTAAATTCACTTTTTTGCATCGACAATATTTCTCGGCGGCTTTTTATGGTCAACCTACGGAAGTCAGATAAGAACTGCTGAGTTACATTATAATCGAAATGAACTAACATTATGATCGCAACACCATTGCCAAAACTGATTTTATGTAGGATCATTTAAATGTAATTTTACGTACATCTATATTCCTAAGTTTATATTTTTCAAGTCCGCCAACATATGAACGTCATATTTCTCTTCACAAAAACGTCACCTGTCCATTATTTTTGACAACTTCAAATTTATTCACGAGTCAAAAATGTAAATGAACGATACAGTTATGTCTACAGAATATAAACTTCTGTCTGTTCATTTCTCAAATTAAGTAACAGCCTTTTTTAAAAGAAACTTAATAGGGCATGCCCTCTTGCTATGAACCGGATGAGTGTATAAACAAGCAAATCTACCGTGTAATTCTCGGCGCTATAATTAAGGTCGTGCTGAATGTCTCCTTGAAGTTTTAATCTGACCACGCTTTCTGGATGTGTCACTTAATTTACTCTACGCACGAAAGTTTATATATTAAAAAAAAAATCAATGTTTTGATTTGCACCAATATGATCGTATATATACGGTACGCAATTCGCTAGGGTTAGAGGAAGAGACGAGGTTTTGGGAAGCTAGAGTTGATGTTTGGATCTAAAAGTCTCCCTTCATTCATTTCCATAACTTATGTTGGGTGTATATTGTATGATTAATGTTCTGAAGCTTTACCGCCGTGTCAGCTGTGATGACCCGGTAATCAAGTATATAATTATCCCCCGCCAAGGTTTTATCCTTCAGGTCTTTTTTTTTGCTTTTCAAACACAACTGAGGGTCAAGAATCCGTTTAAAGTTTGTCTGTGGGGTATATAATCGATTCGCAATGTTTGAACCCAAGAAATAAGGTTCCATAAGGTACAGTTGTACACAGTTATAATTTTAAACTGAATGCCCTTCAAAAGATATTCTACCATGAATCGCTGCCGGCCAGGATTTTTTTCTCATGATCTGAGGCAGTATTTCCAACCAAAAAAACCTGCTTTAAAAACAAACCACACAATCGTGAGATACACGGGGAATATAATGCGCTTAACACCTCCGAAACCAAAATATGGAGCGTTTAAAATGCGTTATGACAATTCGCACGAAGTTGGGTAGTTTTCAATAATTTACCCACTTCAGTTTCCTCGAATTTGATCGGTTTGAAACACGATCTACTACAAACACAATTTAGTTTTTTTTTCCTGTGCCATTATGGAGTAAATATAGTGATTTGATGCCCTCTGAGCCGCAAACACATCTTCTCTTTCACAACAAACGGAACTTTTGAAAAAGTACATTTTTACCAATCGAAAACAAGCCCGATACATCGACGAAACGCGTTACGAAAACAAGCGACAAGAATAACGCTGAAATATTGTTAGTCAAAACAAATCGCATCTTAGTCTCGGCAAAACCTTTAACGAAAAAAAAGTGTGGTTAGTCAATCGCGTTGCGGTCTAAAATGTCCGCTTATGTAGGATAATAACAGGTTTAGAGAAGAGAATTGTCAAATAAGACGCACAGGTTAACGCTAAACTGAAATGAGAAGTATTTTGAAGGCGGTCTTATAAATGTCGGCAAGTTTGCAACATGGATTTTAGAGCAAAGTTTTCGATGGTTTAATCGGCCGACTCCGGTAGACTGCATTGCGCTTTCAGCTGCGGAGCACAGTCTCCTTCTAGTTGTCACTCACAGCACTAAGTATGGTATATAGTTATGAGTACACTTCAACAATATTTACACGTTTTAGGAGCACGTCAGTTGGCACAGAAAAACTAAGAGGTGAGGGAAACAAATAAACTCACCAATTCTCTCCTGAGCCAAGCCAGAGCGCTGTCCATATCGAGATGTTCAACTTTATGTTGCTTTGTTTGAAAGTCTGGAACCTTGGGACCAGCGGCGGAAGGCCATATTGGTGTGAGATTTGGGACATCCATCCCTCGCAATCGTCCGCTAAACCACACGACAAACTTTTAGTCTTTCCACTACCGTTAAGTTTATATGTTAACACGTTTACCTCTTCGAAATGAAATATTGCCTCTTCGCGGGACACTTAAATGAGAGAAAAGAATATAACTTTAGGATCCTTCAAGCCGTGACACAAAATTTAACAGGTCCGATCTCGGCGGCCGGTGAAAAAAGTCTGTGAATAATAATTTTGGCTTAGCAGTCCTTTGTTATGGAGGTTTCTTGTTTTCACAACGATTTAATTGATCGACATTGTTTGCCATTGAATCTTGGGCGAGATAAATGAAGACCATCGCGCCCAACCAACCAATTAGCAAAAAACTTCGAAAGAATCATGTTGTTTATTCCAAACCGGTTTCCTTTCTACCCCGTCAGGTGCTTTTGTAACACTTCAACCACTAGAGACGTAAATTTGCATATTGCACTTGCAACCGCTTAATTTAAATTTTCTCAATAGAAAAGACTGTCAATTCTAAAGCCTACAATAATTAATAAAGCGTTTATTCGAAAAGAAAAATAAAACTCTACAAGGTTTCTCTGATTTTATTTAGGAGAGCCGGGAATGAACTATTTGCGTTCTTGAAAATTAACTGAACTACAATATTTACAAACTTCTGGCTGGAAAAACGTTCATTTGGCATTTTTTGTCGCTCCAAATAAAGAGCAATTCAATGAAATCTCAAAAGGATGTCTTTGCTTTCCCAATGACGTCATTAAAGTGTAAACATTTGTTCAAAATAACTTCGAAAAAAGACTGAAAAGCGATGTTGAAAATGCTGAGAGACGCCCCAGGAGCTGTCTCCTCAAGTCAGTCTCGATATTCATTAACCATAGACAGCCAATTTGGGTAAGATGTTTACTTAAACTTCAGCCTCAAATAGTTGCTTCACCGTGCGCAAACTAATTACAGCATTACCGCATTTTTGGCTCACTGTGAGCATTGCAAGATGTTTAAATAAAAATCCCAAATTATTTTCTTTGATACCCAACGTGTCCAATGTTTAGCCGTGCGTTAAAATTAGAAAAGCTTATTACATACCGCACTTCAGTCTTATTTATAAATAAGAATGAAAAACGGAAGCGAATACTTAACTCTAATAAAAATACAATGAATGCTTCTTTGAATCGTTGTAGACAAAACAGCTTTTGTGGGAAAAGCTAGTTATTATTATAAATAAAGAGCTAAAGGATAATTTGCACCTTAATTTAACACCTGACTTGCCCACTCTTTCAGTTAATCTCTAAGAACTTTTAGTAGAACCGCAATAAAGTTAAAGGACTAAATCCACTGTCTGAACAAAGATGACAATCAGCAAGTGACACAAGTATTCCGATAATGGATTTGTTTTCCTCAATTTGTTTTTGTTTGCTGAACTGCAAGCAGGGTCAACCAACGAGAACATGTCAGCAAAATACCTAAAAATGTTGTCTTCTGTGATCGTTTCGAGGCCTTTTTAAGGTTACCCTATACCTTCAGAGGTGTCTCGCGTTTAAGCGACGATGTAGCGCGTCCAATTTAAACTGTAAATACCTAAACCCTTATATCAAATTAAAGCTTATAGAGCTGGCTATCAAACTATACCAAGAAGTTTGAAATGAAATGTCTTGTCGAATTTTTCACGACCTCTAAATGCGAGCATCCGAATCACCTTTCTAAAGCTACAAGTCAAAGCGAATTTTGTTTTTTGTTAATTTAATTTGCTCCTCAGTTTCCGGACCCAAAGCGCTAAAAAGACGTGACGTCTGCGTTTTGCCATATCCAATCGCAATGAAAAGTTATAGAGCATTTTCCAAATAGGATGAAAAAAATGTGGACTGATCGTACAAAAATCGCTCTCGGAGAAAAAAATATTTCGAAAGAAAAAATTCGCAGATACGTTTTTGTTGTTTATATGTTACTTATTTATAAGCTACTGTCCAAATTTGAAGGCAAACGAACAAATTCCGTTTACATTTTAGCTCTTTGAAGTGGCTCCTCCAAGTGAAAAAATTGATTCGAGAAAACAGCGCTAAAAATTCGGCAATTTTAAAATTCAAGGTTTAGTTTGATAGCCAGCTGTATAAGCTTTTATTTGATACAAGGGTTCAGGTATCTACAGTTCAAACCGGACGCGCTACATCGCTTGGACTCGAGACACCTCTGAACTAACCTTAATACAGATATATTTGTGTACCCTAAAACAGATTGATCGTTCGGATGCTTAAACTGAAAATCTGAGTGGCAGAAACGTTTAGGAACCAGAATTTTAGTCCACAATGATGAATTCAGACTAGGACCTTACAAGCTTTTGTTAGTTTTATGAAAATGTTATTGTAGCTGCATGGCCTTATTTAATTTCGCATTTTAACGACAGGTTTGCCCCTTCGAAAACAAAATTTTGCAGTGTTACGAAATTTTGAGCGGGAAAACTTGACGAAGAAAACTTTCGATTTTCTTTGCGACTAAATCCGAATTCAGTGAGACGAACAACGCCTTTCGAACAAATATCCACAGAAGTGAACCGTGCCCCTGTTAAATAAACGATATATGAATTAAGTTGCTACCAAAAAACTTCAATTGCAATCCTGACAGCAAGTCAAACGAGGGTATCAAGCAGACAGGCCGACTGTTTGCGGTACAGTTGTTATGGTTACGCTGTATAAGTAACACAGGTTGCTAGGTAACTACCATCAGCTTTTGAAGTCCCAGAAGTCCTCGTTATTTTGGCGACATTTAGTAGTCTTCGCATATTGAAGAACGTTGTCTCAGGCTTTAACTAATAACCCCGTAACGAGCATGAAATTAAACGTCGCACAATTACAAATAAGGTGATTCTTTTCTATTTCCAATCAAGCTAGTTCTTAGAAAAATATCGAGATTTAATAGCCCTAATCCATGAATCACTTTCTTTTCAGGTGACAATTTTTACTTGCTCCTGACAACTTAGCACATAGTCAAGTTACGTTTGAGATCGCTATTTTCTTAGGCTTCAAACTTATGTCAAATTTTGTATATCGCAACCAACTTTCGCGAGGTATCGTTACTTTGTACCAACTCGCACGTGCACCCGGACGATCCTGGGTCAGTCTTACTAGCTCATGATCCAACAGTCTTTATAGAGTCTTGCCACCTACGGTCAATTTCCCAGTTGGTACTGGTTTCTTTAAAGACCTTTAAATCCCAGTCATACATATATGTACGATTTGTCAGAAGAAAGAGTAAATAGCCTGTGAACATCCGCCCCCTCCCCTCAAAAAAATCGGGGGAGGGGGCGGATGTTCACAGGCTAAGAGTAAAAAGAAGACGACAAATGGACTGTGACCCTGTCATTGGTGCGTTGAAGTTAATCGTCACTGCGCGTCCGGCCGTATCAGGCTTGTTCAACTTTTAGTGCTTCAAGGACTCTTCTCGACGGCAAAATTTCAGCTTCAATCAATCACTGTTCATGCTTTGGTCCGACAGAAATGCATAAATGGCACCTTCAAAAACTATTTTGAAGCTCATTTTGAGTGAGTCATTCTGGTTCACAAAGGCCAAAACCTGACCAACTCCTGACCTTTCAAATCCCCAGCACATGAGGATATAATTTATGGTAAGGTAAGGGTGACTATATGGAGGGTTGGGGTTACGGTTAGTAAGCAACCCTTAATTCATCGGTCTGTTCGCTGGAAACACAGTCCATAACCATACATATTTAGAACTAGATGTACTAAATTAGGTTTTCATTACCACTTGTCCAGTCTCACGTTTTCAAAATGCCGGAAACTGCTGATGAACCTAATAATAATAAGAAGAAGAAGAAGAAGAAGAAGAAGAAGAAGAAGAAGAAGAAGAAGAAGAAGAAGAAGAAGAAGAAGAAGAAGAAGAAGAAGAAGAAGAAGAAGAAGAAGAAGAGAGAAGAAGAAGAAGAAGAAGAAGAAGAAGAAGAAGAAGAAGAAGAAGAAGAAGAAGAAGAAGAAGAAGAAGAAGAAGAGAGAAGAAGAAGAAGAAGAAGAAGAAGAAGAAGAATTTAATAATAATAATTTTTTATTGAATAACGAATAATAAAATAAATTTTACAATCAACATGACTCTAAGCGTACTGTACACTATTTATATCGTGAAATGGATAACAACTCAAGACATTCTCAGTTTACATTGCATTATCCAGCCTAAAAATACAAAGCTTATAAACATACAACGCGATATTCTTCTTCTCTCCTCTTCTGCTCTATTTCCTACTTCATTTCTCACTTTCAACAGTTTAAAAAGCGTCGAAAAGTTAATAAAAAATAAATAAATAAGGACTATCTAAAAATAATTCAGACTGACAAAAAAAGTCACTACTTAAATTCTGGCTTGCGCACTTTCCGATGTAATGTCAATGTCAGACATATTGGCTACTCTTCTCTTTCTCCTGGTTCCTCTGAGACACAGTAAGGCTGATCGTAGAATGGCAAAGGATACCTTCGCCCTCCTCCAAGAAATGGTTGTAGCGTAGTCATCTCCGCTTTCTTTAACACAAGGCGGCTATGGAATCTCTTGCATTCATAATAATAATAATAATAATAATAATAATAATAATAATAATAATAATAATAATAGTAATAATAATAATAATAATAATAATAATATTAATAACAATATTAATAACAATCTTTATGCAGGGAGCCCACATGTTTTGCACCCGTGTTTACTTGGTTTTGTCTGCTGGTCAATCAATCTCCCGATTTTTTACCCCAGTCTCCAGATTTTCGTTGTTTTTAGGTTGAGATGTCTGCTGTTGGATTGTGAGCTACATTGACCAAGGATCTCTGGGTGCGAGTAGGCACAAAGTAACGGTAACCTCTCGAAAGTTGCTATCGATACAGGATCGTCCGGGTGCGAGTAGGCACAAAGAAACGGTAACCTCTCGAAAGTTGGTATCGAAACAGGATCGTCCGGGTGAGAATAGGCACAAAGTAACAGTAACCTCTCGAAAGTTGGTATCGATACAGGATCGTCTGGTTGTGAATAGGCACAAAGTAACAGTAACCCCTCGAAAGTTGGCATCGATACAGGATCGTCCTATTTCGATGAAAACGGAGAAAAGCTGAAAAAACTCGGGAAATTTCTTATTTTGACTTTTTTTGTGAAAGGTGAAATAGAACAATGACTATCTGGGAGAAATCCTTAAAAAACTCCACCTTATCTGAGAAAAATGTGGCACTTATTTCAGGATTCATAAATGCGAGTCATTTTGCGTGTAGATCACAAATCAAAAAGGTGATTTTTATGGAATTTTCCAGTTTCTAGATCCAGGTTTTTGTTGAAAAGTAGAATAGGCCTTATCACGGTTTTCGACGCCATTTTGACGGGTAGGCAAACAGGCTTGAAATAACAGTGTTTGTATCGGAATCCAATGTCAAATGATTTTCATAAAACATCGCTTCTGCAAAATTCATGAATTGGAAACTTTTTGTACTAGGAAAAGGATTTTAAGAACAAAATTGGAGGGATGTAGCTGTGACAGAAAGCGTCCAGTCGAGTTTTGAACTTTCCATACATTTCCCTGTATTTTTTCCCGCGAATTATTTTTAGCAGCAGCTCACGGCTGGTTCGCCATACAGACAAATGTATGGAAAGTTCAAAACACGGCTGGACGCTTTCTGCAATAGCTACAGCCCTCCAATTTTGTTCTTGAAATAGTTTTTCTAGAGCCAAAATTTTCCAATTCATGAATTTTTTAGAAGCGATGTTTTATGAAAATTATTTGACATCGGATTTCCATACAAACACTGTTATTTCAAGCCTGTTTGCCTACCCGTCAAAATGGCGTCGAAAACCGTGATAAGGCCTATTGCCGGAAGCGGTCACTGATTGAATAGGCACAAAGTAACGGTACCTCTCGAACGTTAGTATCGATACAGGATCGCTCGGGTGCGAATAGGCTGCAATTTACGAGTCATCTCGCGATGGTTCAGTACGTGTTTGGTTCTTCTAAATCGATTCTAGATGAAAGTCGACCACGTTGAATCCGTCCCTTGTCAAAATAATCACAGAAGACACGATCACAACGCAGTTTCATTGGTGGAAAGAAGAACGTTCATTATTGGTTGACTGCAAAGGACTCACTTCTGCCCAGTCCCCACGCAAACTGGATGTGTTGCGCAAGGTCGAAAGTGTTGCGACGTGTTGTCCGCTTTGAACAGAAATTAGCACCTTTTGCAAGTACCTTTCCAGCGAATCAACCAGTAAGTAGTTTTTCTTAGAATCTGCGTTCATTTTAAGTGTGGAAATTAGATAAGATTTTTAATATCTATGGTGGTGTGGTGAATTATAAGCCTTACACAACATAATGAAGACCTAGCTCTTAGACGTCTGCTTTGAATTCGAACGGTTTTGCAATGAAATAATACGATTTTGAAATGAAATTAATTATAAACTTATATAAGACTTACGACTATCACGGGCCAAATGCAAGGAAACCGTCTCGGCGAATCCACTGAACGATGTGTTTCACGGCATGTACTAAAACCCAGAACACCGGAACGAAACCATCGGAGCGACCGAGACAACCGCAACGAAACCACCGAAACATAAAAATGGCGATAATTTTTACTTTTCTCTCCTCCATTGCAAGTAAACATGTACTAACCCAAAACAACGAAACGAAACCACCGACACGACCAAAACGAAACCGCCGAAACGGCCGAAACGAAACGAAATCACCGAAACAACGGTCGTCAGGAGATTGGGAAGGTCTGTTTATAGCCAAATGCTCTCTCTCGTATTTATAGGAGCAAAATTTTGATTTTTTAATTATGAGTTTGTTTCAGGAACTCTTAAAAGTGATGTTTACCAGGAGCCGTGTTTACCTCATTGTTTTCTGCATGGGTGTTAGAGGTTTCATGGTACGGGGTGCTATTAGCAAAGGTATCTTTAAAATGTCGTATGGGTTGACGTGAGCGTTCAATATTTCCCTGTCAAGAATCCATGTGATAATGTCCTTGTCTGTATTAGTAAAAGGGGAAGTAGTAATGTAAATACTGATCAACAGAGGACGCAACTCAAATTCAACGATCTTTTAATATATATCTTTTAATATTATTTATATGTTTTTATGATGAATTGAAAGTTTAATCTACAATCAAGGCCATTTTTTCCTACGTAGATTGCATGAGATTGTCTTTCTACATTCTCGCCTATCCTGAACTGGAAATACATTAAGAAATAATAGGAAATTTACGTACAATCAACTGCCTGTTTAAGGTACCTTAACAAAGTACTTATCAGTAGAAGGCTTGTGATTGACACGCGAACAGAAGCAAAGTTTTTGCCTCCCAAGGGGCAGACAACCGGAAATCTATGGGGCGGGACAACTCCCAAAAACTACTTCTGCAAGTAAAACAAAAACAAAAAAACAGTTCTGTGCAAAATCGCACAGCCTAGCGAGGTATTTAGCGTGGAATTGGGACTATTGCTATGTTATTAGAAAATGGCTATGCGATTCAAAGAAAATTCATTCCCTGACGATATTGCACTCATCGCTATTCGCGTGAAACTTAACCTCGAATTTCCTCATCAAGTAATGAATTTGCGGCAGTAAGCTGAATTAGCCCTTATAACCCTTGCCTATGCACAGCCGTCCGATTGTTTGCTTTTTCTTTACAGCTGTCCTTATAAAAGATTTCTAATGGTCCTCCTTTTGAGTCACCATTGAGCTTTCCACAATCAATGTGTTAAAGGTGAACAAATCACATTATATGTTTGTCTTTTACGGTGTGGGGAGGGGTGAAAATGTTT
The DNA here is from genome assembly GCF_977016875.1 of Pavona decussata. Classification (NCBI taxonomy): domain Eukaryota; kingdom Metazoa; phylum Cnidaria; class Anthozoa; order Scleractinia; family Agariciidae; genus Pavona; species Pavona decussata. The sequence continues at coordinate 1,435,959 of NW_028145477.1, read as the reverse complement.
TACTTGCTAGGGAGGGGAGAAAAGTAAAAATTATCGCCATTTTTATGTTTCGGTGGTTTTGTTCCGGTTGTTTCAGTGGTTCCGGTGTTCCAGGTTTTAAAGCCGCGGCCACACGAGCGATTTTTTGCTCGCGCAGGTGATGCGATTTTTTCAAATTTTGTCGCGTCGCCAGCGCGAGAGGGTGGCTACACGAGTGACAAATTCTAGCGAGTTTGGCGACAAATAGAATGCTGCGTGAATCGTATACTTCATGAGACCTGGCGCCCTGACCTGGCGCTATAAACAGACATGGCGGACGGCCCTTTCGGACGAGGATATTGTTTTATCGCCTATTTGCATTCTTCTTCTTGACGATAAAAGGCAAACAAAGGAAGAAGAAAATTAAGAAAATGTCAACGTGGGTCCGTCCGTGGTTCGCAAAGAGAAAGGAACAAGGATTTTACTATCAACTTTTGACGGAAAATTCAGTCGTTGATATCCCGGCGTTTCCTGAGCTATTGCGGATGACGAGGCTTAGTTGCAGGGTGGCTACACGGGCGCCATCTCTACGATTTTGTCGCGAAAATTTCAATTCTGGCGACTTTTTTCTTGCGATTTTTTCACCTGTCGCATCGCAAGTTCGAGGGTGGCTACACGTGCGATTTTCATCTCGCGCTGGCGACGCGACAAAATTTGAAAAAATCGCATCACCTGCGCGAGCAAAAAATCGCTCGTGTGGCCGCGGCTTAATACATGGCGTGTTTCACTGCGTAAGGCCTTGGTCAAATGTCAAACTTTTCATGAAACCAACCAAATTGTAATGAGGGTCGGTAATAAACAGGTTGCGGTCTTTGTTGGCCTTGAAAATGCAGGGGCACCCAACGGATCGTGTTGGTAAATTATCTGTTCGGAAGGCCCTCAATCCCCTACAATTTTCTAAAGGGAATTTTCACCTTGAACGTTCGTGATATGGGAAATTTAAGGCCTAGTGTTTTCGGACTGATAAAAATTTGGTTTCCTGTACCAAGAAAAGGTGAGCTAAGATTTTTGGAAAGGAAATTGGACCTAGTAATTTCGACAAGACTAAAATTCCCCTAGAATGACCGAACAGATAAAAATATTTTAACAATTGGCCTGAAATGAACCTACAGAGCTTTAAAGGCACTCCTGATAGCCTAAAATTGCGTTTCAAATGGAAAGTTCAAAACACAACTGAAGGCTTTCTGGCACAGCTACATCCCTCCAAATTTTTTCTTAAAATCCTTTTCCTTGTGCCAAAAGTTTCCAATTCATGAATTTTTCAGAAGAGATGTTTTATGAAAATTATTTGACATTGGATTTCCATACAAACACTGTTATTTCAAGCCTGTTTGCCTACTTGTCAAAATGGCGTTGAAAACCGTGATAAGGCCTATCGACGACTGCTTATAAATGTTGAAAATTTGCAGACCTCTCAAGTCTCACAATTTTGTCGTGTTTTTCAATTTTATCCTTGGTTTAATTTCTATTTCCCTTTGTTTTAAACTCATTATCATACATTACCATACCCCAAAACAAAGGGAAATAAAAATTAAACCAAGGATAAAATTGAACCACAACATAAACCTGCCAACTTTTTCTGAGTCAAACGCGTGAGATTTTTGCCTCGTCATGAGCGTTTTTTTTTTCGAAAACGTCCGAGCCACTTCCGAAGATTCCGATGATTTTCCGAAGACTTCCGAACATTGCTGAGAATGTCCGAACATGTTTCGACGACCTTTGAACACTTATGATTCGAACGGATTGAAGACATTTGAAAGCTTTTGCGATTGTTATAAAAAGCAAAGAAATAATACATAACAAATCTCAAATTAAATGAAGTGTTTTCAGAACAACTTTTCCGGATTTGTGAGTCAGGCGTGAGAAATTGTCCTTGATGCATGAGATCGCTGTCTTTAGTCCGCAGGCCTGAGACTCACGCATAATGCGTGAGAGTTGGCAGGTATACAGTTGTAGGATGTTACTGGATTCGACAGGCTAGGGAGTTATAAGGTGACTTGTATTAAACAATTTGTTCATTATTGACGCAGATCATAATGGTGCAGGCATGGTTTATGGATTCCTCAAAAGAGGATCAGAGGCTGCCACATCAACTTGATCCACCTCAGCCAGTGTCCCTGGAGGATTTAGAGAACTGTGGTGTGCTGTACTGGAAGGTAATTAAAACAAACTTTAAGCTGGGGTGTATTGTATTGTTCAAGAAAATTATTTATCAGCAAATTCTAATAGTTCACCATATTCATGACTCGTCAGGAACTTCAACATGTAGGTGACTCTTAAGGACGATGATGCCTACTTTTGTTACCACGCATACGTTCTGCACATCTTGAGATACTCGGATTTCCTGTGGGTGGTCCCTACTAATACAAGGATATTTTTGCGCAGTTTAAAACGATGCGGAGAAAGCAGAACTTAGCAAATGCTCTTGGTGTCCAAAAAGAAAATTGGGGTGACCATGCATTTTTTCAGAGATAGTAAAGCTTCAATTTGGAAATAAAACGCCATACATTGGTTTGTATTTTACTGTTTTTTAGAATAATTGTTGCTTAATTATCTCTAAAAAATGCGTGGTTACCTCCAATTTTTGTTTCGTTCAATAGCCCTTGCTCAGATCTGCTTTCCCCACATAGTCATATTAAACCACACAAAAATTACTTCTTTATTAGTAGGCACCGCCCTTAAATGGAATTTTCAACATTTAACAATTCACACACCATAGCAAAATAGATTCCATTATAATAAGTAATTTAACTTTTGATTTTGTTTCTTAAGTTGGATGCTGATAACTTTGAGAAAGAAGGCAAACTTGCAGAGATCCGTGAACAGCGAGGCTACTCGTACAGTGACTGCATTACATGCACTCCAGAGAAACTCCCAAACTATGAGGAAAAAGTATGATAATTATCATTCAAAAACTCATTAATAATTCATAAGCCCATTGACCTATCAAATGGTCGATAAAACATCATGTGCAGTGGTTTCAAAACCCGATAAAACCTCCTCTTTATTAGTGTGCGGTGTTTAATATTTTTCTCATATGCTAATTTTCAACGCTCACAAAAGTATTATTGTTATAACTCTCTTGACATGCGCTTTTCCAGGAATGTTTTTGAAGCCATTCCAAAAACTCGCAGCGCGTGTTTTATCTGGTCTAAAACCACTCGGCTGCGCCTCGTGGTTTTATATCCCAATAAAACACTGCTGCTTGTGTTTTAAACATTACATATTAAAAAGCTCTTCCTTCCATGATACTGTATTTCAAATAAAATTGCTCCACCTGATATTTTGGTTCTTTTCTCACTTTCCTCTCATATTCACACCCAGCACACAAGATCCTCTTTCTCTTGGATAACTTTTACGTTAAACTATCAAGATTAAATAAACAACTCAATTCCCTTGAAAGATTCGGAACAAAAAGTTCTACATGTATATAATGAAACATAAGTTTTTGAAGCATAGATGCCAAAAATCTGAGGAGGGCTATACTGATTTGCCCACTTTTATCAGTTTTTGTTTGTCGTGTATGTTAATTAATCTTAATTTATTTGTACACATTTTCTTTCATTCTAAAACTATTGTAAAAATATTTAATTCATATTTATATTTAATTCACAGTGTAATCAAATTAGGTAAATAATTCTACACTACCTGCCATATTATTGCCATATTATGCCATATTATGAACATATTATTGCCTGTATTATTATTATTATTATTATTATTATTATTATTATCCAAGCCAGGACGCAGATCTACAGTACCAAGCGTCAATGAAGACCACAGCGCCACTAGTCAAGAAAATTGTTTCACAAGCCTATGAAACACCAGAGGATGCCATTGTTAGTTCACTACAGCAGAGTGTGCGAAGAGAGAAAAACGAAATGTTTCGAACAAGACTGAATGACATGAAGAACTCTCTTACTCCCAAGACACAACGTGCTGTTGAACTCGCTTCTGAAAAAGGTGCATCTAACTGGCTGACAGTCATACCGATCGATGAGATGGGCTTCAGTCTGAACAAGGGCGAGTTTCGAGACGCTCTAAAGCTCAGATATGACTGGGAAATTGCCAACAAGCCATCTATTTGCGTGTGTGGCAATGTCTTTAATGTTGATCATGCCATGGTCTGCAGGCGCGGCGGCTTCATAATACAGCGCCATAATGAGCTAAGAGATCTTGAGGCAGACATGCTCGGCATGGTCTGCAATGATGTCGAGATTGAGCCCGTCCTCCAGGAACTCACGGGAGAGTCGCTTCCAAGCGGAGTTAACAGAGCTCCCAACGCTCGCCTAGACATCCATGCGAGAGGTTTTTGGGAAAGACAAAGGTCAGCGTTCTTTGATGTAAGGGTATGTTACCCCAACGCTGATTCTTATAGAGACCTGGACCTCAAGCAGATATACAAGCAGCACGAGAACGACAAGAAGAGATTGTATACGCAAAGAGTGATGGACGTGGAACAGGGAACATTTACACCATTAGTCTTTACAACAACAGGCGGCATGGGAGAGGAGTGCAAGAGATACCATGACAGGCTGGCAGAGCTAGTCGCAGCGAAGAAAGGAGATAACTATGCCACCACTGTCTCTTGGATACGTTCTAAAGTATCCTTTGCAATCCTTAGGTCCGCTTTACTCTGTCTAAGAGGGTCAAGAACAGTTAGAAGAGTAATTGGAAGCAACGTTCGAGACGCAGACTTCGAATTAGATAGATACCTCGCCAAAATCTAGGTCCTATGATTTTTATACATACTTTTTCTTGTTTGTTTTTTTTATGATATAGTTTGATGGGTTTTTTTTTTAGGTAAAAATCAATGAATAATGATAATATTGTTGTAATTCGATGAGATTTTTTTCCCCCTTTTCTTCAAAAAAAAAAATGTGCTTAAAAATAGTCTTTTTTTATCGAAAAGAATTGTAAATAAGTTTTTAATAGCTACTTTTAACCTGTAAATAACATTTTACTCGGAATATTTTAATAAAGAGATTATTTTACTATTATTATTATTATTATTATTATTATTATTATTATTGGATTAACAAATGTTATTTGCAGGTCCAGTGTTATTGTAAAGTGTACTTAGCTACAAAGATTAAGATTTACTTCTTTATTTCTTATATGCATACAAATACCTTCATGCAGTGATCATGACCCACAAACCTGTACACAGGTCTACGGGACAAAAACTAAAAATTTCAAGCACTAATATGCACCAGATGTCCCCATCCCCTCCCCCGCATCAGTGTACTTGTACATTGTCTTCTAGACACACAGGCTCAGCGTAGTACAGGGGAGGAGTGGGGAAAACAAAAATTCCCTCTTAATCATGTGCTAACTGTTGAGTTTTTCCCAAGACTTTTGTCCAGGATTGACCCAAGTTTTCTGTGAAAGTTATCAAAAGTTAAAACATGTCTGCAGTCCTTTACATAAGTAAAGTTTTGTTGCTATCAGTGATAAATGTAGCTTCATGTTCAACATGAACATATTATTGCTTGTTGGAAATTTAAGATTGTCAATTATAATTACCAAACTGAGCTTCCTCTTTTTGGTTTCTGCATTTTACAGCTGAAGATTTTTTTCCAAGAACACCTTCACTCAGATGAGGAAATAAGATTCATTTTGGACGGAAGTGGCTATTTTGACATCAGGAATAATGGGGACAAGTGGATCCGCATCTTGGTAGAAAAGGGTGATCTCATTGTCCTCCCTGCAGGCATCTATCACCGTTTCACTTTGGATGACAAAGTAAGCATTTTTTATACATAGCTATCTTAATGAAGAGAACAAGACTTTTGAATTTGAAAGACATGTTTCAGCAACTCCTGTGCCATCGTCAGTTTACAGATGGAATTACGTTATATATAGCGGAAAATTAGAATAACAATGGTATGATACAACAACTAATTACAAAGAAAGATTAAGATTTACATGAAACAATTGTTTATTTAGGGAGGGTTTCTCCCAGTGAATATGCACTGCCTCCTAGATTTTTAATTGTGTCTGTGTTGTTGCTTGATCTATGACAACAAAGCACTCGCTCGAACAAAGTGTCCGACACCTAAGTGAATCCTGTAGATGCTTGAAAATGTGAGAGGTCTTATCAATATTTAAGTGCTTGTTTATGCGCATGCAAATGTGTTGGGAAGTCTCGCCGACATAGCAGACACCGCAGCCTGCACACCTGAATCTGTAAACAACGCATGATTTGAGCCCTTTAGGGATAAGGTCTTTCACGCTAAACAAAGAGCCGATTTTGAACGAAGAAAACACTAGCTTAATATTCAAACTGTTGTCACAAAAACGCTGAATGCACGCGCATAAACGAGCACTTAAATAGCCACCTCTGTAGACCTTAAGGCTTATGTGAAAATGGTGGCCAATAAATAATTTAATTCTTTTATTTTCATGAAAATTAGCCTCACTAGCTTCGTTAACATGTGCAAAATTCAATAGTGGTTTTAATCTAAAATGAGGTTAGTAGGGCTTATTAATTTAACAAAATAATAGTGAAAAGAATAATAATTGGACTGCCATTTTATGCATAAAGTCTATGCCAACAGAACTTTTGCAAACGTGAAAAGAGCAACCACTCAAAAAACAGAATTTGTGTGACATCGCAACTATAGACACATCACAATTTCAGCGGTAAATTGCGCACTTGGGCTCACTTTGTCCAATGTTTGGTCAAACATCGTTGGCCTGTTTATCCACCAAATAGCTAACAAGCAAGCTCTTGAATCTGGGGCCTGAAGCATTAGGGCAGAAACAGTAAACAAAGCCTGTTGCGAGAGGATTGGGGCACCCATGTACACCCTAATCTTCTCACGGTTTGCTTCCCTTATTTCTCATGCCCCAAATACTGTATAATTGTGTCTCACCTTTGCAGCCTAACGACGGGAATGCTTTGTTTGGTACTTTGTTATAAATGGGTTTGTTATAAATTGTTGGGATCCCATTTGTAAAAGTTGAAGATGTGCATTGTAGGCTAACCACCGAATGCTTTGCGGCATGACCAACGTGATGTTGGATGAAAATGTTTTCAAGATTGTTTAGTTGGTGCTTAACATTGGCTGGCTGGACTGAAGAATGTTGTCTGTTATACCAGGGACTTTGTTATAATTGGGTTTGTATTAAATTATTGGGATCCCACCGTAGAAGATGAAGATGTGCATTGCCTACTAACCACCAAATGCTTTGCATGACCAATGTGATGTTGGGCAAAAACATTTGATCTTTTAGCTGGGGCTTAACATTGGCTGGACTGAATCTTGAATGCTGCCTGTTATAAATGACTTTGTTGTAAATGGGTTTGTTTTAAATTGTTGGGATCCCACTAGAAGATGTAGAAGATGAAGATGTGAGTTGAAGATGACAACAATGGGCAAGCATAAGATTATCTGTTACTTTCTTTGTCTGTAGGATTACATCAAAGCAATGCGACTGTTTGTGGGTGAGCCAGTTTGGACCCCATTTAATAGGCCTTCAGACGACCACCCAGCCCGTGTGGATTACATCAAGAAGATGGAGGGAGGTCAATATGGACAATAGAGTACGAAAGTGATGACATCACCAAAACTCAATTCCAGCAATTATGGAATTTGTTGAGATATTTTGAAAAAATATCCAATATCTTGTAAAGAGCATCATGAAAAATGCCTACTTGCCAAAAATCAGCATCTTATTGCAATATGGGGGGGGGGGGGGGGGGAGGGGGGTGACATATTAGTAAATATTGTAATGGGTCGCGATGACCCCATACAAATCCTTGTAATTTTGTCTCTGTTCCACTTTTAGAACAGAGACAAAACTAGAAGGATTTGTATGGAGTCCCAATATCTCACTCCCAAACTGCAATAAGATGCTGATTTTTGGCAAGTTGGCATTTTTCATCATGCCCTTTGCAAACAACAAATCCCATAATAATTTAGTAGTCTATAATAATAGGAACATCACGTTGCCTACATATTTATACATTATGTAGGCGTGGGTCTTTCATGGGAAGCAAATAGTACTACATAAGATAGTCAATCAATATATGCCCTAGGGTCTTCGGAGCGAGAATAGTAAGAGCTTCACATAATCACTGTGTGTGCGGTATATTCATACCCCATGTAATTTTGCTCATGCTTAACTTAAAAATGGTGTATTTACTTCACATACTTGCTGTAGTTGCAAAGAATCTGAAGCAATGCTCAAATAAAAGACAAGGAATTCAGTGCGAGATTGGTTAATGTTTAGTCTCACGGACGGGGGACAGGGGGTTAGTGCTTAACACTCAACTAGCAAGGGTGTGCTACAGTAAAAACCCGTGTGTAAGAACCTAGTGGTTTAAGAACCTGCTGGCAGAAATTTGCCATTTTAATACCCAAAATTATAAGGTTTAAGGTTTTAAGGTTTTTATTATTGTGCACTATTTATGGCTCACAACAAACGGAAGTTACAATATATAAGAAAAGTAATATAAAGATTCATTGAATTACATAAATGTAAAAAGTAAAATGTGCGCAGAGACCAAAGGAGCTTAGGCTTTCGAGTTGGTCACTGCCACGTGCAACTAACTGGCGTATAACGTGCAACTAAACAGCAAAAAAATTAAAGAATAATTAAAGTGCAATAATAGAAACATACTACAATTTTTACATAAAAAACAATAGGAATGATAATTAATAGTGAGGGCAATACCTTTTAAATACCCAATATTCATTGGGCATTTAAAAGGTACAATTTGTACTGCTTGTAGAAACTATTATATGAGAGCTTTTTTAATTTAGTGGGAATTTTTTCCCAAATTTTTGACCCAGCAAATGCTAAAGTGGCAGCTCCGTAGTTATTCATTATCCTCGGCCGATGAAGATTAAGGTTTGATACAAATCTGGTGTTATAGCTATGAACTTCAGAGACAAGAGTTAGGGTTCCTTTGAAAATGTTAGGAATATTAGTAGTATTATTAATAATTTTATGTGTGAAAAGGGGCACCTTAAATTTGTAGATGTTTTCATGTTTTATAAGAACCTGTTTAGCCAAGCAAGATCAAGCAAGTTCTTATATGCGGGTAACAGTTAAATTATGATAAACATTTTAAACAAGGAGTTTGACTTTTATAAATTATTTATATTACAAGAAAATACCAAAATGTAATTACAAATAAAAGTATTAATTTCTACAACAAAAGAACAACAACAACAACAACAAAAAGGGTTTATGTAAAGAACAGTTGTGAATGAATACTGTACATTTATGGACCAGACCCAAGTTTATATATGTATGTAATCAACAACTATATCTCCTTCACAGACATTAAGAACTTAATTAAGAACCTGCTTACCCTAAATTGCCAATTACTACCTCAAAATACAGGAACCTATTTTGACAGACAGTTTCAAAAAATGTAGGTTCTTACATGCGGGTTTTTACTGTACCCAAGCTATCAAACCCTTTATAAGTAAACAATAAGCAAGGGACCGCAAACGAATGCTGCAAGTATACGCAGGATCTGTAAAAGACCTAATCAGGCAAAAATATAATTGACTCAAATTTCTGCAAGGCTGATCGGACTGCGTAGAAAACTTAATACGACAGTCACACGATAGAGACCAAACCGAGAATCAACAGAATGCGGCAACCGTGGATGGATAGCTGTCGTCTTGAGCTGGTTGGCTCTCGTCAGCACTGTGCACTGACTGTGTAGCACAGCAAAAGTAGAACAACCAGCGCGAGCCTCTCTCCTCCACAGAGGCTCCATCAGTGGAGAAACGTAGAAAAAAGAAGGGGAAAGGAAGGAAAACGGGGGAAATAAAAAATCGGGGGCGCGCGGGGGGCGATGGGCACCATAAATTTTGTCGAAAACCAAGAGGAGTTGTGACATGTTACATGGAGTACAAATCATTTTTAAACGTCAAATGCCCCACTATGTGGAGTCGAACAGGGGTCAAATGCCCGGGGGGGGGGGGGGGGGGGATGATCGCGCTTGGAATTGACTGATACATAACAGATTTTTGCTTCACTTCTAAGTACGCTGCACAGCTTTCAGTCCAGTGGCTTTGGGCTTATTCCAATCAGAGTGTGACTTCGCGTGACAAAGTGATGTGGCAATACGGCTAATGATTACGCAATGATGCAATAACAAGAAAACACGGGTTTTTATTCTTTTCAACTTGCTTGTTATTTCAATATTTGCTAAATAATATAATTTTATCGCTTAATAGTTAATTCTACGGATTTTTACGTATTTTATGAAAGGAAAAGAAAAACTGCGTGAGCCCACACATCGAGCCGCTGACTGTATGAAATTGTGAGCCATGCAGCTGATAGGGTCATGACTGCCAACATAAACTCACTTGTTTTTTTTTATGTAATTATGACGCCTTTTCCATTTTATAAGAACATGTTGAATTTTTCAGGCTGATCTTGTTCTTATAAAAATGGGGCTTTATTGGCCAAATTTCAGCCTGGTGTTCTTAATCCATTTGTTCTTATATGCGGGTGTTTACTGTATAGATTTTATAGAAACGGATATGGATTCTAGAGGCCAGGTCTGAAAAGGTTGCGAGGGCGAAGATTGATACTGCGTACAACTTAACGACAGCGACATGATAGAGACCAAACCGAAGGTAAAAATGCAACCGTGGACAGCTCTTTCGAGCTGTTTGGCTCACGGCTCGTCAGGTGTAAGTCAGGAGCTCCTGGTGTAAGTGCATTTAGGAGACAACTGACTTCACGTTGTTTGAAATGCCAACCAGCTCAAAACAGCTGCCCACAGTTGCATTTTTCAGCTTTCGGTTTGGTCTCTATCATGTCCGTGTCAGGTTTTCTACCCAGTATCAGCCTTCTCGTCCTTGAATACTTCACGTACTTTTTTGTTTTTAATTTTTTTGCTTTTTGGATCTTTCGGCAGATCTTGGCTATACCGGGAACATTTTTGTTCGCGGCCCTTTGTCACTTATTCTTCACTTTTACCGGAAAATGACATATTGTTGTCTGAAATAGGTTCAGGGTTTGGTGAACAGTAGCCGCCGCACGCCCCTACCAAAGCTTCCGCGGAGTACCCCCCTCACCCCCGCTCCCGGGCTAGTGAATGGGCACTCTTGCCCCCTGCTATTGAAGCTCCTACAGCCGGCCCTAACGCTAGTCTCCTACGTCCCCCTATAAAAACCGGCAACTGGCCGGTGACAAAGGCACATTCAAAGCTGTCCTTCAGGTGATCATCATGAGTCGACTAACCTTCGTCGGAGAGTGGAAGCACATAGATGATCCACAAATTTTATACATTTTCTGACTTGAGCTTTCAGAAACGGCAAGGATTGATCACCCACGTTCAGCACTGCACTCAACATAATTTCCCGGTTATCCCATATCCCTCTCTCTCCTCCGCAGCTCAGTGGTTCCTTCCTCGAAAAAGGGGCGAAAAGTAGGAAATGGGAGGAAAAGTGGAAATGGAGAAAAAGGGGCGCGCGGGGGGAACCGTGAATCGCCCCGTAGCCTGCAATGCAGGCGTATTTTTGGAGCGGGAGCGCTGAATAATCCTTCGTTGCTGTCATTTTGGGCGAGGAAGCGCGAGAGGGCTGGAGCGAGTCAAAAGTGACCCTAAGGGAGAGGACGACTGGCTGAGAAATAAAGGAGGGGGGAGGGGGAGAGGAGGGGAAATACTTTGAGCTCCGAACAAAAACAAATAATTTTTTCACTGTTGTCGAGACAAGATGTTGTGGCAGATTTTCCTACCGCCTTTTGAAAAAGTCTTACCTTTCCGTTGTTGGTTCGACTGAAGGGCATTTAAATTGATTTTATCGAGCAAAAGTGCTGATGCGATCCGTGTCTGTCCGCTGAAAAGTGCTGTGAAGAAGCAACTTCAATGGGACTAACAAAATACGGCATACCGACTAAAAAGATATTGAGGATGCAAAAAACCGTTTATCCTTGCTTCAGCGGAGGAGTACTGTCCGTTTTTTCGATCGCTGAAAAAGATTCGGATACACCAGTTGACCAGCAGCTTTGTGTGATAACTGGGGACGACTCGCATACTGTTCAGTTGGACCGGGTGAAGGTTTGTATTCGCATAACCCCGAATAAAACTTTGAACTGATCTGTGCTTGATATTCTGTCTATTCTGTATTTGACCTTTGCGGCGCACAGCGTGACACTTGTAAATCTTCTGAAAGCGAACGCAGAAAATTAACTTTACTAAATCGTCTGAAAGCAAACGCAGAAAATTAACTTTACTAAATCGTCTGAAAGCAAACGCAGAAAATTAACTTTACTAAATTTACTAATTTGACCGTCACATAGTAGCTTTATTTTGAGACAGAGACAACTTTCACTTTATTATGCTTGATTTCAAAGTAGAAACTTAGATCGCGCGAAGTACGTGACATGACTGCACAAGCTGTGATGAATGAAGCCGGAAATGCACTGATCAAGCGCAACGATAAATAGGGGCGTTTGGCGATTACACAGGGTTTGCGGGCAAGCGTTTTTTTTTTTTTCGCTCTCATTTCCTGCCTCCCCCCCCCCCCCCGCCTCCCCCCCTCAGCTTCCTTCAAATACGCGAACTAAATTTTTTATTCAGCGCTCGCCCATAAAAAACGCCCCGGGGCCCGGCCTTAAGGCCCGGCCTCATTGCCTGATTTCATACCGTGGGGGTCTGGGTATGAGTCTGTGTATTATGGGTTATGGGACTCAACACTCACATAGCCGGAAAGAGCACATCGAACTTTACAACATCCTCAAGTTTGGTGTTAATCAAGCTAATATTAGGCGAGATACAGCCATTCAAAAACTTAAAAATTTACTAAGAAATGTATGGAACGCCGGACACACGTCCGGCGTTCCATACATTTCTTAGTAAAATTTGGAGTTTTTGAATGGCTGTATCTCGCCTAATATTAGCTTGATTAACACCAAACTTGAGGATGTTGTAAAGTTCGATGTGCTCTTTCCGGCTATGTGAGTGTTGAGTCCCATAACCCATAATACACAGACTCGTACCCAGACCCCCACGGTATGAAATCAGGCAATGATTAATAATATCACTCTCCCCAGACCTTCCGCTGGACCTCCGCGCTCTTCATTATTTCACTCTTCACGCTCGAGCACGAAAGAGACCACTGCGGAGTGAGACGAGTGAGAGAGCGGTTGTCTGAAGTAAAGTGGGTCCGGACCTGATCCTCCCTTTAGATCTGCTATACTGACAGGCTGTCCCACAGAGGCTCTAGACTAAATTGTATTCAGAAGGTCGCTGTTAGTAATATGGCTTTGGTAGCAAACATTTCCGTGGGATTTTCGGGGCGGTTTTCGCTGTTTGACCGTGCGGAAATTGCGGTCAAAAAGCGAAAAACGAACAAATCCCACGGAAATGCTTGCTAAACAGGCTATTTGTAACCTAGTTATCCAGGAAATGTCGGAGATCCGCTTGATGCACCATGCACAACAGACACTTGGTCTGAAACAGATCAAGTTTATTGGAATCTCCTTCGAGGTCAACCAGCGCTCACTTTCATTTTCCTGATCAGTACCCACGAGCGGCGAAGCCGCGAGAAGAACTTTTCGCGCGAGACCGAAGCAAAGACTTGACCGAAACCAGAAACCACTCATGTAAAGTCTCTGGCACTCTAGGGTACCCTGATTAGAGATATAGGTTGGTAAATTTCTAAGAACTGTGATAGGGACACCAGACCACTTTCGGGAAAGTTATGCTTTCGACGATCATTGAGCGGAAAGAAGAAAAAGGATAATACTGAAATATTTTATGCCAGCGGACACGAAAAACAAACCACACAACCAATGTCACACAGGAAATGCGGGTTGATTCACTTCCAGATCAGATAAAACCGAAAAAAAAAAAAGAACAAAAAGAAAGATAGAAAAACTGAAAAAAACAAAGCAAAAACAAAACAAAAACAAAAACAACAACGAAATAAACGAGAAACATTTCTCACATTTCTCAAGACATGTAAGCAGTCTTATCGTACACTGACCAAACATTTTCATTTATATTTAGCTCTGTTGAAGCATTTGAGTAATTTTAACTACACCTCTTAATGCGTAACTCATAGTTTGAATTGTTACGCTTTCCGCTTGGTCTTTAACTTGCTGTCCCTTGTCAATCAATTTAACGCCTTCGCCACAACAATTAACCACTTCTCCACTTACGAAAATTCCTCTTTGCCCACATGAGACCACACTGAACTCCTGGTGAGTCATAATATGCTCTTCTTTCCGTCTTGTTGTTGTGGTTCTTTTGTTCGGCGAGGAGAACGATTTTTGTCAAAAAGGTAAAAGAGAACTTTTATTCCCAAAAAATATATCACAAGTACGGTTTGAGGAAGGAACTAAAGAACTTAGTCTCGTTTAATATGCTGGCAAAGTAAATCGGAGCAGTTTTATAGACGCTGACAGCGCAATGGAGGAATTTTGGTCGATATTGGGTGAGTAAAATTATTTCTGATCAATACACAAATTTTTGCGTGCCTTTTCTCATAATTTGATTTCCATGTTTTTAACGGTGTTTTGTCTTCGTTTCAGTTTTACTGGTCGTTCTAAATACTTCCAAGACCTTTGAAATTGGACAGGCAGATTCTTCGCTTAACTCAAGTATCGTAGCTGGCGTCCTGTCTCCAGCTTTTACTATGGCACACTCAAGGGCCCAATGGACTACAACGACTCTAAATATGACACAGCGGCCTGTGCCAATGTCAACGTTAATTGTACATGCGACGAAGAAATGGGGGCAAAAGACGGTTTTGACATCGACTAACAAAAGAAATGTGGATTCGTTTACAAAGGTTTCAAATGAGCAGTTGTCGATGACTGCGTTACTATCAACGAGCTTTGTTGCTCAACACCAGACAAGTGGTTTAATCAAAAGTGTCCAAACTACAAATGTGTTCTCCGAAAATTTTGCGTCGAAATCTACATCATCGACTACCCGCAGCAACGGCATTTTGAGTGGCGAAGAACATAGCTTTGCGATATCGTCAATTCCTTCTGTTAAAGCGACACCGGAAATCTGCCCTTCCACAATCCAAGTCAGTTTAACCCCGGCGTCGGGAGATAACATGCATTTGTCGACCTCTCTAAAAGGGGATAAGTCTTTTATCGGCTCTCAAGAAGCTTTCAAGAAATCAGCTTTCTTTGAACCTCAAAAGATTTCGAAGGAATTCGATTCCCAGACGGCTTATTTTTCAAGTTCCTATTTTATTTTGGCTGGGATTAACAGTCATGATACTACTATACGCACTAAAGGTGACGTTAAGTTGTTTACAAAAGGATCAGTTTCACTGACAAATCTGCCGCGGACATGGAAAACCGCGGAATTAAAGTCTTTCCCATCACTATCACCGCTTACTAACAAAGAAACTCGGTCTGCTCATAACACGCAAACACTGAAAACTGAAATTAGCAACGCATCAGCCACTAAAGAAAATTTCTCTGGTATTTCTAGTATCTCGAAACCAACTACGCCCGCCCAAACAACTCCCAGCGATAAAGATAACATTTCACCATTCAACATTTCACGATCGCGTGGAGCTCGAATCGTTGTATCTTCTTTTGTGGAATCCTCGGCGACTTATGGCCCACCCATTATGCACGAGAATTCGCCCTTCACCTCATTATTGGAGACTTCACCAGTTGTGTCAAGCAGAAGCAGAAGCAGGTTGTCTCATACAAGCACGATGACAATTTTCAAGACACCATTAGTCCAGTTGTCTGTTACGAGTTTGATAAGCAGATTCCCGAAAACAAAAACCGAATTTCCTGCGTTGACAAAAAGTTATAGCTTCGCTATCGATGATATCCGTCACGAATTGTCCTCTAGTACGCACAGTTCAAGCTACAGTTCCTCAGAGAAGGTGCCTTCCTCATATGAATTAAAAGGAACTCTTCGTTCTTCTAAATTGCATACTCTTACCACATCGTACGTGGACATTCCTAACACAGGAATGCAAAGTGTGCATTCCCTGCACTCAAGTAAAGAAAACTTGTTCATGTCTCCGCCTACCGAGGAAAACTTATCACCGTCAACAACGATCTCTACTAAAAATCTTGTCTCAAAAAAGACAAAAACAGATGTGAATCTAAAACTTACACCTCAGTCATCTCCTTACTCGTCACAACAGAGAAAGCTCATCTTACCCATCGTCTCTACAATCTCTGATAACGATTTGGCGCAGAGTATTGTTAGCCGTCATCAGCCTTTCATCTCCAGTAGCATTGTTCATTATTCTAAACCTTCTCGGCATAGCTCTATTATGTCACAGGGAGAAGGCGCGCTGTCACCCTCGCTCGTAAAAAGCCAGATACTACATAATACGAGCTCTGTTGCCGTTTCTACTTCGGACAATGGACACATTAGCTTCTCTTCTTCATATTCGCCTGTAACACGCCGCTCTAACATCTCGCACAAAACAAGCTCTACTCGGCCCGCCGTTAGCCACCGCGAATCTCTTGCCCCTACCTCAAAGATTGAACACGAAATTCGTTTGCCTTCTTCTAAAACCTCCTTTGTGTCATCAGAACTGGTCGTGCCATTCTCCTATTCCCCGAACAGCCACTTCCAGGTAACACAAAGCCAAAGTTCTGCTGACACTGGAAGCTACCTGGAATCAGTATCGGCTACCTCAAAGACTGGACATCAAGTTCGCATGTCGTCTTCTCAGACCACACCTCTCCATACCGAAGGACTCTCACCATCTTCTAGCTGGCCGAGTCGCCCCCAGGACCAACATAAGAAAAGCTCTTCTCCCAAAGAAAGCCACAGCCAACCTACAATTTTTACGTCAGATATGAAACACCAAAAGTCGTTCTGGGCGTCGTCTCACAGCTCGGTTGTGTCAACAGAACTTGTCAGTGTGCCATCCCATGTAACAAACCTTTCTACTCGCTCCAAGACCACAATCAAGGAAAGCTCTGCACTCTTTATTACCGGCCACGAAATCCGACCTGCGGCTTCAACGGCTGAGAGTCAAATTCGCTTCTCTTCTGCTGAGAGCTTGGTTGTGACAACGGATCAAGTCGCAACATACTCTTCCTTATGGAACCACTCCGATATATCACTTACCGAACGCGCTGTTGTCACAAGCACCTATCACAAACCTCTGCCTTCTTCAAAGAGCAGAGAGCACACGCGTTTCTCATCTCTAAGCTTTGCCATGACACGAGCGATAGTTACACCAGCATCTCCTTCCCGCAAGAAAAGCCCCTCCCAGTTCTCCCGTAAACAAAGTTCAATTACTCGTGGTGACTCTGACTCGACAACTGGACATCAAATTCGTTTGTCGTCTTCTCAGAGTTCATCTGCGTCAATAGAACTAGGGGTACTTTCCTCTCATTCACAGAGCTCTCACAAGACACTGCAAAAGACAGCATCTGTCCCCGCAAGTGTTATCTATAAGTCGTCACGGTTATCTTCTTCTCCAGTGACTGGGCATAAAATTCGTTTGTCTTCTTCTCAGAGTTCATTTGCGTCAATAGAACTAGTGGTACTTTCCTCTCCCTCACAGAGCTCTCACAAGACACCGCAAAAGACAACATCTGTTGCCTCAAGTATCATCTATAAATCGTCACGGTTATCCTCTTCTACAGTGACTGGACATAAAATTCGTTCGTCTTCTTCTCAGAGTTCATCTGCGTCAACAGAACTAGCGGTACTTTCCTCTCCCTTACAGAGCTCCCTCCAGACACAGCAAAATAGAGCATCTGTTGCCACAAGTATCATCTATGGATCGTTGTCTTCTTCCCCAGTGACTGGAGATCATGTTCGTTTGTCTTCTTCCTCTGCTTCTGCAAAACTAGTCGCGCCATCTTCTCATACCACAAAAAGCAGCTCTCAGGTTCCTCAAAGAAAGCCCTCTTCGGTATCCGAATCTCAGACTTCCGGCCCATCTGTGGGATACACTTGGTCAACTTTTACAAAGTTACGGACTTCTTCAGCTGTTGGCGTTACTCCGACAAGCAGAGCATTCAAGTCTAAAATAACTGTAAGTCTATTTGAAGTGTTTTCACTCTAAATTCTGTTTCTAGAATTCCGGTTGTAGAAGGATACATGAAACAGAAAGCTAGGACTACTCGTACTAAGTGAATCAGTCAATACTTTTTCATAGGAAAGTATGCGAAAATATGGCTGATTTTCTAAGTATGAATATTCCTTGTCGTGTATCACTTAAAGTATTAAATAATATTCAGATCTCTGTTAGTTAATCCCTAATAGGCCTTATCACGGTTTTCGACGCCATTTTGACGAGTAGGCAAACAGGCTCGAAATAACAGTGTTTGTATGGAAATCAGATGTCAAATAATTTTCATAAAACATCTTTTCTGAAAAATTCATGAATTGGAAACTTTTGGCACTAGGAAAAGGATTTTAAGAAAAAATTTGGAAGGATGTAGCTGTGCCAGAAAGCGTCCAGTCGTGTTTTGAACTTTCCATACATTTCCCTGTATTTTTTTCCCCCGAGCTATTTTTAGAGCAGTTCACGGCTGGTTCGCTAACAGACAAATGTATGGAAAGTTCAAGACACGACTGGACGCTTTCTGGCACAGCTATATCCCTCCAATTTTTTTCTTAAAATCCTTTTCCTATTGCCAAAAGGTTTCAATTCATGAATTTTTCAGAAGCGATGTTTTATGAAAATTATTTGACATCGGATTTCCATACAAACACTGTTATTTCGAGCCTGTTTGCCTACTCCTCATAATGGCGTCGAAAACCGTGATAAGGCCTATTGAAATCAGACTCTCCATGTTGAGTGAGCGACCCCGTGATCTTAGTAATGTGATAAGAATAAGCTGTGCTATTACGCCCGCTTGTACTGTGGTTTCGCCTGCGGTGTCACATGCTTATCACCGAGTGTTTAAAGTAATTTGCGTTTGCTTTGTTTGCTTTGTGATTGGTTGGAAAAGCTCGCGCCACTTTCTTAACCAATGAGGCTGTAACTCGCTCGCACGCGTTTCCCGCTCTTTTCGTCGATTGGTTACATGGACTTTCTTCAAATTCTTATTGGTTCTTTGTGCTGTTTGCGTCTTTTCTTACTTAACTCCTTTCTTTTGCCTTGACTGATTGCTGAACACTGTCATTGTTGACATAATTATTTCATACATTTATGTTCAATTTAATTTTTTTCAGGTTTCTCCTACTCTTGGTGAAAGTTTGTCCACTGCAGATATAATTCTGTTAGGCACCACAGTCATCCCAACAGAGACCAGAAAATCTTCAGCTACAGAAGCTGGTAACATATTCACAGGACAACCAACAACAGCGGCCGCTGAGACAAGCCATATCAAGCTTCTTTTAATGGTTGCCATAGTCCCCAGCATTGTCCTGTGCGTCTTCTTCGCCGCTGTGCTGTGCTTTCGACGCAGTCGCAGGCGCAAAAACAATTTCAAGTACTCAATCAAGCTGGAATATAGGGACGAAAACACCGGATTCCGTTCAAGATGCGTCAACAGTCGCTTAGATTTGAGCTTAAAAGGAGTTCACATTGACTTGGAGTTACCAAACTCTCCAAATGACAGAGCACACACACGGGACAGTGCCGTGTATTCCCGCGGAACGAGCTTGACTGAGACCCAGATAAGAGAACTGCAGATTCTATCTCAAGAATGTAAGGAGAATCTAGAGTGGATCAGCGAGGTTATCGCCCGAGATGTGGAGACCTCACTTTGTGGCCGGGGCCAGCCAGGCAACCGAGATAGTGTTTACTCAGTGAAAGAGAAGGGAAACTTTGAACCCAGCGAAAAAATTATCAGACGGGGATCTTCCAAACGAGGCAGGGAGACTGTTAAGTGGAGAACTCCCGTTGTACAACACCGAGATTCTGGGGATTTTGATAAAAAAGATTCCACGTGTACAGATGATACTACAATCACCTCTGATTGCAAAGATGAAGGCGAGTTAGGCCGAACAAACAGCAAAAATGTTGACAAAAGTAATAAAGGTAAAGAGCATTCGCACAAGAAGGAGGACAAAAGCAATCTAGATAATGATCTAGGACTTCATTTCTCGAATAAAAAACTTGAGGAGATACAAAAGCAAGAAAAAGAAAAGAAAGAAAGGGAACTTGAAGAAAAGAACCTCGCTGTGAATTTGAAACCGAAAAAAGACGAAGTCCCTTCGTGGCAAGAAAAACGATCTGGGAAAAAATTTGAAACTTTATAACTCCTTTGACAGACCCCAAAGATTGCGTATATCTTTGACTGGTCAGAAAAGAACTTGTGTGAGATGACAGACCCACTGATGCTAGTCCATAATCAAAATACAAAAGTAACTTGGATTGGATTTTACGAAGCTCTCTTAAATTAAGATGTATCCCAAAGGCCTGGCTAAACTAGGAAACATTGTTGCAGAGGAAAATGTTTGCCAGTTGAGCCGCGCGGGAAACATATGTTGTGGAAACAAATTTTACTGCTCGGAAACAAGAAAATGCTTTTGCCTCAGGTCAAAAACATTTTTGCTTCCCGGACACAAATTTTGCTTCCGAAACATACATGTATGTTTCCCAGTTTAGCCACCATGAAAGCAATGTTGACTAGTTTCCAGTGCTGCTCATTAAAAATGTTCCCTAGCAACAAAGTCAGTTTATTATTATGCGCATGCATGACCCTTTGTTTTCCGAAACAATGTTTCCTCGTTTAGCCACCGGGGCAGCAAAACATTTTGTTTGCCTCCCGCTAATTTACCCACCTCGGAAACATAACAAGAAACAAAGTTTCCGCAACAATGTTTCCTAGTTCAGCAAGGAACTGTTTCTTAACGACAGTACTAAGGACACATCTAAATTTAGTAGGCTTGTGAATCTGACCCCAGATTGGTTGATTATTGCCATTTGCCGGTTAAATAAATTCAGCATCAAAGCTCTAGGACATTCATAAGTGAAACTACTATGTAGAGTTAAAGGCGGACGGTGGTCACATCTAGTTAGGCGATTCTTGTCAATGGAATAGTCCCCTGCACATGAATGAACTGTTAGCTATTGTGCGAAAGTAAAAGAGGGTTAACTTAATTTTAAGAGATGGACTGCAATTTTTTCTACTAGGATCTGACAACTGAAAAAAGCCATGCCGTAAAATCGCGTCTGAAAACTCTTTGGTCGCTTTACGCCCTAAGCGATTCGATTCAAGATCAGATTGACTTCTTTTCCCGATAACACGCCATTCCTTAAATTTAAAAACAAAACAAAAAAAATCGAATAACGATTATGTTCTTCACTTTTGACGATTGAATTGTGGACGGTGCCCCCTCTTCCTCCGAATTCAAACGAATTTTTGCGTGATTTATTACTATGCGGAAAAGGGAGGTCTTAGCAAAGGTTTATTGAAATAAATCCACAAGAAAATGGGAGGGGGGGGGGGGAGGAGGGGGAACAGAGTTTTCAGAGATAATTAAGTAACATTACACGTAATTCTAAAAAAGCTTTCAAATACCAAACAATGTACAGACAGCGCCTTAGACTTCCAAAAATACTCTTTAAAATGAAGGTGCTTCAAAAAATGTTTTAGCTAATAGTAAAGGCAAAAATTACTCCAGGGATTGATACAAGTAAAGACAAAGAATAAAAAAAAGGACATCCTATTTAAAAGTTTTAAGACTGTAAAACGCAAACATGCTTACAGGTAAAATGCTAATAGGTACTTTGGTTTTCTTCTTTACTACGCTCCGTGATTTGTTGACAAAACTCGTGCCACTTTCTCAACCAATGAGAAGTAATATTTCTCGCGCGCACGCGTTTCCCCGCGCGTGGCGCCAGTTACATTTATTTGCTTAGATTTCTGATTGGTTCATTGCGCTGTTTGCGTCAGTTGTGATTGGCCAGAGTAAATACCTTGCTTTGGTTCTACGACACTCAACTGAAAATCACTGTTGAAAACAAAGTACATATTGAGCTGTACATTGCTGCTGTTCAAAAAGCCAGAAAATGTGCCATTAACGTTGACCTAAACAATGTGCTCGTTTACGGCATGACTAATTTACATAGCATTCAGCGTCGTTCTTATCTTTGTTTCGGGAGCTTTGAATTTTTCTGATGTCCAGTGAGTGACTTTGTTGCTTGCCGTTTCAGTTTGGGCACATTACGATTAGCGTACCTCTTTCGCTCGTTAAATCTTCGCTCCGTCCCGAGTATCCGTTCCTGAGTCTAAAAAAGGAAAATAAAGAAATAAACATTGGCCACCTGTTATGGCAAGAATT
Organism: Pavona decussata; assembly: GCF_977016875.1. Taxonomy (NCBI): domain Eukaryota; kingdom Metazoa; phylum Cnidaria; class Anthozoa; order Scleractinia; family Agariciidae; genus Pavona; species Pavona decussata. The sequence goes on along the minus strand of NW_028145477.1, from coordinate 1,413,764 downwards.
TTTTCCACATTCACATATTTGGCATTTATTAAATTTAAAAGCTCTTTATTCACTAGAATATTTTAACGAGCGTATCATGTTCAAGTATAATAATTATTTTAATCAGTGCAGCACCATTTGTTTGTTTTATGCACACATTTTCCATCACCTATCTTCCGAACTTGGATGATTCTCACAGCACGATTTTTAAGCAGACAATATCAGCTGTCGTTACGGACATAGAATTGAGATTATCATCTGTGAGTTTTGAATCGCATCTCTTCAAGTTGCTGAATTTATGCAAGAGCAAGCATAATATTATTCCACAATTTGTAAAACTATAATTTAGCTCAATCACTGTCCAATGATGCCTCGTGGACGACCTGTCGAAACTTGTACAGCGAAACGAGAAGGTAGGTACATGAGATCATGCTGCGGTAGGCAGCAAGAATTTTCCTTGAAAACAAACCGAATAAACTAAAAGATAATATATATTTTCTTTGGCTTAAAATTTAAATGGCTGAAATCTGGTCATTACGGGTTTGCATAAGGAAATTTTATTATCTTACCCCAGTTAACGCCATTCTTCAGGACACTGATATATTTTGCCTGTCAGATTCAATGCAATTATTAGAATGTTTTTCTTTAACACAGAAATACAAGCTGGAAAAAAATTTGATTTAATTTTAGACGCGCTACGGACATCGGAACACCTGTTCCAATAATTTTCGGAAAGTCTTCGGAACAGTTCGCTCAGTTACACTTTGGTATACAGACATGAAGTACTAGTTTGTAGAAAGGTTTTCCGCAGACGATCTGTTTTTATATCGCGGGCTTGTCATGGTTCCAATCTCAGAGAAGCGGCATGAAAGTTCGCATGGTTTCAGTGTCTGTGCTAGCTTAGATCTGTAAATATTAGGAAGAAGATGTCTCAAGTAATTTTATACCTGTTAACTGAACTAACGAGAAAGCTTAAGCAACTAATGCTAGGTTCTGATGATGGGGAGACCAGAAAAGAAAGCAGAGCTGGAAATGATTATATCGATGGCTCAGGTGAACCGGCTGCCACAAAAAGAGAGGTGTTTGGAAGAGCTCGCCTGCCAACTTTGGTGAATGTCGATGGATTTGGACAGTGCATCGCTGTTTTAACAAGCGGAGGAGATGCACAGGGTAGGGACAAGTGAATCTTATGTATCGTGATCGGTGCATTTGAGCGTGCAGTTGTGATTAATTTGGCTTCCCACATTAATTAAGCTTAATTCGCTGTACTTTGGAGCACAAATGCAAAATATATTTTTAGTGTTTACATTGTCAGGTTTTCAGTGCGCAAAATTCCATTGGGCGTTAACTTGATTATTCTTTCTTTTCGCTGTGCTTAGATTAAATTTTAATATCATTTCTTTCTTTTTTTCGAAAAGCAGTTCTCAGTTATTTTCACGTGCACGCCTTATATTTTATGATTGCCGGCCTTTTCAGCTGTTGGCTGTTTTGTGTTCCGTGCCACGGGAGAGCTAATTTGAATTTAATTAGATAATTGTCGTTTTTTGTTCACTTGTTTTTAGAGATGACGTTCTTTATTTAGATTAAATGACCACCATATTGCTGCGTTTTTTGAAACAGCCATTGCATCCTGGATATTAATTAATACTGTTAATATAATTAAATTTGTAGTTTATTTTTAGCATGAATTATTAATTTGCAGTAGTTCCTTATGAAAACAGTCGCAAATGTTGAACCTCTTGTAAGGGAGCCCAGCGGAGGTGGGGTAGAGGGGGTTACTACTTGGAATTTGCGGTGGGGGTGTTGTGCCCAGTTCTTCAAACCTTGACCCTATACTATTTCCGACCAAGATTTCTCATTTCCTAATACCAGTTTTCAGACTGGTACCAAAAATCAATGCTCATTTTCAGACTTCATGCCAGAATGGTTAAAAATCTATACCCATTTTCAGACCAAAAGGGCTCAAAAACAACACCCCTCCCCTCCTGTAGAGGAAGAGGGTAGACTTTAGGGGCTCCCCAGATAATTTGATTATTTTTCTTTCCTTCATCCCCCATGGAATTGCCTGTCAGTACACACCAGGAACAAACTTGAGAGACATCTTGAGCCATCTGGGTGACTGTCCAAGCAGTTGATAACACATTTTTAGCTGGGTGTCTTTGAAGTTTTTTTTTGTTTTTTGCAATCTTCTCATGTTTGGATTTCATTAGCAAACCTTATATTGGCCAATTTTCAAAGTTGACCAGAGGACTGGGTGGAGTTGCAAATTTTTATCCAATTTTGGGGGAGGCTGTCTCGAAATTATAGAGTCGCTTGCATGAGTTTTGAACCATGTTTCAACGTCCATAACTTGGTTGGTTTTCAACTAAACAACACTAAACTTAGTCCAATGACTAAACTTAAAGTTGTCTTCAAATTGGTATAAATTTGCAACTCAACTCAGTCTGTTACTCAACCTCAAATGGATAATACATGTATATTAATAACATTGTGTAACCAAAAATTGTGGAAGTAAAGCAGGCTAAGTTTGGAATCACGTTTATGGCAAACGTGAGATTTGCATCTATAAATGTTTTCTTATAACTTTATCTAAAGTCTATAAAATAAAATGTTTGGCTGATCGTTAGGTATGAATGCAGCCATTAGAGCAGTGGTGCGGATGGGACTTTACGCAGGAGCAAGAGTTTTCACAGTGTGGGAGGTGGGTTACAACGTTTGCCTTTTTTTCCAGAGCAAATGATTTACACAAAGAATTTGTTGCTTTCATCATTGATCATTCTTTTTCCATTCAGGGGTATCAAGGTCTTGTGGATGGCGGGGATAATATTAAAGAAGTCAAGTGGGAAGAAATGTCTGGAATACTTCAGTTGGTATGTCAAAAAGGAATCATCACAAACAAAAATTCTAACTAACTTTGTATATATTTTTCTAAATTAACTGTAGGGAGTCAAAGAACAGTTAAAATCAAGTACTCCACATTAAGATGCAACTTGCCAACTGGCTTGTAAAAATTATATGAAATATTATTTTCCCTACCAACCCAAGGATACTGTGTCATTTTATAACAATGTTCTATTATTTTTTTTCAGGGGGGTACAGTGATTGGTAGTGCAAGATGTCAGGATTTCAGATGCCGTGAAGGGCGGCTTAAAGCTGCCAAAAACATGGTGACTTTGGGAATAACCAACTTGGTAAGTAAACTTTTAACAGTCAGTTGATTTTAATCTGGCCATGGTAATTTGTCATCTAAAGGTAAAGATACAAGACAGAATTCTAGATAGAAAACCTTTATTTATGAAGGGTGACCCAGTCAGCAGTGCAAAGCTGGTATCCTTAGGAGCACAGAGTGTGTAACCTTAAAAAAGCTAGTACATGGTGTTGTTCGGTGTCTGAGGTAACAGTAAATACTCAACTGTGCTCTTTTTATCTTTCTTGCTAGATTGTTATTGGAGGTGATGGAAGTTTAACAGGAGCTAACCTGTTCAGGCAGGAATGGCAAGGACTACTGAAAGAGCTTGTGGAATCTGGTAATTAAGGGATCTTGTATGGATAGTTGCTACAGATTAACAACAAAGCTTACAGTAACAGTGTGGTTAAAAGCAAGCTAAAAATAAAAATGTTTTAAAAACTAGCATCAGTCAAAGCGAATTAAATGAAATTTGTGTTAATTTGTTTTTGTTTTTTCCAGGTGATCTTTCAGAGGAAGCTGCAAAGAAAAATAATTCTCTCAACATTGTTGGAATGGTGAGATTTTTATTTATCATTCTTCATTTACTGTTGCCATTCAGGTCAGAGTTGAATCTTAACGATCATTTAAGCCCTGATACCAACAATATTCTTTTCACTGTTCTACATACGTTTGTCAGAGTAGTAATTGGGAGAATTTGTACAAAGATCAAGACATTTTACCAATTGGTCTAGTTATTATACTTCAGGAAGTGGTCAGGATCCGCCAAAACTACAAAATAATTATATAGATTCCCATGGTGGTCTCTGCCTTCACCCCTCCCCTCTCTCCTCAACCTCAAAAGATGGTGGCTTTATTGCATAGCCACTTCCCTGTCCCTCTGTCCATGAAAAATGAGATTCAAACTCCACTTTTCTTGTTTATCTAGAAATACTGATTGTTGCTAGCTGAATATTTCTGTGTCAACTCAAATTTGAAAGCCAATAAAATTTTGTTGGTAATGTTCATGAGATACATGTAGGTGGTGTCTTCGATAACCCCCATACCCCAGACAAGATGATTCCTCGACCTTCAAGATAATTTTATGACCACGCACTTCTCTTCTTTCTCATGACCCACATATGTTCAACTTAATAAAGTAGTGACATTTAATCATTTGTAAATTAGATGCCAAACACTTTGCAGGCTTAAAGGATCAAGGTCAACTAGAAGTAAAAGTAGGTAAACTTTTACTTATTAGCTCTTTTATCAATCAACTCACCAATACTTCTATCTCTTCACAGGTTGGCTCAATTGACAATGATTTCTGTGGAACTGACATGACTATTGGTGCAGACACAGCACTGCACAGAATCTTTGAAGCAGTGGACGCAATTACAACAACAGCATCCAGGTAAGACTTTAATTTATATTTGTCATCCTGATGCATGTTTATTGATTTCAATGTTTGAATATATTGCGGAAGTTTAATGACAGTAAATAGAACCTTCAACTTTAGCAAATAGATGTACAAATTGCGGGTTAATTGTTGTTAAATTGTGCAAAGTCATGTAAATTGAACTGGGTTGTATTGTTGGTTGCTTAACTTACTGTTCCCCCTTTTCTTTATTTTAGCCACCAGAGAACATTTGTACTTGAAGTTATGGGAAGACATTGTGGGTAAGTGCATGTGTCTGTAGGCTGATGTTTTTATGACACAGTCCATTTACTACTTGCTCTAATTAAGGGCCTCCACAGATTCATGAGGGAAACTGCTATTGATAACTTTTTGGTTGTGACATTGTACATGATAACAAAATGTTATTGATGACCAAACATCTCATGTGCGCATCAAGTAATTGACTATAAATAGCGGAAAATAAAGTCATTGACAACAAATTTAAAAGTAGTACTTTCAATTGGTTGTGGATTACAAACGTGGCAGTTTTGTTATGACAACTCACTTTCTCCCATCTGTGACCATTATCTGCACATTATGTACACATAAGCAAGTTTCCAGGCTCCCTCAAAACAAACAGGTTATCGACAACTAAACTTTTTGTGTGTGGAAATGCATTTCCATACACTAACAGTTGTTGATTCAATTATTAAGTTGTCAATTGAAAATAGTTGTGGATAACAATATACCTTGTCTGTGGAGGCCATTAGAAGTTTTAAAGCAGGGCAGTATCATGGCATGATCCTTTAAATGTGTTGTTTAAAAATATTTCAGAGGTTAATTGTAAGCGGCTACTTAAATGTGTGAAACTTTCAAAATATCTTCCAGATTAAGTTATATTTTAATAATACTTATTTTTCAAATTAAGTGCATATTTGCAGGGGAAAGTCCTTTTCTGTGTATAATGTACTAACTAAGTTTACTGGCTGGGCAGTTAATTTAATTTATTATTTCAATTTTTAATAAAACTTTGCGTATCTGACAGGGACTTTCTCATTGTTAATTGTTTAATCCATTAATTTTATGATTTCCTAGTCAGAGTGGATAATTTTCTGACTTGATAGATAATATCTCAATTAATTAATGACACACATTATACTATCTTTAAATGTCTGATATAGTTGTCAATCTTTGATCTTAAGAGGTGATTTTAAGGATTAATATTAATTTTATTATTTATTTCTACTACACACTTGCTTTCGTCAGTTATCTGGCTCTTGTTACTGGCTTGGGTGTTGGAGCAGATTATGTAAGTACACAGTACTGCATGGCAGTGACCATCTATTGGCCAAAATGTAAGAATGGAAAGGTGATGTACCTACAGCGCTAGCATGCATATAATGCAGTGCAAATTAATTACAATGGGGATTTTTAGAGAATTAGAAAGTTTACAAAAGTATGACTGATTGAATTTTCAAGATATTGTATTTTTTGTATATTTATTCTTGAATGATAAATAATTGTGCATTGAGTACCTAACTGATAGATTTTAACACAAAAAGGTACATGTACTTGTATTAATACTTATTTCTGAAGATAAAGCAAAAAATTTTTCATGTGCACATGTACCATTATGATATTGTTTTGAATTCATAACCTACAGTCTACAGGCCTGGAATTAAATTATAGTCAAGAGTACAGGTGCATTTAATGTACAGAATAAGATAAGGTTACTAATAAAAATTTTACAAACTTTGGAACCTTGTTTATATACATGACTTGTACACCTGTTTTTCTTTTCCTGTCACACATGCTGAAATCCAGAGAAAGTTATTTGTTCAAAGGTTCTGTCAATGATCAATAATAATTATTATATAAAAAAAGATGTTATTATATGATATGAGCACAATGTATAGTATTATTCAGAAGAAGACTTTTTTTTGCTGTTTATGGTAGGTTTTTATTCCTGAGTGGCCTGTTCAAGAAGGATGGGAAGAAAGGATGTGTAACCATCTCAGGAAAGTAGGTTTTTGTGTTTTTGTTTGAATGTTGTTTGTTGTATGTTTTTATTATTACTATAATTATAATTTTTTTTTATGTTTTTGCTCAAGAAGGTAGATGGAGTTAACAAATTGACAGCAGTTTTTTCTATGGTCTATACTCGTATAGACCGTAAAATGATGTCAAAAAATGTTCAAAACTCAAGTGGAATGGGAAATTTTTTTTTTATTTTGTTCAATTTGTTACATGAAATTTTGTAGTTCAGTTTGTACAATGTTCAATGTTCATATACAGTACATGTGTGTATAGATGCCTCACTTCTACCTTTTATGGTCTCATAGTGAGAACACTGGGAACTACATATAGTTAGGCAGGAAGACAGCAGATGTTAGGAACTTGCATATTGTTTGTGTTTAACTGTAGGTGAGGAACAGTGGTCGTCGTTTATGCATTGTCATTGTAGCTGAAGGAGCTCAGGATTATGCTGGGAATCCTGTGACATCTAACCAAATTCAGGAGGTAAAGGACTATAAGAAATAGCGTGTTGACAATTGACACAGCTCAGGTTCTCCAACACTAGGAGCTAAGAGTACATCAGGGCTATTATAAGTACTTAATTATAAGTAAATTGCTCTGCATGTTTAATTTTTTCCTACTATAAAATATATCGTATTTCATTCGAATAAGTGTGAATAAAATTGAATTGAATTGAACTCCATAATGTCAGTGATGTACTGGAGATGAGATGACTAATGTCAGTGATAACAGCAATCAGACTTCAAGCCAGAGTTTTGGACCTAAACATCATAATACAAATTTGGCCACTTAGTATGTATAATTATCGTAACTAGAAGGTGTACTTGTTGCCTCCACTTGAAGATAACTTATATCTTTTGAAACCACCCCCCTATAAGCTATGAATATCATTGTGTATTTCAAAATGTTGTAAAGTGAGCGGGAATGGCACATTGAACTGAGCATTCATCTCCAACCAATGTTCCCAGACTCTGTGTTGGATCTTGTCGTTGCTCCAAGAGGTTTTTCTCTAGGTACTCTGGTTTTCCCCTCTCCTCTAAAACCAACATTCTTAATATTTCAGATGTATTCCAATTCAATCCTGAATCTGAAGGTCAAAGTTTTATTATTTATTCATTAGACTATAAAGTGCCACCCTCGTTAAATAAAGTCGTTTTCAATGTTTGTTCTTACAAAGAGAAAACATGTTAAACGCTAAATTTAAAGCTTGTTGAATCTTCTATAAATCTACTTTCCAATAGATAACACATACCTTTATGTACACTTAAGTAATGTTTTAAAAACGAGCAGGAGTGTTTTATTGGTTTTAGATCAGATAAAACACGTGCTGCGAGTTTTTTGAACGGCTTAAAAAAAACATTCCTGGAAAAGCGTGTGTCAACAGAGTTCATAACAATTATGCTTTTGTGAACATTGGAAATTAGAATACGAGAAAAACACAGCATACTAATGAGGAGTGTTAATATCAGCTGATAAAACACATTATACTAATAAGGAGGAGGTTTATCCATATAAAGTCACTGCACAGATGTATTATCGGCCATTTGATAGGTCAATGGGCTTATGAATAAATTATTAATGAGTTTTTGAATTATTGCTTATCAGCTGATCAAATCAAGACTTCAGCATGATACACGAGTTACCATTCTTGGACATGTTCAGAGGGGTGGAGCTCCTTCAGCATTTGACAGAATCTTGGTGGGTTAATCAGACAAGTAACATAACTACATATCTGTTAAGTTTACATTTACCAGTTACTAGCAAGCAAAGGCGAACAAGAACAATTTAGTGTTCAGGGTAACGAGTTTCGTTATTGCTGGTGTCATTCTTCAGACATCAGTCTGTAGCAAAAGGGATTAGTTTGTGACCTGTTACTAAAGGTTGCTTTGCTAATTGAATTCTAAAACAGCGGATAATTTGGAGCCATTGAGGCCTGCTGTTGAAATAATTTTTTTGGAGTGATTGGAGTTAATTGAAAGGCTTGGAGCATCACCGACCTATAGTATGTGCATTTTAGCTCATTGTTTCAGCTCAGATTCAGTGGATGTTTTGCAGGTGGCCTTCAATCTGATTCCTTCAGGAAACGTTTGCTCCATGCAATGTTTTATTGTGCTTTGGACTTCGTTTCGTGATAAAAATGGGATCTTGCTCATATTCATGGGTTTTAGTGGAACAACGCGTGA